>NC_140001.1:3062115-3170881 GCF_964263955.1 Coregonus lavaretus
GATGGAGGGAGGAGGAAGAGGGAGGGAGATGGAGGAGGAAGAGGGAGGGGGATGGAGGAGGAAGAGGGAGGAGAGATGGAGGAGGAAGAGGAGATGGAGGAGGAAGAGGGAGGAGATGGAGGAGGAAGAGAGATGGAGGAGGAAGAGGGAGGGAGAGATGGAGGAGGAAGGAGGGAGATGGAGAGATGGAGGAGGAAGAGGGAGGGAGAGATGGAGGAGGAAGAGGGAGAGAGAGATGGAGGAGGAAGAGGGAGGGAGATGGAGGAGGAGAGGGAGAGAGATGGAGGAGGAAGAGGGAGGGAGAGATGGAGGAGGAAGAGGGAGGGAGAGATGGAGGAGGAAGAGAGAGGGAGAGATGGAGGAGGAAGAGGGAGGGAGAGATGGAGGAGGAAGAGGGAGAGAGAGATGGAGGAGGAAGAGGGAGAGAGATGGAGGAGGAAGAGGGAGAGAGATGGAGGAGGAAGAGGGAGGGAGAGATGGAGGAGAAGAGGGAGAGAGAGATGGAGGAGGAAGAGGGAGAGAGATGGAGGAGGAAGAGGGAGGGAGAGAGGAGGAAGAGGGAGGGAGAGATGGAGGAGGAAGAGGGAGGGGAGAGATGGAGGAGGAAGAAGGAGGGAGAGATGGAGGAGGAAGAGGGAGGAGAGAGATGGAGGAGGAAGAGAGAGGAGAGATGGAGGAGGAAGAGGGAGGGAGAGGGAGAGATGGAGGAGGAGAGAAGAGAGGAGGAGAGAAGAGAGGAGGAAGAGGGAGAGAGATGGAGGAGGAAGAGGGAGGGAGATGGAGGAGGAAGAGAGATGGAGGAGGAAGAGGGAGGGAGATGGAGGAGGAAGAGAGATGGAGGAGGAAGAGGGAGGGAGAGATGGAGGAGGAAGAGGGAGAGAGATGGAGGAGGAAGAGGGAGAGAGATGGAGGAGGAAGAGGGAGGGAGAGATGGAGGAGGAAGAGAGAGGGAGAGATGGAGGAGGAAGAGGGAGGGAGATATGGAGGAGGAAGAGGGAGGGAGAGGGAGAGATGGAGGAGGAAGAGGGAGGGAGAGATGGAGGAGGAAGGTGATGAGGAGGAAGAGAAGAAAGAGAGATCTTCCTGACAGCTTCCTTAAAGAGGTGTGTGTGCCCATCTGGCTGAATGTTTCAGATCTTCTCCCAAACAGACTGAAGATAGCAGCAGCCGTGCGTTTGGTCGCTAATCAAAGGAAAGTGAACCTCCGTCATAGCTTTGAATAACGAATAACGACAGACTGATAACTCACACACACACACACACCTGCAGAGAGAACTGACTAGCGTTTCTACCGTGCTGGGGAAACACTAGTAGGCAGATAAAAGGAGGTTTTAAAAGCCTTTGGCCTTCTGGGATGAGGCTAACATCAAATAGTGATGAATGGTTTCCCATTCTGGGTAACTGTCAGTTATCATTCTGGGTAACTGTCAGTTATCATTCTGGGTTACAGTCCGTTATCATGCTGGGTTACAGTCCGTTATCATTCTGGGTTACAGTCCGTTATCATGCTGGGTTACAGTCCGTTGTCATGCTGGGTTACAGTCCGTTATCATTCTGGGTTACAGTCCGTTATCATTCTGGGTTACAGTCCGTTATCATGCTGGGTTACAGTCCGTTATCATGCTGGGTTACAGTCCGTTATCATGCTGGGTTACAGTCCGTTATCATGCTGGGTTACAGTCCGTTATCATGCTGGGTTACAGTCCGTTATCATTCTGGGTTACAGTCCGTTATCATTCTGGGTTACAGTCCGTTATCATTCTGGGTTACAGTCCGTTATCATTCTGGGTTACAGTCCGTTATCATGCTGGGTTACAGTCCGTTATCATGCTGGGTTACAGTCCGTTATCATTCTGGGTTACAGTCCGTTATCATGCTGGGTTACAGTCCGTTATCATGCTGGGTTACAGTCCGTTATCATGCTGGGTTACAGTCCGTTATCATTCTGGGTTACAGTCCGTTATCATGCTGGGTTACAGTCCGTTATCATTCTGGGTTACAGTCCGTTATCATGCTGGGTTACAGTCCGTTATCATGCTGGGTTACAGTCCGTTATCATTCTGGGTTACAGTCCGTTATCATGCTGGGTTACAGTCCGTTATCATGCTGGGTTACAGTCCGTTATCATGCTGGGTTACAGTCCGTTATCATTCTGGGTTACAGTCCGTTATCATGCTGGGTTACAGTCCGTTATCATGCTGGGTTACAGTCCGTTATCATGCTGGGTTACAGTCCGTTATCATTCTGGGTTACAGTCCGTTATCATTCTGGGTTACAGTCCGTTATCATGCTGGGTTACAGTCCGTTATCATGCTGGGTTACAGTCCGTTATCATGCTGGGTTACAGTCCGTTATCATGCTAGGTTACAGTCCGTTATCATGCTGGGTTACAGTCTGTTATCATTCTGGGTTACAGTCCGTTATCATTCTGGGTTACAGTCTGTTACCATTCTGGGAATTGCTGATGTACAGTGCCTTCAGAAAGTATTCATACCCCTTGACATATTCCAAATGTTTGTTGTGATACAGCCTGAATTCAAAATGGATTAAATAGACTGTCATTATGGGGTAGATGGGTGAGAAAAAACAAAGTGAAAACAAGTTTTTAGAAATGTATGCAAATATATAGAAAATTAAATACAGAAATATCTCATTTAAATAAGTATTAAACCCCGAGTCAATACTTCATAGTAGCACCTTTGGCGGCGATCACGGCTTTGAGTCGTTCTGGGTCGGTCTGTATCTGCTCTGCGCATCTGGATTTGTTTTTTTTTCCTCTCATTCTTACTTACAGACTTTCTCAAGTTTGATGGGGAGCAGCGGTGAACAGCAATCTTCAAGTCTTTCCACAGATTTTCAATGGGATTTCAAGTCTGGGTTTTGGCTGGGCCACTCAAGGACTTTCACATTCTTGTTCTAAAGACATTCAAGCATTGCTTTGGCTGTTTGCTTGGGGTCATTGTCCTGTCCTGTCGAAACTTAAATCTTCACCCAAGTATAAGGTTGTTTGCACTCTGAAGCAGGTTCTCATCAAGGATTCGCGTGTATTTGGCTCCATTCATTGTTCCATCTATCCTTACCAGTCTCCCAGTCCCTGCCGCTGAAAAGCATTCCCATAGCATGATGCTGCCACCACTATGCTTCACGGTAGGATGGTGTTAGACGGGTGATGAGCTGTGCCTGGTTTTCTCCAGACAAGGCACATTGCATTCGGCCAAAGAGTAAAATTTTTGTCTCAGACCACAGAATATTTTTCCTTACACTTTCACGTGCCTTTTTGCAAACTCCAGGCATACTGTCATGTGCCTTTTTCTCAGGAGTGGCTTCCGTCTGGCCACTCTCCCGTAAAGCCCAGATTGGTGAAGCGCTGTAGAGACTGTTGTCCTCCTGGCAGGTTCTCCCATCTCAGCCAAGGAACTCTGCAGTTCTGTCAGAGCTTCATTGGGTTCTTGGCCACCTCCCTGAACAAATTCCTTCTTGCCCGGTTGCTCAGTTTGGTCGGACGGCCAGCTCTAGGCAGAGTCTGGGAAGTTCCATATTTTTTTTCAATTTCCCAATGATAGCGACCACTGTGCTCTAGGAATATTTCAACACTCTATAAATGGTTTCATACCCTTCCCCAGATATACGCCCTTCACAATTCTATCTCGGAGATCTACAGACAGTACCATGGATCTCCAGGTGTGTTTCTTTGGAAATCATTTCCAATCAATTGGAATTGGCCACAGGTGGACTCCAATCAAGTTGTAGTGACGTCTCAAGGATGATCAATGGAAACAGGATGCACCTGAGCTCATTTTCGAGTCTCATAGCAAAGGGTCTGAATACTTATGTAAATAAGGTATTTCTGTTTTTTTATTTTGTAATAAATTTGCTAAAATGTCTAAAAATCTGTTTTCGCTTTGTCATTATGGGGTGTTGTGTGTAGATTGATGATAATTTTATTTATTTAATCAATTGTAGAATAAGGCTGTAACGTAACAAAATGTGGAAAAAGTCAAGGGGTCTGAATACTTTCCCAATGCACTGTATATACAAAATAATGTGGGGGTGTGAATAATTATGTAAATGAGATATTTCTGTATTTCATTTTCAATAAATTTGCTAACATTTCTAAAAACATGTTATCCCTTTGTCATTATGGGGTGTTGTGTGTCGATGGGTGAGATAAAAAATATATACAGTGGGGAAAAAAGTATTTAGTCAGCCACCAATTGTGCAAGTTCTCCCACTTAAAAAGATGAGAGATGCCTGTAATTTTCATCATAGGTACACGTCAACTATGACAGACAAATTGAGGAAAAAAAATCCAGAAAATCACATCGTAGGATTTTTTATGAATTTATTTGCAAATTATGGTGGAAAATAAGTATTTGGTCACCTACAAACAAGCAAGATTTCTGGCTCTCACAGACCTGTAACTTCTTCTTTAAGAGGCTCCTCTGTCCTCCACTCGTTACCTGTATTAATGGCACCTGTTTGAACTTGTTATCAGTATAAAAGACACCTGTCCACAACCTCAAACAGTCACACTCCAAACTCCACAATGGCCAAGACCAAAGAGCTGTCAAAGGACACCAGAAACAAAATTGTAGACCTGCACCAGGCTGGGAAGACTGAATCTGCAATAGGTAAGCAGCTTGGTTTGAAGAAATCAACTGTGGGAGCAATTATTAGGAAATGGAAGACATACAAGACCACTGATAATCTCCCTCGATCTGGGGCTCCACGCAAGATCTCACCCCGTGGGGTCAAAATGATCACAAGAACGGTGAGCAAAAATCCCAGAACCACACGGGGGGACCTAGTGAATGACCTGCAGAGAGCTGGGACCAAAGTAACAAAGCCTACCATCAGTAACACACTACGCCGCCAGGGACTCAAATCCTGCAGTGCAAGACGTGTCCCCCTGCTTAAGCCAGTACATGTCCAGGCCCGTCTGAAGTGCATTTGGATGATCCAGAAGAGGATTGGGAGAATGTCATATGGTCAGATGAAACCAAAATAGAACTTTTTGGTAAAAACTCAACTCGTCATGTTTGGAGGACAAAGAATGCTGAGTTGCATCCAAAGAACACCATACCTACTGTGAAGCATGGGGGTGGAAACATCATGCTTTGGGGCTGTTTTTCTGCAAAGGGACCAGGACGACTGATCCGTGTAAAGGAAAGAATGAATGGGGCCATGTATCGTGAGATTTTGAGTGAAAACCTCCTTCCATCAGCAAGGGCATTGAAGATGAAACGTGGCTGAGTCTTTCAGCATGACAATGATCCCAAACACACCGCCCGGGCAACGAAGGAGTGGCTTCGTAAGAAGCATTTCAAGGTCCTGGAGTGGCCTAGCCAGTCTCCAGATCTCAACCCCATAGATAATCTTTGGAGGGAGTTGAAAGTCTGTGTTGCCCAGCGACAGCCCCAAAACATCACTGCTCTAGAGGAGATCTGCATGGAGGAATGGGCCAAAATACCAGAAACAGTGTGTGAAAACCTTGTGAAGACTTACAGAAAACGTTTGACCTGTGTCATTGCCAACAAAGGGTATATAACAAAGTATTGAGAAACCTTTGTTATTGACCAAATACTTATTTTCCACCATCATTTGCCAATAAATTCATTAAAAATCCTACAATGTGATTTTCTGGATAATTTTTTCTCATTTTGTCTGTCATAGTTGACGTGTACCTATGATGAAAATTACAGGCCTCTCTCATCTTTTTAAGTGGGAGAACTTGCACAATTGGTGGCTGACTAAATACTTTTTTTCCCCACTGTATGTTATCCATTTGGAACGCAGGATGTAATGTAACACAACCAAATGTGGAATAAGGGGTTTAAATACTTTCTGTATTTGATTGCATTTGACCCTAATAAAAAAATACTGGTAAAATAATCCTATAAAGACATCAGTAACACTGCAATATGGCATGAACCCTTTCAGTTGGATATTTATTGGAGTCAGATGAAGGGTTCAGAGTTCAGATTAATTGTGGTCCGCTATCAGTAACAAAGCGAGATGGGAGGCCGTGCGGTGCGACGGCCAAATGTATACTGCGTGCGTGTGCGCGTGCGTCAGTGTGTGTGTGTGTGTGTGTGTGTGTGTGTGTGTGCGTCAGTGTGTGTGTGTGTGTGTGCGTGTGCGTCAGTGTGTGTGTGTGTGTGAGCATATGGAGCCGTGTAAAGATATCCTTGGCAGTCAGTGGAGTTTATTCCTCTCCAACGGTGGAGGACCAAAATATCAAAGGACTGTCAAGCTGGGTGACAGATTTATCCCACCATTCCACTATCATAAACCAGTCCTCTTTCCCTCACTCACTCCATCCCTCACTCCTTCAATGTCAGTTAGGTCCACATTTCACCCAGACCAGGGGCCATCTCAGGGGCCATCTCAGAGGCCATCTCAGAGGCCATCTCAGAGTGGGATTATTGATCTAGGATCAGGTCCCCCCTGTCCATATAACCTCATTCATTGTGATCTAAAAGGCAAAACTGATCCAAGATCTAATCCTAATTCTAGATCTAATCCTAAATCTAACCCTAACCCTAATCCTAGATCTAATCCAAGATCAGCACTCCTGTCTGAGACTCTTCATACGTACGGCCCCAGCTTTGAAGATCAAACACCGAGCAGGGAGGATGAATATCAAGTAGCTAGCTCAAATCAAGTGAGTAGGTATTTGGGTCATGTTGCTTGGACACCTATCAGAGCTGAATAACAAGACACCAACACTGATCCTGAAGTGTTAGATCAGAAGCTGTGATTAAGTGTTGATGTGCTCACACAAATCTTACCTGTGGAGACTTTAAACACCTACCTATTGTACGTTTAATGACTGGGGTGGCAGTTTAGCAACCAGCAGCCCCGACCATGGACTGAGGCAGAGGAGACTGAGGACTGTATTCATCATGTAAATGGTATCACAAGCTAAATACATGAGGTTTTTTGTGCTTAGGGGAAGGATGCGGCTGGACACGGGCTTTGATGATTTAGTACATTTTGAGGGGTGCTGGTGTAACCTAGGTATGGTCATCTACAGCTACGGCAGGCCACATCAGATGGCAGGCTACATCAGATGGCAGGCCACATCAGATGGCAGGCTACATCAGATGGCAGGCTACATCAGATGGCAGGCCACATCAGATGGCAGGCTACAGCAAAACACCTGTGGTCGTGGATTTCTGGAGGTTAATATAGTGTTGTGAGGAGTAGAGACGCATGTACGCGAGTAGTGCATCTTACTCAACATTTTAACATTTACATTTTTTGTCATTTAGCAGACGCTCTTATCCAGAGCGACTTACAGGAGCAATTAGGGTTAAGTGCCTTGCTCAAGGGCACATCGACACATTTTTCACCTAGTCGGCTCGGGGATTAGAACCAGAGACCTTTCGGTTACTGGCACAACGCTCTTAACCACTAAGCTACCTGCCGCCCCAAGATGCATGGAGTTTACAGCTGCACCGGCAGGGAATGGTTGCCAGCTGCACCGGCAGGGAATGGTTGCCTGCTGCACCGGATGGTAAAGTTCCGAGAACGTTTGACGGGTTTTGTAAACGTTTTGTAAACGTACCTGTTGACTTGTTGGAGGCCCTCCGTCTGATCTCAGTGACCATGAGCCGGGACACCTGGGTAGTGAACTGGAGGAGGTCCTGGAACTTCTCCGTCATGGTGCTGGAGGAAGCGTTCCCAAACACCTGCCATGCACAAAGAGGTCAAAGGATTTATTTTACCTTTATTTAACTAGGCAAGTCAGTTAAGAACAAATTCTTATTTACAATGACGGCCAAACCCAGACGACGCTGGGCCAATTGTGCGCCGCCCTATGAAACTCCCAATCACGGCCGGTTGTGATACAGCCTGGAATCGAACCAGGGGGTCTGTAGTGACGCCTCAAGCACTGAGATGCAGTGCCTTAGACCGCTGCGCCACTCGGGAGCCCTCTATCCTTAACTCTATCCCTCTATCCGATACTCATTAACTCACACACACACAGGTCCACCTAACGTGCTAAGATGACGGACACCCGATGTGCACCTTTGTTAACCATTTCACACCACTGAGTAGGCCTACCCTCTGGTCAAAACAGATGTCCTTGATATTCCCCTTCCCCTCCCTCTACTGAAGGAGATGAATCCTGGCACGTTTGTCTCTCACCCTGTTGAAGACAGGCAGCATCATGTAGAGCTTGTCCTCCTGCTCCTTCTGGGTCATGTGACGTGGCGGGTGGCAGAGCTCGGAGAAGAGGCGTCGGAGGTGCATGAGGCCCAGCGCGTTGTCCTGCGGGCTACACTCTTCCTGCCGCGGCCTACCCATGATCCTCTTCACCATGTTCATCTTGAGAGGCTTCGCCAGGCCAAAGCCAGCCCTGAGAAGGAGGAAGAGGGAGAATGACTGTTCATTTATTTCATTTTACTGTACCTTTATCTTACCAAGAAGTGCTTTGAACCTTTTTTTAAATCTATTGAGTGAAGTTGTATTGTTCACTTGTAGAATGGAAATGTCAAATCAAATCACATTTTATTTGTCACACGCGCGGAATACAACAGTACCGTGAAATGTTTACTTACAAGCCCTTAACCAACAATGCAGAGTTTAAAAGTGAGTAAAATCTGAGGCAGTATGAGAGGCAGTATGAGAGGCGCTGTGAGAGGCAGTATGAGAGACAGTAAGAGGGGCAGTATCAGAGGCAGTAAGAGAGGCAGTAAGAGGGGCAGTATGAGAGGCAGTATGAGAGGCAGTAAGAGGGGCAGTATCAGAGGCAGTATGAGAGGCAGTATGAGAGGCAGTATCAGAGGCAGTAAGAAGGGCAGTATCAGAGGCAGTATGAGAGGCAGTATGAGAGGCAGTATCAGAGGCAGTAAGAGAGGCAGTATCAGAGGCAGTAAGAGGGGCAGTATCAGAGGCAGTATGAGAGGCAGTATCAGAGGCAGTATGAGGGGCAGTATCAGAGGCAGTATGAGAGGCAGTATCAGAGGCAGTATGAGAGGCAGTATCAGAGGCAGTAAGAGGGGCAGTATCAGAGGCAGTATGAGAGGCAGTATGAGAGGCAATATCAGAGGCAGTAAGAGAGGCAGTATGAGGGGCAGTATGAGAGGCAGTATCAGAGGCAGTATCAGAGGCAGTATCAGAGGCAGTAAGAGGGGCAGTATCAGAGGCAGTATGAGAGGCAGTAGAGGCAGTAAGAGAGGCAGTATGAGGGGCAGTATGAGAGGCAGTATGAGAGGCAGTAAGAAAGGCAGTATCAGAGGCAGTATCAGAGGCAGTATCAGAGGCAGTAAGAGGGGCAGTATCAGAGGCAGTATGAGAGGCAGTAAGAAAGGCAGTATCAGAGGCAGTAAGAGAGGCAGTATGAGGGGCAGTATGAGAGGCAGTATGAGAGGCAGTAAGAAAGGCAGTATCAGAGGCAGTTAGAGAGGCAGTATGAGGGGCAGTATCAGAGGCAGTAAGAGAGGCAGTATGAGGGGCAGTATGAGAGGCAGTAAGAAAGGCAGTATCAGAGGCAGTTAGAGAGGCAGTATGAGGGGCAGTATCAGAGGCAGTATCAGAGGCAGTAAGAGAGGCAGTATGAGGGGCAGTATGAGAGGCAGTATGAGAGGCAGTAAGAAAGGCAGTAAGAGAGGCAGTATGAGGGGCAGTATGAGAGTCAGTATGAGAGGCAGTAAGAAAGGCAGTATCAGAGGCAGTTAGAGAGGCAGTATGAGGGGCAGTAAGAGAGGCAGTATCAGAGGCAGTATGAGGGGCAGTAAGATACAGTATGAGGGGCAGTATGAGAGGCAGTATGACGTATGCGTTGCTATGTTGATTTCAGTAAACAAACACTGCAAATCAACATCATGTAGAAAACAACACTACGGCAGACAGCAAAATATGAAATATTTTTACTCTGGCGGCAAGTCCCGTCTACCGTAGCGGCTGATGGCATTCACCGCCAGCTTCAACTGTATTTACTGTTGTTCTCTCATTGAAAACACTGACATCCGGTTTGCCGTCTACCTCGGGCCATCTAAACGCAGCATCAGCCCAGTGACAGCTAACCATCTGGTCAGCATCAGCCCAGTGACAGCATCAGCCACACACTGACTCTCTCTCACACAAACACTGACTCTCTCTCTCACACACACACAGACACACACATATACACACACAATTTTGTACTCAGTTGAAAAACAATAATGCAATTATGCATTGCGTTGTGATGTTGTAGGATAGTGTGCAGTAGGTAGGATAACTGTATTGTCCCTAAACCAGATCAATAGGGGAGTTTTTTGAGCCGAGTGTCTCATGTCTTCAGTGTTCTTTCATGCACCTGTCCTCTCTGCTTCCTATCAGCTATTCTTATTTGTTCTTGTGGATTCATATCGAAAATGTATGCAGCTTTTTAAATGTTTTTATGTGTGGTATGATTGCTAGTTAGCCTAAAGGCCGATCTGGACAAACGATCCACCTACCACTATTGTCACTATGAATGGTGGATAGAGGGCAGGACAGACAGTTAGACTGGCAGACTATACTGACCTATGGTATGGTAAAAGCTAGCGTGTGGAAAAGCCTAGTGCATATGGGAAAGTACTAAAACAGATTGATATAGGGGAGGGGCAGATGAGGAAATGTGGCTAGGATGGAATAAATTATATAGTAAAACCTGTAAAAGAGCGAATGGAAACCAGGAAAAAAAACACACTACCCTCCCCTGTGTCCAATAAAAAAATAACACACTACCCTCCCCTGTGCCCAATAAAAAAATAACACACTACCCTCCCCTGTGCCCAATAAAAATATAACACACTACCCTCCCCTGTGCCCAATAAAAATATAACACACTACCCTCCCCTGTGCCCAATAAAAATATAACACACTACCCTCCCCTGTGCCCAATAAAAATATAACACACTACCCTCCCCTGTGCCCAATAAAAAAATAACACACTACCCTCCCCTGTGCCCAATAAAAAAATAACACACTACCCTCCCCTGTGCCCAATAAAAAAATAACACACTACCCTCCCCTGTGCCCAATAAAAATATAACACACTACCCTCCCCTGTGTCCAATAAAAAAAGAATAACTCCTCTCTGGCATTTTCATTCGTTGCCTGTATTCAAAGATTATAGCGTCCCCTAGGAAACACTCATCAACACTTTGGTTCCTACCCTGTTACAATTACTCCTCCCTGGCATTTTCATTCGTTGCCATGTATTCAAAGATTATAGCGTCCCCTAGGAAACACTCATCAACACTTTGGTTCCTACCCTGTTACCATAACTCCTCCCTGGCATTTTAATTCGTTGCCATGTCAAACAACACTGTATTCAAAGGTCCACTATTATATTATAACTACAGAATTAGAATAATCATTCTATTTCCATGATTCCAACAGTTCACCCAAGTGTTTTGCTCTAAATTTACATTTTAGTAATTTAGCAGACGCTCTTATCCAGAGCAATTTACAGTTAGTGAGTGCATACATTTTCATACTGGCCCCCCGTGGGAATCGAACCCACAACCCTGGCGTTGCAAGCGCCATGTTCTACCAACTGAGCCACACGGGGCCCGTGCAAATTGCAACATTTGGTTAAAAATAAGTCCTGGATTGTTTGCCCGTGTCGTGCAGCCCTTTGTGACAGTGTGGAAATCATCTCAAATGAGTTCAGGAAATGCAGAAATTGATGCACACTTGTCACCATCGTTACGCGCACCTGCGCCTCATGAGACTCACCTGGACTCCGTCACCTTCCTGATGACCTCCCCTATATCAGTCCCTCCCATTGGTTCCTTCCCCAGGCGTTATTGATTCTGTCCCTGTGGTGTATGTCTGTACGCTACTCGTGTTTCTTGTTTTGTTCCATGTCTTATGTATGATTAAATCCACTCCCTGTACTTGCTTCCCAGCGTACCCATTACACTTAGAATGTATGTGATGCCATCCTAAGGTCACGCACTACTCAGTAAGCACATGTAGAACTTGTATATTCAAAAACAATAAAATACCGTAAAATACCATCCAATTGGTTTTAAAATACCGTGATCTGATAGTTTGGCCATATCACCCAGCCCCAGGAGAAGGATGTTTGGTATAGATTTCAAACTCAAATCATTAGGCTACCAACACCGCCTGCATTTAGGCCTAGTTAGCTGCTTGTTTCACCCATAGGCCTAGACATTTAAGTTGAAACATCTGTAGCCGGTGAGATAAGACAGAGAGACCCAACCTCCCCTTTCTGCCATCGCCTCTTGGCTCCTCTGACACCATCACAATTACATTTTAGTCATTTAGCAGACGCTCTTATCCAGAGCGACTTACGGGAGCAATTAGGGTTAAGTGCCTTGCTCAAGGGCACATCGACAGATTTTTCACCTAGTCGGCTCGGGGATTAGAACCAGCGACCTTTCAGTTACTGGCACAACGCTCTTAACCACTGAGCTACCTGCTGACATGGACACAATCGCAAAGTCACGTTTGCAGAAATTTGCGCAAAGTTGGAGCTTTCTCAACTTTTGTCGCAGCTGCTCGTCGCCAAACAGGCAGCCTAAATCTGTGATTCCCAACCCTTTTTCAGTGTACCGCCAACTGAATTTTGCTCTGGAATACCCCCTGAAGTACCCCCCCCATCATGTGCATTTTACCAGTAAGCCTTTGGTCTCATGTCTTCTCAAGTATCCCCTGTGGATAGACCCGAGTACCCCCACGGGTCCTAGTACCCCCCTGGTTGGGAGCCACTGGCCTAAATCACTGTCTTATTACCTTGTTCCATTTAAACGTATTGATTTCCAGTAGCTTGGTTGCTTAAAGCAGTGGAAAGAATGAGCATACTGAGGGAGTTGAGACAGTTCAGACTAGCCCTCCAATCAGTCAGTGTCACACATGACTGGACGTTGTAGGTTCCCTATTTACGATGCTCCGGGAGCTGACTGGACGTTGTAGGTCAGGTTCCCTATTTACGATGCTCCGGGAGCTGACTGGACGTTGTAGGTCAGGTTCCCTATTTACGATGCCCCGGGAGCTGACTGGACGTTGTAGGTCAGGTTCCCTATTTACGATGCTCCGGGAGCTGACTGGACGTTGTAGGTCAGGTTCCCTATTTACGATGCTCCGGGAGCTGACTGGACGTTGTAGGTCAGGTTCCCTATTTACGATGCCCCGGGAGCTGACTGGACGTTGTAGGTCAGGTTCCCTATTTACGATGCTCCGGGAGCTGACTGGACGTTGTAGGTCAGGTTCCCTATTTACGATGCTCCGGGAGCTGACTGGACGTTGTAGGTCAGGTTCCCTATTTACGATGCCCCGGGAGCTGACTGGACGTTGTAGGTTCCCTATTTACGATGCTCCGGGAGCTGACTGGACGTTGTAGGTCAGGTTCCCTATTTACGATGCTCCGGGAGCTGACTGGACGTTGTAGGTCAGGTTCCCTATTTACGATGCCCCGGGAGCTGACTGGACGTTGTAGGTCAGGTTCCCTATTTACGATGCTCCGGGAGCTGACTGGACGTTGTAGGTCAGGTTCCCTATTTACGATGCTCCGGGAGCTGACTGGACGTTGTAGGTCAGGTTCCCTATTTACGATGCCCCGGGAGCTGACTGGACGTTGTAGGTCAGGTTCCCTATTTACGATGCTCCGGGAGCTGACTGGACGTTGTAGGTCAGGTTCCCTATTTACGATGCTCCGGGAGCTGACTGGACGTTGTAGGTCAGGTTCCCTATTTACGATGCTCCGGGAGCTGACTGGACGTTGTAGGTCAGGTTCCCTATTTACGATGCTCCGGGGAGCTGACTGGACGTTGTAGGTCAGGTTCCCTATTTACGATGCCCCGGGAGCTGACTGGACGTTGTAGGTCAGGTTCCCTATTTACGATGCTCCGGGAGCTGACTGGACGTTGTAGGTCAGGTTCCCTATTTACGATGCCCCGGGAGCTGACTGGACGTTGTAGGTCAGGTTCCCTATTTACGATGCTCCGGGAGCTGACTGGACGTTGTAGGTCAGGTTCCCTATTTACGATGCTCCGGGAGCTGACTGGACGTTGTAGGTCAGGTTCCCTATTTACGATGCTCCGGGGAGCTGACTGGACGTTGTAGGTCAGGTTCCCTATTTACGATGCTCCGGGGAGCTGACTGGACGTTGTAGGTCAGGTTCCCTATTTACGATGCTCCGGGAGCTGACTGGACGTTGTAGGTCAGGTTCCCTATTTACGATGCTCCGGGAGCTGACTGGACGTTGTAGGTCAGGTTCCCTATTTACGATGCTCCGGGAGCTGACTGGACGTTGTAGGTCAGGTTCCCTATTTACGATGCTCCGGGAGCTGACTGGACGTTGTAGGTCAGGTTCCCTATTTACGATGCTCCGGGAGCTGACTGGACGTTGTAGGTCAGGTTCCCTATTTACGATGCTCCGGGGAGCTGACTGGACGTTGTAGGTCAGGTTCCCTATTTACGATGCTCCGGGAGCTGACTGGACGTTGTAGGTCAGGTTCCCTATTTACGATGCCCCGGGAGCTGACTGGACGTTGTAGGTCAGGTTCCCTATTTACGATGCTCCGGGAGCTGACTGGACGTTGTAGGTCAGGTTCCCTATTTACGATGCTCCGGGAGCTGAGGTCTGTTGTTTCACTGCAAGCTAGAACAATGTCTCCTCTCCAAATGTCTCCACTGCAAGCTAGAACAAATGTCTCCTCTCTGCAACAACCCCTATCAATAACTCTGCCTGTCTGAGAATAGCTCATATATTTATTCCTGGACAATAAAAACACTACCGGGGCCTGCAGAATGTCATAAGACCTAACATGGGTTTTATGTTTATATAGTCAGTGACTCATTAGCAAATCTTTGTTCTCCCGACGAAATGCTGTGGATGACAGAATCCTAAATCAGCAGGCTTTACGTTTTACCTGTTCGAAATGTTAATGAATAAGCCAGGTCATGTCTGGATGAAGCAACAACATACAGCAGCTTATCAAAGAAGTGAACTTCCATAAAGCCACACATAAAGCTGACCTAGACTGTTTTCACTGTTGTTTCCACTGAACCAGAAGAGAGAAACGAGAGGCTCATTGGAGAGAGAGAGAGAGCATGTCTGTGATTCAGAGACGTGGGAAAACCTTAACCATATGTCTAGCGGTTAGGTTGGCTGCAGGAGAGGCTCGTTGGAGAGAGAGAGAGAGCATGTCTGTGATTCAGAGACGTGGGAAAACCTTAACCATATGTCTAGCGGTTAGGTTGGCTGCAGGAGGACAGGAGGGAAGGGAACGTGTCACCCCAGTTAGGTCCAGGGTAGCAAGAACCGGGTCATGAGGATGATGGTCTCTGACCAGATTGGACATTAACCTACACAGTTCAACAACTCTTGAGTGTTAGGC
This sequence comes from Coregonus lavaretus, assembly GCF_964263955.1. Classification (NCBI taxonomy): domain Eukaryota; kingdom Metazoa; phylum Chordata; class Actinopteri; order Salmoniformes; family Salmonidae; genus Coregonus; species Coregonus lavaretus. Next base: position 3,077,463 of record NC_140001.1, read on the forward strand.
CTTTTAAAAAAACGTAAATAATGGAGGGACCAGAGTATTATTTCACTGACTAAGACATTCTGAGAGACTTTTGTGGTCCTTTCTTAAAAACTCACAGAAAATAACGATGACTGTGACTCAGATCATAATGCCTAGGCTCTGTCTATATGACATCATTCAACTAAATGTTACTAGAATTCCACAAAGCCTTGGTTTTCTGCTCCACTCCGTTGGTGGAGTTCATCAGAAACTTCCTTCACATGGAGTGGAGTTTAGTCAGCTAGGCTTTTTTGCAGCTTTGTTCCAAAACTCACTGACTCATCTCATACGGTAATGAATCGCATTAAGAACGAGGTCACATCATAGTACACTGTAGTAAGCTAGCATCCCATTTCCCAACCAGCTGTGGTTTTAAGTCAACAGAATTCTCTGTTGGGCGTGAATGTAATATGTCGGGCAATAGAAGCCACATTCACAATCAGTAACACAAAACGACTGTATCTTTGATGTGTCTGTGTGGTTTAATATATAATCCACAGCATAATTTTTACCTTGACCATGCTTAAAGAGATATTCAACGTCTGATTTGTTATTGTTCCCATCCACCAATCACTGCCCTTCTTTGTGAGGCTTTCGAAAAGCTCCCTGGTCTTTGTGGTTGAATCTGTGCTTGAAATTCAATACTTGACTGAGGGACCTTACAAATGTTGTTTGTATGGGCGACAGAGGAAGGGTTAGTCATTCAAAAATCACGTCTGTAATTTAGCAGACGCTCTTTTCCAGAGCGACTTACAGGAGCAATTAGGGTTAAGTACCCTGCTCAAGGGCACATCGGCAGATTTGTTCACCTAGTCGGCTCAGAGATTCGAACCAGCAACCTTTCGATTACTGGCCCAATGCTCTTAACCACTAGGCTACCTGCCGAGTGAGTCCATGTAACTTATTATGTGATTCGTTAAGCCAAATTTTACTCCTGAACGAATTTAGGCATGCCTAAATGAAAGGGCTGAATACTTATGCAATGACTATATTTCGTGATTTTTTTTTTGTGATGAATTTAAAAAAATCCCCTTTGACAATAGTATTTTGTGTAGATTGATGACAAAAAAAAAAAGACAATTAAATCCATTTGAATCCCACTTTGTACCAATTTTTTTGGGGGGGGGAAAAGAAATCTAAGGGTTCTGAATACTTTTGCAAGGCAAAGTAAGTGTTGATATTAGTTGGAAGGAATCTTTCCTTCAGCATTATTATTATTTTTATGTATTTCTAATTAGTTTAGATGCTTTCTAAGACCAATTTTCCATCTGTTTGACCAGAAATCAAAGCCTTTGCTCAGCCTATTCCTAATGTTTAGGAAAATGGTAGAAAAATTTATATATGCCTTCATTTAAAAAAATAATATATAGACTCTTAGCTTTCATTTGACACCCAATTTGACCTATGAACTTTACATGGTGGTACTCATGGGTCCTTTCACATGGAAATGACCACAGACAACATCTTGGGGTCTTTATAAAGTGTCCACTAAAATAAAGGCTATGTCTAGATTCTGAAATATAATGTTTCGCATTTAAATTATTCAAGATAAAAAATATTTGTATTAATAAATATCTCAAAAAGTAGCCTTTTTGATTTAGCTTATTTTTTTTATACATATTGTTTGAAACAATATAGCCTACTCTTCAAACGTGTCACATTTGGGCTCTCTGGTACTTTTGGACATATGACCGATTGTATACTTAGAAACTGACGTTATAGGTCATCAACCAATCACAGCACTCCTTTAGGATTGTATTTCAGCAAATCACCAGCAGAGGGAGTTCCCTTTGAATCTATTTTCCCATACACTGTGTTGGTTTTCCCATAACTTCAACAGTACCAGAAAGCCCACTCGGGAAATGTGATGTAGTTGTAGAGTATTTTGTTCCAAACAATGTCTTAAAATAAGCAAAAACAAAAAAGGGTACTTTTGAGATATAAATATATTTATTCTTGAATAAATGGAAGTGAAAATGTTTATTTCAGAATCTAGACATACTCCATATGTTTGTATTTGTATTTATTATGGATTCTCCCGAGTGGCGCAGTGGTCTAAGGTACTGCATCGCAGTGCTAGTTGTGCCACTAGAGATCCTGGTTTGAATCCAGGCTCTGTCGTAGCCGGCCGCGACCGGGAGACCCATGGGGCGGCGCACAATTGGTCCAAGGTAGGGGAGGGAATGGCCGGCAGGGATGTAGCTCAGTTGGTAGTCGAACCCACAACCCCACGGGGGGCCAGTATGAAAAATAATGTATGCACTCACTAACTGTAGTCTGCTAAATGATGTAAGTGTGTGTATGTTATCGTGTGTGTCTGCAGCTATGTTTCTGTTGCTTCACTGTTCCATAAGGTGTTTTTTAAATCTAATTTTACTGCTTGCATCAGTTACTTGATGTGGAATAGAGTTCCATGTAGTCATGGCTCTATGTAGTACTGTGCGCCTCCCATAGTCGGTTCTGGACTTGGGGACTGTGAAGAGACCTCTGGTGGCATGTCTTGTGGGGTATGCATGGGTGTCCGAGCTGTGCGCCAGTAGCTCAAACAGACAGCTCGGTGCACCCAACATGTCAATACCCAAGTCCCTCTTTGTGGCACCTGACCACACGACTGAACAGTAGTCCAGGTGCGACAAAACTAGGGCCTGTAGGACGTGCCTTGTTGATAGTGCTGTTAAGAAGGCAGAGCAGCGCTTTATTATGGACAGACTTCTCCCCATCTTAGCTACTGTTGTGTCAATATATTTTGACCATGACAGTTTACAATCCAGGGTTACTCCAATCAGTTTAGTCACCTCAACTTGCTCAATTTCCACATTATTTATTACAAGATTTAGTTGAGGTTTAGGGTTTAGTGAATGAATTGTCCCAAATACAATGCTTTTAGTTTTAGAAATATTTAGGACTAACTTATTCCTTGCCACCCATTCTGAAACTAACTGCAGCTCTTTGTTAAGTGTTGCAGTTATTTCAGTCGCTATAGTAGCTGACATGTATAGTGTTGAGTCATCTGCTTACATAGACACTCTGGCTTTACTCAAAGCCAGTGGAACGTCGTTAGTAAAGATTGAAAAAAGCAAGGGGCCTAGACAGCTGCCCTGGGGAATTCCTGATTCTACCTGGATTATGTTGGAGAGGCTTCCATTAAAGAACACCCTCTGTGTTCTGTTAGACAGGTAACTCTGTATCCACATTATAGCAGGTGGAGTAAAGCCATAACACATACGTTTTTCCATCAGCAGACTATGATCGATAATGTCAAAAGCCACACTGAAGTGTAACAAAACAGCCCCCACAATATGTTTATCATCAATTTCTCTCAGCCAATCATCAGTCATTTGTGTAAGTGCTGTGCTTGTTGAATGTCCTTCTCAATAAGCGTGTTGAAAGTCTGTTGTCAATTTGTTTACAGTAAAATAGCATTGTATCTGGTCAAACCCCATTTTTTCCAATAGTTTTCTAAGGGTTGGTAACAGGCTGATTGGTCGGCTACTTGAGCCAGTAAAGGGGGCTTGACTATTTTTAGGTAGCGGAATGACTTTTGCTTCCCTCCAAGCCTAGGGGCACACACATTCATCTGCTATTATCCTCAGTAATGTTCCATCCAAGTTGTCAGACCCCAGTGGCTTGTCATTGTTGATAGACAACAATACTTTTTTCACCTCTTCCACACTCACTTTACGGAATTCTAAATCACAATGCTCGTCTTTCATCATTTGGTCAGATATACTTGGATGTGTAGTGTCAGCAATTGTTGCTGGCATGTCATGCCTAAGTTTGCTAATCTTGCCAATGAAAAAATCATTAAAGTAGTTGGCAATATCAGTTGGTTTTGTGATGAATGAGCCATCTGATTCAATGAATGATGGAGCTGAGTTTGCCTTTTTTCCCAAAATTTCATTTAAGGTGCTCCAAAGCTTTTTACTGTCATTCTTTATGTAATTTATCTTTGTTTCATAGCGTAGTTTCTTCTTCTTTGTATTCAGTTTAGTCACATAATTTCTCAATTTGCAATTCGTTTGCCAATCGGTTGTGCAGCCAGACTTATTTGCCATTCCTTTTGCCTCATCCCTCTCAACCATACAATGTATCAATTCCTCATCAATCCACGGGGATTTAACCGTTTTTACAGTCATTTTCTTAATGGGTGCGTGCTTATTAGTAACTGGAATAAGCAATTTCATAAATGTGTCAAGTGCAGTGTCTGTTTGCTCCTCATTACACACCACAGACCAACATATATTCTTTACATCAACAACATAGGAATCACTACAAAACTTATTATATGACCTCTTATACACAATTTTAGGCCCAGCCTTTGGAACTTTGGTTTTCCTAGATATGGCTACTATATTGGGATCACTACATCCGATGGATCTGGATACTGCTTTTAAACTTATCTCTGCAGCATTAGTAAAGATATGATCAATACATGTGGATGATTTTATTTCTGTGCTGTTTGTAAATACCCTGGTAGGTTGACTGATAACATGTTAGAGCGCTATAAGGAGTATAATGACTCATACATTTTACATTTTAGTCATTTAGCAGACGCTCTTATCCAGAGCGACTTACAGTTAGTGAGTGCATACATTTTCATACTGGACATTTCACATTCTTAAAATAAAGTGGTGATCCTAACTGACCTAAAACAGGGAATTTTTACTAGGATTAAATGTCAGGAATTGGTGTTGTCTGCATCATGTAGGGTTCACAGATCACAGGGTCTTACAGGAGGCATGTATAGGTCTAAAAAAAGGGCCTAAAATTGCCACTTTCATCATGATTTTCTAAAAAATTATCTGTGATACAAATGTCAAAAAAGATATATATGTTTCGCGTATACTGCTGTGGATTCGCCAAGTAACTTCTTAGTTGTTGTAATATCGCAAACGGATGTGGCTCTTTCACAATTAAGGATTTCAGCTTCAACCAAATAAAAATAAAAAAATCAACCGATTCTAAAAACAAATTCAATTGACAAAATGGTCAACAGTGTCATTACGTAAGCTGAAGCGTTTGGTCCAGCCAAGAATAGACTTGAAAATAGGTTGCGTCCCAAAATGGCTCCCTATTCACTATTCTAACGCACTACTTTTGATCAAGGCCTATAGGGTAGTGCACTATGTAGGGAATAGGGTGCCATTTGGGATGCATGCTAGGAAGTGAACAAGACAAAATGCCTTGCAGGAATGTTGACTCCTCAACCGAATGTGAAATAAGCTCCTTTCAGCCCTTTCTAGTCCTTTTTAAAGGAATTCTCTTAGAGGTACGCCAGCTTCAATAAGCGTCTGAAAGAGCAGAGTTAGCACAAACTCCTGTGAGATGAGGTGAAGGCAGTGCCCTGGAAAAGACTGGCTGGGTCTCAAATGGCACCCTGTTCCCTATATCTTGCACTACTTTTGACCAGAGACCGGTCAAAAGTAGTGCACTAGCCTATATAGAAAATAGGGTGCAATTTGAGAGACTCACCCAGGCCTAAGAACTCTTCAAAGGGGACTGTGTGGGTTCTTCTGGAGATCTCTCTGATGCGTCCCAAATGGCACCATATTCCCTATGTAGTGCACTACTTTCCCCCCCCCATAGGGCTCTGATCGAAGGTTGTGTAGGGGAAGGAATAGGGTGCCATTTGGGACGCAGCCTCCTCTGTGATGTAACCACGGTATCATGTCTTTGCTCTGACAGGACAGACAAGTCAGCGGTTTGGTGGAGGAGCCTGGGAAATCCACAAAGAAAAAAAACAAACACTAGAACTGCTTTGAGAGAAATCAGTGAACTTGTGAAGTTAGGATTCACACTGACTTGATGAAGCAAGGCCTTGGCCTTCAGGAGGAAATCTAAAATGCAGGTAGCAGTAAAAGACTATAAAAACCAGGCTTTATTCAAGTGTTTACCCTTTCGAGCCCAACCATCTCATGCCAAGCAAGTCAGGACACGACCCTGAGAGAGAGAGCGATGTCAACCTCACTGGATTTCTATGACGACCTTACAGACAACAAGGCATGACACGCCACACTACATCCAGCCCCAGCCCACTTCCTTCATAATCATTGTTTTGTCAGTTACGTACCTTAGGTTCCCAGGGGAACACAAACCCACTTTACCCAGAATGCCCAGAACAATACAGACCAATGAGCTACTTGACAAGCGGTTCGATCAGTACACCTTGAAATGGATTGACGTGGACTACAATGAATTTCAATGACCTTGATGATGGACTCATAGAGGATAATATTTTTATTTTATCTCTTTAAGCTCTAAACATTTTCACATATTGTCCTCTTTAAAATATCCCGATTTCAGTCCTCTTTAAAATGAACTCTGGGGTGATTTATTTCTATTTTTAAGAACTCCGTTCTCTTTGTATTCACACTGCCCTTGGCTTTAAATGAAGAGTCATCTCTTTTGCCAGTTCACTTCAACTATATTTGGTCCGAGTCCCCTTTGCATTCACATTGCTATGTTTAGAAGGGAACTATGTTTTCTTTTCCTCCAACATTCATTCAATGCACTGGATAATTACACAGTGCCGGACAAGCAATTTCATCAGAACCAATTACTGGATAACTAGGAATTTACATAGAGGGAAACTTCCTTATGTTATAAAATAAATTTTACCAAGACAAATATGACTCTTCATGTTCTGAATCGTTCAGTGGGGTCTTTCTCTAACATATCACTAACATTATATCCAAAAAGTCAGATTTCGTAACCGAATACATCCGATAATAAGCACAGAGCTGTTTTGACAGAGCGATGCAGCTTTATCGCCAAAACTTTTGAGGATTTTACATTTTGTGGTCGTCGTCTTCCAAGTTGTTTCCGTGGGTCGCAAATAGTTAAATTAGCATGACACGAGCTAAATGAAACGTAAAAAGCTCAGTGCTTCGTTGACATTTCACAGAGATACACTGGTCTTCGAAAAAGAACAGGACCTTCGCATTAAAGGGTGACTCTCAACCCCAATTTCAGCCTATGCCCAACCCTTTCAAAATGTTTTTAATCAAAAGCATTCAGGTGAGAAGTTGTGGGTGGGGGGGTATTTTGCTCATAAATATTCATTTTGGGGGTGGGGTAAACGTAGTCGTACCTGACCCCAACACTTCCTCACTAAAGCATATTTACCAGAAGTCCACTGGCACGCTCCGATAATAAAAGTATGTGCAAAAAGGTCTCTGGGCAGTTGGCTCACAGTGGTAAAGTGCCAAGTTCGTGACATTTGTTGCCACTTGAGGTGTAAGTTCCAATCCCCCATTGGGGCGGCCACAAAAAAATAATAGACTCACATTTATTGCCTTATTTTGTTGGGAAGAAAAGTGTGATCATCACCTTGAAAAATGAAGATTAGGGGCTCAATTCAATCCAACCCGCATTGCAGTATTTACCCAGTAGCTCTTTTTCCAATGGTCAGATGAACTCACAAATTGGTCTTGGGTAAACCTACAACTACTACCAGGGCGACCCCTGTCACAGGTACGCTTTCACTTTCAGAATTACACATGTGTGGGCACGGGATGAATACTGTAAATAAAGGAATTGAAAAAACTAAAGATATCTGCCACGTGGGATAAGAACTCACAACCATTGAACTATGAGCCAACTGTCTTAGCGCACTGCGCCTCCAATCAGTCCCAGTGGTTGGAGAAAGAAATACAATGAATTGACACGACCACCATCGTCATCTATTTCTTGTTACGATGGATGTAGCTACGAATATAAACGTATAAGCAAAAAAAACGTTGAATTTGGTCATATGTGGAAATGCGCCTTACTGTCTTTAGAATGGTGTGTAACGTCTAGTCAAGGAAGCATCATGCTAAATATATTGACAAACACCACTTACCAAGACTGCTGTCACCTGTTTTCAAAGCTTTTTTTTTTTTTTGTCAACTGTTTTTAATGTAAGCCTTGATGTGGTACCACCCAGCACATCTAGGAGGGAGTGACACAGAAGTACTTCTCAAGGTGCCTCTACATCACGATTTCAATGGTAGAGTTGAACTGCTAGGGGCAACAAGAACTAGATTTACCACTACTAGACCAAAATATATCACTTTTGCAACAAACTAGACCCAGAATTGACCTGTTTCACTATAATTAAGATTAAAACATCTGATTGGACACCCTAAAATACCTACTTACATTTTGGAAACTAATATAATTGCATTCAGTTAAATATAAGACATAATAATTATAATAAAATGATAGCACTTTCATGTAAATATTATCGGTAACTAGTGTTGGGCGGTACCCAGATTTTCATATCGTCATACAGTCCTTCCATCCCGGGATATATACGATATTACCGGCTTAGTACACAAGGGGGCGCCAAAGAAACACAAAAAGCCTATTGGGCATCTCTTACCAGAATGCTAACAAAATGATCACAAGTAATAGCGAATTTCCATGGAGGCTGCTAGCTTAATATGCTAACGAGCGCGAATGAAAATAAACAAATTGAAAAGATAGCCAATCCAGCTCATAAAGTTATACATATATAAGTAGGAGATACCAAATGTCATTTTTGGTGAGTTTTGGACATTTACAAGCGAACGTAAACGAAAGACAAATGGACAAAGTTTTGGATGCCTGATTGTCTAAAGGAAGAACTCTGGAGCGGCACGTGAACACGCGTGAGGTCTGAAGTCGCTAAGGCAACGTGCCTGCCTGCTCTGCTCGGAGAAGAGAAGAGGGGAGCTAAGAACGGAGAGGAGAAAAACAAAAGATATCAGAGGCAGCTGTACAGATTACACATCCAAAGAGCTTTGACTTCTCAAACACGGCAGAAAGCCAACACAATATGATGCCCCGTCACCTTATCAATTCAGCCACTTACTTAGATAACTACACTGAACAAAAATATAAAAATGCAACATGCAACAATTTCAAAGATTTTACTGAGTTACAGTTCATATAAGGAAATCAGTCAATTGAAATAAATGTATTTAGGCCTTAATCTATGAATTTCAAATGACTGGGAATACAGATACGCATCTGTCGGTCACAGATATCTTTACAAATCAGGTAGAGGCGTGGATCAGAAGACCAGTCAGTATCTGGTGTGACCACCATTTGTCTCATGCAGCGCGACACATCTCCTTCACATAGAGTTGATCAGGCTGTTGATTGTGGCCTGTGGAATGTTGTCCCACTCCTCTTCAATGGCTGTGCGAAGTTGCTGGATATTGACGGGAACTGGAACACACTGTCGTACATGTAGATCCAGAGCATCCCAAACATGCTCAATAGGTGACATTGTCTGGTGAGTATGCAGGCCATGGAAGAACTGGGACATTTTCAGCTTCCAGGAATTGTGTACAGATCCTTGCGATATTGGGCCGTGCATTATCATGCTGAAACACGAGGTGATGGCGGCAGATGAATGGCACAACAATGGGCCTCAGGATCTCATCACAGTATCTCTGTGCATTCAAATAGCCATCGATAAAATGCAATTGTGTTCGTTGTCTGTAGCTTATGCCTGCCCATACCATAACCCCACCGCCACCATGGGGCACTGTTTTCACAACGTTGACATCAGCAAGCCGCTCGCCCACACATCTGCCCGGTACAGTTGAAACCAGGATTTATCCGTGACGAGCACACTTCTCCAGCGTGCCAGTGGCCATCGAAGGTGAGCAAAACTATAGTTGCACATCCCTGATCACTATTGAAGCAACAACAAAAAAAAACATTTGACTTTCAATATAAAAGGCGACCCCCTGTCAATAGACAGCTGGACTCACCAGCTCCCTCCCGCTTCCTCCCGCTTCCTCCAGCTCCCTCCCGCTTCCTCCCGCTTCCTCCCGCTCCCTCCAGCTCCCTCCCGCTTCCTCCCGCTTCCTCCAGCTCCCTCCCGCTTCCTCCCGCTTCCTCCCGCTTCCTCCCGCTTTCTCCCGCTTTCTCCCGCTTCCTCCCGCTTCCTCCAGCTCCCTCCCGCTTCCTCCCGCTTCCTCCCGCTTCCTCCCGCTTTCTCCTGCTTCCTCCCGCTTCCTCCCGCTTCCTCCAGCTCCCTCCCGCTTTCTCCCGCTTCCTCCCGCTTCCTCCAGCTCCCTCCCGCTTCCTCCCGCTTCCTCCAGCTGCCTCCCGCTTTCTCCTGTTGTACTATTTACAAACAAACACCTCACTGGGGAACGACGGTAAGCTTCATAATGTGACAGGCTTAAAAAGTAGTTACACATACAGTGAGGGAAAAAAGTATTTGATCCTTTGCTGATTTTGTACGTTTGCCCACTGACAAAGACATGATCAGTCTATAATTTTAATGGTAGGCTTATTTGAACAGTGAGAGACAGAATAACAACAAAAAATCCAGAAAAAAGCTTGTCAAAAATGTTATAAATTGATTTGCATTTTAATGAGGGAAATAAGTATTTGACCCCTCTGCAAAACATGACTTAGTACTTGGTGGCAAAACCCTTGTTGGCAATCACAGAGGTCAGACGTTTTTTGTAGTTGGCCACCAGGTTTGCACACATCTCAGGAGGGATTTTGTCCCACTCCTCTTTGCAGATCTTCTCCAAGTCATTAAGGTTTCGAGGCTGACGTTTGGCAACTCAAACCTTCAGCTCCCTCCACAGATTTTCAATGGGATTAAGGTCTGGAGACTGGCTAGGCCACTCCAGGATCTTAATGTGCTTCTTCTTGAGCCACTCCTTTGTTGCCTTGGCCGTGTGTTTTGGGTCATTGTCATGCTGGAATACCCATCCACGACCCATTTTCATTGCCCCGTCCATCGTCCCTTTGATGCGGTGAAGTTGTCCTGTCCACTTAGCAGAAAAACACCCCCAAAGCATAATGTTTCCACCTCCATGTTTGACGGTGGGGATGGTGTTCTTGGGGTCATGGGCAGCATTCCTCCTCCTCCAAACACGGCGAGTTGAGTTGATGCCAAAGAGCTCGATTTTGGTCTCATCTGACCACAACACTTTCACCCAGTTCTCCTCTGAATCATTCAGATGTTCATTGGCAAACTTCAGACGGCCCTGTATTTGTGCTTTCTTGAGCAGGTGGACCTTGCAGGCGCTGCAGGATTTCAGTCCTTCACGGCGTAGTGTGTTACCAATTGTTTTCTTGGTGACTATGGTCCCAGCTGCCTTGAGATCATTGACAAGATCCTCCCGTGTAGTTCTGGGCTGATTCCTCACCGTTCTCATGATCATTGCAACTCCACAAGGTGAGATCTTGCATGGAGCCCCAGGCCGAGGGAGATTGACAGTTCTTTTGTGTTTCTTCCATTTGCGAATAATCGCACCAACTGTTGTCACCTTCTCACCAAGCTGCTTGGCAATGGTCTTGTAGCCCATTCCAGCCTTGTGTAGCTCTTTGGTCTTGGCCATGGTGGAGAGTTTGGAATCTGATTGATTGATTGCTTCTGTGGACAGGTGTCTTTTATACAGGTAACAAGCTGAGATTAGGAGCACTCCCTTTATGAGTGTGCTCCTAATCTCAGCTCGTTACCTGTATAAAAGACACCTGGGAGCCAGAAATCTTTCTGATTGAGAGGGGGTCAAATACTTATTTCCCTCATTAAAATGCAAATCAATTTATAACATTTTTGACATGCGTTTTTCTGGATTATTTTGTTGTTATTCTGTCTCTCGCTGATCATTTCTAGACTGATCATTTCTTTGTCAGTGGGCAAACGTACAAAATCAGCAGGGGATCAAATACTTTTTTCCCTCACTGTATTAAAATGTATTGAAAAACGGTTAAAGAAAGTTTCAACGGTATTGAAAAACCATCCCGTGGCTATTTCCAAATACCCCGGTATATGGTATATATGGTATACCGCCCAAGCCTAGTGGTAACAGGATAAATAGTAGAAAATAAATGCAGATTAAATTATGCTGTAATTAAAAATTGTACACCCAATGTATGCTGCTTCCCCTTTAAGAGATAGCATTATTTTGTACCCTGTGTTGTGATTCTCACCAAATATGATGTAGTCTTCTCACATTATTCAAACCCCACAATCGAATAAACAGCCTATGAAGATATTTTGTAGTCACATTTTGGAATTTCTGTGCATCCTTGTCAATCGCTAATCAATATCCAAAAACTGCACACGTTTTTTCGGCGAACCTGCACATCATCTTCTCGTGTTTGTGGCACCGATGTTAGGGGTTATGGCAGTAGTCTAATGTGAGGGGTTATGGCAGTAGTCTAGTGTGAGGGGTTATGGCAGTAGTCTAGTGTGAGGGGTTATGGCAGTAGTCTAGTGTGAGGGGTTATGGCAGTAGTCTAGTGTGAGGGGTTATGGCAGTGGTCTAGTGTGAGGGGTTATGGCAGTAGTCTAGTGTGAGGGGTTATGGCAGGGGAAACAGTGTAGCAGTAGTCTAGTGTGAGGGGTTATGGCAGTAGTCTAATGTGAGGGGTTATGGCAGTAGTCTAGTGTGAGGGGTTATGGCAGTAGTCTAGTGGGAGGGGTTATGGCAGTAGTCTAGTGGGAGGGGTTATGGCAGTAGTCTAGTGTGAGGGGTTATGGCAGTAGTCTAGTGTGAGGGGTTATGGCAGTAGTCTAGTGTGAGGGGTTATGGCAGTAGTCTAGTGTGAGGGGTTATGGCAGTAGTCTAGTGTGAGGGGTTATGGCAGTAGTCTAGTGTGAGGGGTTATGGCAGTAGTCTAGTGTGAGGGGTTATGGCAGGGGAAACAGTGTAGCAGTAGTCTAGTGTGTGGTGTGGGAATAATGACAAGTGAACCTGGGGAGCTTTGTGTTCTCATTGCCCTAAATAGGAAACGGACCACCGAATTCAAGCTAACTGAACTCGGACCACCTCTCGAGATGCTGTCAGTTAGGTTAGCTTCGGGGGCTCTCGAGGGGTCGGAGTTCCTTTGGAGTGTTCATATGCATTTATATGTGTGTCATAATCTCTCCATTTCTTCAACAGCAATGGGCTGTTTCCTTCTGCCTCCTCAAATCTGCTTTACTTTAGCAAACAGGTCTCCCTTTCTCCGAGAAGAAAAGACGTAAGACGTAACTGAGCCTCTAATGACCCTAAATCATGTTTATGCAACTCCTAGAAATTGTCTCAACTACAAATCCTTGTTTTAAAGTAGGTGGGCTATGAGTAGCCAATCATACGTCTTGTCACTGTAGGGCAGTATACAAGCTTAGGGCGCAATGACACAAAAAATAAAATAATGTTTTAAAAAGTCTACTAAATATGTATCTTAAGAATGAAAATGAGCTATTTTCAGAGCAATTTAGACTACAACACTAAACAAGAAAAACAGGCCTAAGCAAACTCATTTAGATTAGAACCCTGTATGCCTCACTTGTTGCTCAGATTCTCTCTTGACAATTCCTCAGTGTTCTCTTCCATCGCGACAGATGAGAAGAAGACATTTCATGTCGATCACCAACGCAAATCAAGCCGCCTTGCGTGGGACGGCATATCACTAAGTAGTGAGTAAACAAACCCCAGTCACCACGGAGACAGACCTCATCACCACCATCCACCAACCGAGCCCTTTTGTATGGTTCCATACCTACTGTTCTTCTCCCGGTGTCCTGTCAGCATCTTAAGATGTCACCAACCACCAAGAGACAGACAGAGAGACAGAGAGACAGAGAGAGAGAGAGAGAGAGAGAGAGAGAGAGAGAGAGAGAGAGAGAGAGAGAGAGAGAGAGAGAGACAGAGAGAGAGACAGAGACAGAGACAGAGAGAGAGACAGAGAGAGAGACAGAGAGAGAGAGAGAGACAGAGAGAGACAGAGAGAGACAGAGACAGAGACAGAGACAGAGAGAGAGAGAGAGAGAGAGAGAGAGAGAGAGAGAGAGAGAGAGAGAGAGAGAGAGAGAGAGAGAGAGAGAGAGAGAGAGAGAGAGAGAGAGAGAGAGAGAGACAGAGAGAGACAGAGACAGAGACAGAGACAGAGAGAGAGAGAGAGAGAGAGAGAGAGAGAGAGAGAGAGAGAGAGAGAGAGAGAGAGAGAGAGACAGAGAGAGAGAGAAAGAGAGAGAGAGAGAGAGAGAGAGAGAGAGAGAGAGAGACAGAGAGAGACAGAGACAGAGACAGAGACAGAGAGAGAGAGAGAGAGAGAGAGAGAGAGAGAGAGAGAGAGAGACAGAGACAGAGACAGAGACAGAGACAGAGACAGAGACAGAGACAGAGACAGAGAGAAAATAGGGATCTCTGGCTCTGTTGGCAGTGCCTGGGGCTGTGTGTACCAGAGTACAGTCACGGGCAGTCAGTGTGGTGTGTCCTGCAGGGACTGGCACTGCTGATCGCCCCCTGTCACCAGCGTCACGACCAGACCACGTGGGGGACTCAAAAGGGAGGAGGGAGGGAGGCAGGTGGGAGGAGGGGAGGGCACTGTTACACCAGGACAGGATGGAACATACCAACTGGGGGTTGGGGGGGGGGGGGGTCAGCTCAGACAGGAAGTTCCCATCTGGGCTAGAGAACAAGGAACATAACTGGGCAGTTCCATGGCAACAGATTTACGCTTTAACAGTGTTTTTTTCACTTTAAAATGTAGCTAAACAAAAACCATTACATTCAAAGTTTAACAAACCATACACCTCACAAGGACTACTTTAACAATTTCCACAGAAAATTGTACTAAAACTAATTCAGTGGAAGAACTGTGCAGATGCAAACTTTGGTAACGGAATTACGGTAAAATCTCCCTCCAGTTTTTATGCGACCACGTTTTCCAAAGACAGTTAAACATCTGCTCTGAATTAAGATTCAAAGATGTCTGCAGAAAGAATGGGCTGTCAGCTATGACATGGCACTGAGTTTGAACAAATCTCTCTTTTGGTTATTGAACTACAGTAAATGAAGTGGATTTACAGCCGGTAACGGAATTATATCATGGGTCCCTGATCTGTACTACAAAGAAATGCATACTGTAAAACTTAAATTAATAGCCTGGCCGTTTATTTGCTTAAATCACTGAACACAACAGGTGCTTTTTACAGACAGGCTTCTATCTCCTTTTTTTTTTTTAATAATATGTTTATTATTTTCCAATAAAAATAAAGTAAAAGAGACAGCAATACAAACAATGACATTCATTGTACTGTTGGATGGGATGGCCAGTTTAGAGGACAAAACAAAAGTTAACTCACACATACACAAAATAAAACAAAATCCTATTAGGTGGTACGTGTATAAGAAGACAGCATATAGTCATTACAAGCAGTGTAGTTCAGCCAAAAATAAATATTGAGTGGAGTACAGCACAGAGTAGCAGCAGATCGTCAGCCCAGTTATGAAGCGGGACTAGACCATTTATCCAGTATCGGCTGCCATATTTTGTAAAACAATGGACTTCTATTGGAGGTGTTGTATCGAATCTTTTCCATATGGATTACATTCCCTAAATCCCGTAACCACATTTCAAAGGTAGGTACAGTCTCCAATTTCCAAAATTGCAATATGAGCCTTTTGGCTAATAGAGTACAAAGAGAGACAGCTTTCCCCTCCTGGTTATTCCCATCAACTGTACCAAACAGAGCGATCAATGGGTCTGGGGCTAGAACTCTATCAAAGGCCTTAGATAAGTAATCAAAAATGAGAGCCCAGTAAGCCTGTAATTTAGGGCATGTCCAGAATAAGTGGGACAACGTCCCTTCCTCCTGCTTGCACCTCTCACACAGTGGTGAGGTGTCCGGGAATATTTTATGCAGTTTTACTTTTGAGTAGTGTAACCTGTGTATCACCTTAAACTGTACAAGGTTGTGTCTGGCATTCACTGAACTGTGGTTTATATTCCTGAGAGCTTCTATCCAGTCCTCATTTGAGATTTCTGAACCAAGTTCTTGTTCCCAAGCCCTTTTAATGGTGTCTGTGGATACCTCTATGTGGGCCTGTAGCACATCATACAGTCTGGAGACCGACCCTTTTGAATGGGGTTTGACAAGGATCAAGCTATCTAATGTAGGACTATTTGGCTTCATGCCATACTGTGGGATGTGTGTCCTTAAGAAATTCCTGATTTGGAGGTATCTGAAAAAATGTGTTGTTGGCATGTTGAACTTTGCCTGTAGTTGTTGAAATGAAGCTAACTGACCATCTATGTATAGATTACCAATTGTTGTGAGCCCCTTCTCCCTCCACTGTGAAAACACCACATCATCCATTGCAGGGTGGAAAGCATGATTCCGGCTAATCGGGCTGTCTATGTACACAGTGGGTATGTTAAGAAAATCCCTAATCTGTTTCCAGATCCTAAGAGTATGACAAATGACTGGATTGGAGTCATAAGTGGCTTTTTTCACATATGATGGGCTATTAACAAGTGCAGGGAGTGAGGAACGTTGACAGGAGGCCTGCTCAATCAAAAGCCATGAAGGCATATCCTTCCGTCTCATCTCAGGTAAACTTTCCCTCCAGAAAGACACAATGTTCAGATTAGCAGCCCAATAATACAGTTTGAAGTGAGGAAGGCCAAAGCCCCCCTCTATCTTGTACTTGCATAAATGCTTCTTTGCAATTCTGGCTGCCTTGTTATCCCATAAAAATGGAGTTACTATTGAATCCAGTTTCTTAAAATAGCTTTGTGGTATGAAATTGGGTAGACATTGGAAGAGGTAAAGAAACCTGGGTAGGACAACCATTTTAATAGCGTTTATACGACCAACCAAGGAAATAGGCAGAGTTTTCCAGAAATCTATATTTTGTTTAAGCTGATATATTTTCATGTCCCAATTCACTTTCAATAGCTGGTCAAGGTCTCTTGTCACTACAATGCCAAGGCTTGTGAACTTGTCCCTCACTGTTCTAAGCGGGGTAGATTGCAGAAATTGCATATCCACAGGCCGTGATATTGGCATCATCTCACTTTTTTGCCAGTTTATCTTGTAGCCAGAGAAGGAGCCGAATGTGTTTATCAAGTTAAGTAATGGTGGAATAGACGTTTTAGGCTTGGACAAAAACAAAAGAACATCGTCTGCATATAGGGAAATTTTGTGCTGTGTGTCTTTTATTTTAACAGAAGCTATATCGGCACATGCCCGAATGCGCGTAGCAAGGGGTTCCATGGCTATAGCGAAGAGAGCAGGCGAAATAGGGCACCCCTGTCGGCACCCCTTGAACAGGCGGAATGACTGCGACATTTCCTGATTGGTCACCACGGACGCCATTGGGTGTGCATAAATAATTCTTATCCAATTAATAAATTCCTTTCCAAATCCGAAATGCTCCAGAACCGACATCATATACTTCCACTCAATCTGATCAAACGCCTTCTCTGCATCAAGAGCTATTACCACTGCCTCAACTTTATGATCATGATACATTACGTTGAAAAGGCGTCTCAAATTGTAGTATATATGTCGGCCCGGGATAAAACCTGTCTGGTCAGGGTGTATGATGTCGGAAATATATTTTTTCAATCGGTTTGCCAATATCTTTGTCAACACCTTGTTTTCTATGGGGAGTAACGACACGGGGCGATACGACGACATCTCCATGGAATCTCTATCTTTTTTCAAGATCAGGGCTATTGTAGCCTCATACAGTGTTTGCGGGAGTTTGGTATTTTCTTTGGATTGTTGAAACATTCGCAGCATAAGTGGAGATAGACTAGCGCAGTACTTCTTATAGAATTCTATTACATATCCATCGGGCCCAGGGGCCTTGCTGTTTGGAAATTGTGCTATCGCTGTGTTAATTTCATCTAAGGTTATCCCTGCATCGAGTGCGGCAGCTGCCCCCCTGTCTAGTTTAGGAAGTTCACAATCAGCGAGAAAGCGTTCCATAGTTTGTGGATCAGTAGCATCGCATTTTGATTGGTATAGCTCTGAGTAAAACTGTGCAAAGCATTTATTAATGTCCTGCGGATCTGTTACTATTTTACCCTTCTTGTCTTTTATTTTGTGAATAGCTCTAGATGCTTGTACATGCCTTAGCTGTCTTGCTAATAATTTATGTGGTTTGTCCCCCAGTTCAAAATAACTTTGTTGCGTTCTAGCAAGTAAAGAGCCCACCCGTTTCGAAAGGATGGTATTGTATTCATACTTTAACTTTGTGATCTTCTCAAGGACTGTATACGAGGAATTTGTCCTAAAAACGTTCTCCTGTTCCCCTAACTCTCTTTCAATTTCTCTCAGCCTAGTATTGGCACGTTTCTTCCTCTCTGATGTATAAGAAATAATGTAACCTCATTATTTGCTAGGATAATAATTGCTTGTCAATGAATTAAATGTAATACAATGGCAATCCTGGTTATATGTTAGAATCCTATGCGTGAACTGCCGACATTATTACGCATATTAATTGATAATGATGGAAAATAGGATATGCATAATAAAAAATAAAAAAATAGTTATATAGATATATATATATATAGAGGTGAAAGCATTGGAAATGCTTTTGGCGGTTAACCTGCTTCTGTTTTGTGGGTGGCACTGTGTGCTGTTTTCGATGGATGGGTCCTGGCCTCTCGGGGCCTTAGGGATACGGAGGGACGTGGGGGGGATGCTGATCACTGGGATGACGGCTCAACTTGGGATGGGGAGGGGCTTTAGCGGGGGAATTAGTGGAGAACAATTGAAGGGTTACTCCGTAGCAATGCAAATATCACGGTACAGCTATATGGACACTCAATCATTACGCTATTTTTTATTGGTAAATTTACAAACATATATAATGATAAATAGACTTGAAACTTGTATCTCATTATGGTGTATGGTGAAATAAGTATAGCCAGTTATAATTGTAATGGCTTAGCTGATAATAACAAAAGAAGAACAATATTTACATGGCTCAAAGAGAAGGAATATAATATCTATTGTATACAGGAAACTCATTCAACAATTCGAGATGAAGTAGCGTGGAAAAAAGAATGGGGGGGGGAAATATACTTCTCCCATGGGCAAAGAAATTCAAAAGGGGTGATGATATTAATTAATAGTAATTTCGATCCGAATGTGCAAATTGTCCAAATAGATACGCAAGGTAGATGGATTATTTTAAATATGGTATTGGACCATAAACAGATATGGCTCATTAACCTTTACGGACCAAATAATGATGATCCACAATTCTTTGACAATATATATAATAAATTATCAAGCCTGCAAGCAACTCAAGACAATATTATTATGGTGGGGGATTATAATACTGTTTTAAATAGCTCAATGGACCGAAAAGGAAATCACACCACAAACAATCACCCACATGCTCTTAAGGAAATTGTGAATGTCATGGATACATTAGAACTAGTAGATATATGGAGGCTTAAATATGCTGATCTAGTGAGATATACATGGCGGAGACTGAATCAAGCTAGTCGTCTTGACTTCTTTCTTATCTCATTCTCGTTGGCACCAAAAGTAAAAAAAGTGTTGATAGGGGACAGAATGCGGTCGGACCATCATATAATAGGCATATACATTACTCTGACTGAATTTCCACGTGGGCGAGGATATTGGAAATTTAATCAAAGCCTATTAGATGATAATTTATTTATAATTAGAACAAAGGAATTTATAACTGACTTTTTCCAACATAACATAGGTACAGCGAATCCCCTTATTGTATGGGACACCTTTAAATGTGCCTTTAGAGGCCATGCAATTCAGTACTCATCTCGAAAACAAAAGCAATTTAGGTCAAAAGAGTTTATACTAAGAAAGGAAATAGAAAGTCTAACAGAACAGATAGATGGCAATAAAAACTGTAACATAGAGGCTCAGAATAAATTAGAGGAAAAACAAAAAGAAATTGAAAAACTTATTCAAGAAAGATCAAGTGTAATATATTATAAAAATAAAGCAAACTGGATGGAATATGGGGAAAAATGCACAAAATTCTTTTTTAATCTTCAACATAGGAATGCTACCAAAAAGAACTTAATGAAACTGGTTACAATTGACGGAGTCACCCATAATTCACCTAATGATATTTTGAAGGAAGAAACAAAGTATTTTAAGCATATGTTTTCTTTTCAGTCGCCTCCATCTCCTCTAACTGAAGCTAATTGTAGAGATTTTTTTCCTATTGATAATGTCAAATTAACAGCCACACAGAAAGACTCATGTGAAGGTGAAATTACAGAGGAGGAACTTCTGGATGCAATTAAAGACTTTAAGTCCGGGAAAACTCCAGGGTTGGATGGCATACCAATCGAGGTATACCAAACCTTTTTTGATATACTAAGAGGACCGTTATTAGCATGTTTTAACCACTCCTATGTAAATGGTAGATTATCTGACACTCAAGAAGAAGGTCTGATCTCATTATTACTGAAACAGGATACAAGTGGAAAATATAAAGATCCAGTCCATTTACAAAATTGGAGGCCCCTTACACTTCAGTGTTGTGATGCAAAAATCCTAGCAAAATGTATAGCGCATAGAATTAAAAAGGTATTGTCGGATATTATTCATTCTAATCAGACAGGTTTTTTACATGGAAGATACATTGGAGATAATATAAGGCAAGTATTGGAAACAATAGAACACTATGGAAAATATGGGAAACCAGGCCTGCTATTCATAGCAGACTTCGAAAAGGCATTTGATAAAGTTCGACTGGAATTTATATATAAATGCCTGGAGCATTTCAATTTTGGAGAATCTCTTATAAAATGGGTCAAAATCATGTATAGTAACCCTAGGTGTAAAATAGTAAATAATGGCTATTTCTCAGAAAGTTTCAAACTGTCAAGAGGAGTGAAACAAGGTTGTCCACTATCGGCATATCTATTTATTGTGGCCATCGAGATGTTAGCTATTAAAATCAGATCCAATAATAATATCAGAGGATTAGAAATACAGGGCTTAAAAACAAAGGTGTCATTGTACGCAGATGATTCATGTTTTCTTTTAGATCCACAACTAGAATCCCTCCACAGCCTCATAGAGGATCTAGATACATTTTCTAACCTCTCTGGATTAAAACCAAATTATGACAAATGTACTATATTACGTATTGGATCACTAAAAAATACAATTTTTACATTACCATGTAGTTTACCAATAAAATGGTCTGATGGTGATGTGGATATACTCGGAATACATATCCCAAAGGAAATAAATGATCTCACTTCAATAAATTTTAATAGAAAGTTAGCAAAAATAGATAAGATCTTACTACCATGGA
This sequence comes from Coregonus lavaretus, assembly GCF_964263955.1. NCBI lineage: Eukaryota > Metazoa > Chordata > Actinopteri > Salmoniformes > Salmonidae > Coregonus > Coregonus lavaretus. The sequence goes on from NC_140001.1 coordinate 3,098,540, forward strand.
AAGGAAAATACCTGTCAATTTGTGGGAAAATCACCCTGATTAACTCTTTAGTATTATCCCAGTTTACCTATTTGCTTATGGTCTTGCCTACGCCTAGCAAACAGTTTTTTAAATTATATGAGAAAAAAATATTCAATTTTATTTGGAACGGCAAGCCAGACAAAATTAAAAGAGCATATTTATATAATGAATATGAATTCGGAGGACAGAAATTATTAAATATTAAAGCATTAGACCTATCACTAAAATCTTCAGTCATCCAAAAGTTATACTTAAATCCGAACTGGTTCTCAAGCAAATTAGTAAGATTGTCTCACCCACTGTTCAAGAAAGGCCTTTTTCCCTTTATTCAGATTACAACCTCTCACTTTCAGTTATTTGAAAAGGAAATAATCTCCCAAATGTCACTATTTCTAAAACAAGCAATAGAAAGTTGGTTGCAATTTCAATTTAATCCTCCAGAAACGACAGAACAAATAATGCAACAAATATTGTGGTTAAATTCAAATATACTAATTGACAAAAAACCTTTATTTTTTGACAGAATGTTTAAAAAAGGTATAATCTTCGTAAATGATATCATCGGTAGGACTGGTGGAGTTATGTCGCACATGCAGCTAACAAAAACATATGGAAATGTCTGCTCTACCCAAAATTACAACCAAATAATTGCAGCCTTACCGCAAAAGTGGAAGAGGAAAGTTGAAGGGGGAGAAAGTAAGGAACTTGTCTGTCGGCCTTGCATTAAAGAACATAATTGGTTAAGGAAAACTGTGATAAATAAAAAAGTATATCAGTTTCACTTAAGGACCAAAGGATTGACAGCAGTCCCATATAGATTGCAAAATAGTTGGGAAGAGATCTTTGACGTACCGATCCCATGGCATAGTGTTTATGAACTGACACGCAAAACGACACCGGATTCAAAAATTAGAATCTTTCAATTTAAATTATTATATAAAATTCTTGCTACCAATAGAATGTTATTTATATGGGGGATACAATCTTCCCAGCTCTGCAGATTTTGCTGTGAAGAGATAGAATCATTAGATCATTTGTTTTGGTTCTGTCCATTTGTAGCTTGTTTTTGGACACAGGTCCAGGAATGGCTAAAGGATTGCAATATTTACCTGGAACTAACCTTGCAGATAGCATTACTGGGTGATCTGAAAAGTCATAGTCAATCAATCAATAATATAATAATACTTTTAGCAAAAATGTTTATTTTTAATTCACAATCTGTAGAAGCAATGAGAATAGAAAGGTTCAGAACTTTTGTAAAACATCACAGTATGGTTGAAATATATATGGCAAATAGAAATCCTATATGGATGGTGTTAAGAGATAGATGGGAGGTATTGAATAGAGTTGAAGGATGGGACTAATAACAAATAACAACAAATAATAACAAAGATAGCTAATAATGTAAGCATACTGTGTCCATAATAAGTATATAGGTTGTATGTTGGGAGCTTTTGGGAAAGAGCACAGTTAGAAAGATATGGCATTTAGAAGCAAACCGGATGGACATCATGAAAATGATCGGAGAGGTTGAGAGTAGAAGAAGTTCAGGAGCAAAAAAAAATATATATATATAGATATAGAATTATTGTAAAATTAACTCTGTCCATAAGGTGTAGATAGTAAGTATAGACCGGAAGTAGAGGCCTGGGCGTTGTTGTTCACTAATTTACTCCAAGTAGGGAAAGGATGGTGGGGTTGAAAAGTAATAAAGGGGAATATATATATAAAAAAAAAAAAAAACATGGGGGATTGGAAGTGATGCAGACAATTACATTGATAGAAGATACAATCTATCTGCAATATTAAGCTGATCCATCCCCCCCAATAAGAAAAAAATAAAAAAAATAAAAAATAATAATAATAATAATAATAAAAAAAAAATAATAATGTAACCTCTAATCACAGCCTTTAGAGATTCCCAAAGGGTGGAGTCGTCAACATCCCCCGTGTCGTTAGTACTGAGGAAAAAGGCAATCTGCTCCTCCAAATACTGACAAAAAGCCTCATCTTTCAACAGGTATGCGTCTAAGCGCCACGGTCGCCGACCTGTCGACATATTGTCGAGTTTCAGCACCATGGACAGAGGAGAGTGGTCCGTAATTAGAATGGGGTGATAGGTAACCGACTCAGCTGCTGAGATTAGTTTGGAGTCCAACAAAAAATAGTCAATTCTGGAATATGATTTATGAACTGATGAGAAGAAAGAATAATCCCTGTCTGTTGGGTGCGTCAGTCTCCAAATATCGACAATGTTAAGGTTTGTCATCAATGTATTTAGACAGACACTGGCATTTGATTGTTGAAGTGACCTTGATAGCTGTTTATCTAAAAGAGGGTCTAACGTACAGTTAAAGTCACCTCCAACAATAACACTTGTATCCGAGATATTTGGTATGGCCTTAAATACCCTTTGAAAAAATAATGGATCATCGAAGTTGGGTCCATATAAATTGACCAAGGTTATTGGTTTTGAATTCAGTGTACCAGCCACAATAATATACCGACCATTAGGATCTGAAATCGAGGTTGAGTAAACAAAAGGAATGTTTTTCCTTATCAGGATTGCTACCCCTCTCGCTTTTGCATCAAAGTTAGACTGGTATATCTGACCGATCCAGCCGACTCGTAGCTTGGCCTGCGCGGGGCGTTTAATATGAGTTTCTTGAAGAAGCACTATGTCAGCACCCAGTGATTTAAGATGAGAAAAAACCTTAGCTCGTTTCACGACATGCCCTAATCCATTACAGTTCCAGCTGACTATCTTTATTCCACCTGGTCTACTCTGTGCTCGGTCACTATGTGGCATTTCTTATTTTAAAGCAAATTGCTGCTGCCATACAAAACCCAGAAGAAAAACGTCCCGCCGTGCGGGAGCTTGTCATGCCACCTGTACTAATAAACGTGAACATAAAACACAGACCCCAACCCCCCTCCCGTCCCTTTACTGAGTGACTTCCCCAAACGAAGCACTCCTTGGCTAACACACAAACGTTAGGGTGTCTAGACATAAAGCTTGAACTAACTCGTCGTCTATAGATGCTCCGCATATAAACTAATATTAAATAACACTTAACTTAACTCTCATGTTAGGGGGTGAGTGGCGCTAAAACATGCCATGCCAAACAATGCTATATTAGCCACAACATCTCACCTATCCTATAAGTCCCAATTTCTGATCTTCTGATCGAAAAGACATAGGCCGGAAATTCAATTCACACACATTCCTGGCCTGTATTTGGCCATTTAGCCTGCTGGCACAGCCGTTCTGTATCCTCAGCCGGGGAGCTTGCTTGTCAAGAACAGATCTGCCTCTTTTGCGTTTTCAAACGTACGTGTTGATCCCTCGACTGTCACCTTAAACCGGGCTGGGAAGAGGAATCCATATCGGATGTTGGCCGCCCTGCATTTGTTGCGTACCTCATCATACTCTTTCCGTTGGTTCCTCACCTCCAAGGTAAGATCTGGGTAGAAAGACACCCTGGCTCCGTTGTAGTTAAGGGGGAACTTTTGACTAGCCAGCTTGAGGATGAGATCCCTGGTGTGGGGATAGTGCAGCCTTACAATGAATGGCCTTGGTGGCCCGCCCTTGGCCGGCTTCGTTGCCTGTGCTCTGTGTGCGCGGTCGATCAGGATGGCCGTTTTGAAGTGTTCACTCCCCAGCAATGCCGGTATCAGCTCCGAGACAAATTCAGTGGGTTTCCCTTTCTCCGTGTCCTCCTGGATCCCACATATTCGGATGTTCTGGCGTCTTGAATGCGACTCGAGCATTTCCAGTCGGGCCTTCAGGGTTTTGTTGTCATTTTTGAACGTTGCGCACTGTTTCTCTATGTCCTGTAGCCTGGCCTCGTGATCGATTGTCGTCTGCTCAACCTCGTGCACCCTTCCCTTAGTTGCCTTCACAGTTTCGGCCAGAGTCCCAATACTCTTTGAGATATCAGCCAACCTTGTGTCCACCTTCTTGCTTAGTGCGTTTATGGCAGCCAGTATGTCACTTTGAGTAGGATCTGTGGGGAACTCTTGGAAGCTAGCCTCTTCAGCTAGCTCCTCGTGGGTCGGCGACGTTGAAATTGGTTCGTTGTCTATCTCATTCCAATTATCTTGTTTAGCGCCCCCTTTTTTGTTGCCTTTTCCCTTTGTCATATTTGTTTGAAGTTATAGGTTGTGAGAGGTTAAGATAAATATTAATTTGTTTCAAAATTGAGCGGAGCTCTAGCAATGCACGTCTACTCCATAGCACGCTCTCTAGCGCCCCGGCTTCTATCTCCTTAATGCTCACAGATTTGCTCATTTACATATAGTTAATTGTTTAATTCCAGCATTTGAAGCTATTTCTTCATTTCTTGCACTAATGTGTTATCATTTACACACTGTCAAGTTTCTTTTGTCTTAGTATGCCTCGCTCTCTCTCTCTCATAAAAGTGTGGTATATTTGTGTAAATGTTCCTGTTTAAAACATATATTGTTCAAGCCAAGCTGCACCAATGAGATTGCAGGATTTCAAACAAACATTCACAAAGTAAATGGACTGTCCTGGGACTCAGATCTTACAAAGTAAATGGACTGTCTTGGGGCTCAGATCTACACAAAGTAAATGGACTGTCTTGGGGCTCAGATCTACACAAAGTAAATGGACTGTGTTGGGGCTCAGATCTACACAAAGTAAATGGACTGTCCTGGGGCTCAGATCTTCACAAAGTAAATGGACTGTCCTGGGGCTCAGATCTTCACAAAGTAAATGGACTGTCCTGGGGCTCAGATCTTCACAAAGTAAATGTCCTGTCCTGGGGCTCAGAACTTCACAAAGTAAATGGACTGTCTTGGGGCTCAGAACTTCACAAAGTAAATGGACTGTCTTGGGGCTCAGATCCTCACAAAGTAAATGGACTGTCTTGGGGCTCAGATCTACACAAAGTAAATGGACTGTCCTGGGGCTCAGATCTACACAAAGTAAATGGACTGTCCTGGGGCTCAGATCTAACAAAGTAAATGGACTGTCCTGGGGCTCAGATCTACACAAAGTAAATGGACTGTCCTGGGGCTCAGATCTTAACAAAGTAAATGGACTGTCATGGGGCTCAGATCTTCACAAAGTAAATGGACTGTCCTGGGGCTCAGATCTTAACAAAGTAAATGGACTGTCTTGGGGCTCAGGTCTACACAAAGTAAATAGACTATCCTGGGGCTCAGATTTTCTGGAGTTGCTCTATCAGGTAGTCAGCAGATGGCGCTAAAGAGCAAATTGTACTTGACTTGTAATAAACTAATCAACAAGGTCCCATGTGGCTCAGTTGGTAGAGCATTGCGCCTGCAATGCCAGAGTTGTGGGTTCGAATCCCACGGGGGACCAGTATGAAAATGTATCCACTCACTAACTGTAAGTCGCTCTGGATAAGATTGTCCACTAAATGACTAAACTGTCAAATGTAGTCATAACAGCATCATCATCGCGACAGCGACACCGGCTCGATCACCTGACACCGTAGAATCGCTTCTAAAAACACAATTTGAAAGCCTGACCCTTCGAGAGGTGATAAACTGGACATTTCTATCCAGCATTGCATCGAAGGACAGAGGGAGGCAATACACTAACCTTCTCGCAGACCTGGTATGAAAAACAAAACAAGGATGTCTGGCTGCCCAACTTGCAACACTTAGTTCTGTTTCCGCTGCCTTTTATTCTGTTCATCAGATGGTACTGGGCAGCATGTTGTGGACTCAAACAGGAATGAGTGACCTGAAGAACTTTTCAGAGTTAAAATACATGACCCGAGCAGAGTACACCTGGAATGCTAGTCATGCTAGGTAAGGTGCTAACACAACGAGGAAATTGATAAGAATCGGCACATTTTATCCAAGCTAATTGATTGTCAAATTCTGTGGAGCATTTGAACTGGCACTAAGGGGAATAGTGTTGTCACGATACCAACATTTTACAAACGATACAATACCAGGCCAAGTATCACGATACCACGGTGGGGGGGGGGGGATCAGTGGCCTAGCATTCTGTTCGCCCCGTCCCTCGGACGCTTGTTCACATTTTCTAAACATTCTCTAAAAACCTGTCCCTGGAAATCACACTTCTACTCAATACAACACATTGAATTTAACTTCACACTGTTCAGTGTATAATAGAATACTGCATAGAATGGCTGATTTGCTCATATTTGCAAAGGACTAGCTGTGATTTGGCTGGAGGAATTGGAGGAAGGAATGATAATGATCTGCATGTCATTGTGTCAGTCAGGAGAAAACACTGCTTAATGATCTGCATGTCATTGTGTCAGTCAGGGGAAAACACTGGATAATGATCTGCATGTCATTGTGTCAGTCAGGGGAAAACACTGGATAATGATCTGCATGAAAACTGCTTTACTCTTGAGACACACACACTCTCCCTCCCGCTTGATGGTTTTTGCAACTGCACTTGAATAAACGTTCAAAGTTCTTGAAATGTTCAGTATTGACTGACCTTCATGTCTTAAAGTAATGATGGACTGTCATTTCTCTTTGCTTATTTGAGCTGTTCTTGCCATAATATGGAATAGGGCTATCAAATACCAAATAGGGCTATCTTCTGTATACCACCCCTACCTTGTCACAACACAACTGATTGGCTCAAACGCATTAAGAAGGAAAGAAATTCCACAAATTAACTTTTAACAAGGCACACCTGTTAATTGAAATGCATTCCAGGTGACTACCTCATGAAGCTGGTTGAGAGAATTCCAAGAGTGTGCAAAGCTGTCATCAAGGCAAAGGGTGGCTATTTGAAGAATCTCAAATATAAAATACATTTTGATTTGTTTAACACTTTTTTTGGTTACTACATGATTCCATATGTGTTATGTCATAGTTTTGATGTCTTCACTGTTATTCTACAAGGTAGAAAATAGTCAAAATAAAGAAAAACCCTTGAATGAGTAGGTGTGTCCAAACTTTTGACCGGTAGTGTATATCTTCACCAAATCTATGCAAATTGGTGTTGTTCCTAAAAATTTGAAAATTGCCAAAGTTATCCCCCCCTATAAATCTGGGGATCCAAGATACAAATGATCGCCCTGTATCTGTACCACCATGTTTTTCTTCAATCCTAGAAAAATGAGTGTATAAGAGAATGTTGAACCATTTCAAATCAACGCTGTATTCGATATGAGCACCAATATAATCAGAAAAACTACGTCACAGATATGGCTCTTTTGCAACCTGTGGATACAATATTTACAGCCCTTAACAACAATGAATACGCTCTTGGCATCTTTGTAGATTTATCCAAAGCGTTTGACACGGTCGATCAATATTACTTTCTAAATTGCATTATTACACTTTTCATGATTATACATATAATTGTTTATATAGTTAGATTCATGATTGTTTATGCAAACAGCTGTGTGGCTCAGTTGGTAGAGCATGGCGCTTGCAACGCCAGGGTTGTGGGTTCAATGCCCACAGGGAACCAGTATGGGTAAAAAGTATGAAAATGTATGCACTCGTCTGTAAAATGACTCAAATGGCTGTGCATCTACCAGGGCCAAGATATCCTGTGGCGTCCCACAGGGTTCGATAACTGGACCTTTGTTATTCCTAATCTATATCAATGACCTTGCTGCTGTATCTTCTAGCGTACTTCTCATTCTCTTTGCTGATGATACCAAGTAGATTTTATCACACAATAATTTGTATTCACTAATTAATGAAGCCAACTCAGGCATGGACACATTTTCTGAATGGTTCCAGATAAACAAATTATCTTTAAATGTTAAAGAATCCAACTTTATTGTATTTACTAGTGTTACGGATACAGGTATCCTGTGTGTGTTTTTCCCTCTCCTTCTGCCCTAATCACAGGTGTCCTTTGTGTTCCTGATTGGTGGTCGTTGGGGTGTCCCACCTGTCCTATCCGTTTGTCTGCTGATTGCTGAGGTGGACCAATCGGTGGACATTACTCTGTATTGCACCACCTGTTTCTGGTTTTTCACTCACATCACACATCCCATTGTTTTAAAAGCCAGTCAGTTGTGTTTGCTGACAGAGACTATTTCCGTATGTGAGTATGGATACTGTGGTGTCCTGTTTTTTGTGTACTCACTCATTTACTGGTTCCTCTGTATGGTAACTATGTTGTGTGTTTCTGGGAAAAAGGGGATTTAGCAAGTTGCCCTTGGGCATACATTACCCGTAGGAAGAACATTGTCTAAAAACACTAGTTAGACCTGAGCGGACCACCCCACTGTATTTTTGTATGATTAGCAGTAGCTTAGCGGTTCTTGAGGCAAGATCAGTTTAGTTTTTTTTTTTACATTATTGTTTCATTCCTTGGGTCCTGCTCAGCCCTTTTTCCCAAACCTTTACCGTGATCATAATAAAAAAAATTGTGTTTGATGGTAGTTTATGGTTGTCGGTGTATTTTTTGTTCTCACTGTTTCCATGTCACGATTCTAATTTGCATGAATTATGTTACGGGTCTCTTGTCCATCCACCCTAGACTTTTAAAGCCACGGGGTTCGTAACAACTAGTAATAATAAAAAAAAAGAGCCAGAATCTCAATTGGTGGGAATGAAATGGAACATGTCACATCCACTAGATTCCTCTGAGATCGGACTGATGAAACGTTATCCTGGAAAGATCATATTCAATTTCTCTGCAGCAAAGTGATGAAATCTGTTAGTATCATCAGAAAGATTAGTGTTTTAGTTAATCAGGCTTGCTTCCTAACTCTTTACTATAGCTTCATTTACCCATATCTCATTTACTGTAATATTGTCTGGGCCAGTACATATGTCTCCTACCCACACAAATTACTCATCACACAAAATATATTAGCAAGTCAAGCCCCATGTAGCTCAGTTGGTAGAGCATGGCGCTTGCAACGCCAGGGTTGTGGGTTCGATTCCCACGGGGGACCAGTATGACAATTTTTTTTTATTATGCACTCACTAAGTCGCTCTGGATAAGAGCGTCTGCTAAATGACTAAAATGTAGCCTCCTAATTACCTGGTTCCATCTGCACCTTTAAGAAACTCTATCTTGTCTATTTATGGCATTAATGTAGGCCAATTATGCATTTTCATGTACAAATACTCACACCTCCCAGACAGTTTACCTAACCCTTCAATGGATTCCTCCAGGTTAATTCTGAAATCCATCTATATAACACAAGACACTGCGATAAACATCACCCTCCCCACTGCCGCACCACACATAGTCAATTCTCTATCAGCTACAGAGGTACCATGCTCTGGAATTCTTACCTTCATATTGCCAAAACATAATCTCTCAATACCTTCCAAGCGAAGACTGGGGGGTCAGCCTGATGAACCAAACTACTCAGTAATCTCTTCCATATAGCCCAACTCTCACACACACACACACACATTTAAACAAAACATATACTGTAAATTATTTTTTTGTGATTGCTGATCGGTTCATTTGTACATTTATGATTAAGGGGTTTTGTTATCTGTTTTAACAACCCTTTTGTATTTATGTATTGTATTTTGTTTTTTTTTGTGGTGTGGTTTTCATATCAGCCCTTGGGCTTCCAACCACCTGCACACCGTTTATATTTATTGTTGTTTATCTGTATTGTTTATCACTTTCTTTGATGCAAATAAATTAAACCTAAACCTCAGTCTCTATAACATCCATAACGGAGAGTGAAACGTCCATAACGGTCTATTATCTTTTCAAAATTATCATTTTTCGTGTTCAGACAAGCTTTTTCTTTGAAATGGCAATCCATGTTTTTTGACCTAAGACTTACAAACTCAAAGACTTTTGCTAATATTTTCAGTCGTCCCAAAAAGCTAGTCCATTTCATGTAACATCCATATCACTTCCTATTAGCTTTATTTCTCCAACATGCCAATATTTAGAAGTTCACTTGTTGGGGGTACTACTACAGACACATGTCAAAAGTTTCATTTATATTTTGTTTGTCCATTCAGCAAGGCAGCTCTGTTGCGTTATAGCCCTGTACGTCTCTGCCTTGCATTGATTGACTGGTCTGGGAGTCGGGCCTAAATGAGATGTTAATTGATGTGGACACATGTGCTCTGGACAATCTATGTAATTGGAGGACAATTGAAACACATTGTTCATCCCCTATCAAAACTGTGATCCACACTGACGCAAGCCTGTGATAGATAGCAGGACACATTAGGCCTACATTATTATTATATAGGTAAAACTCATTAAGAGACTTGATCAGAAGAACAACAAAATATTAGGCTGGAGAAATACAATTGTGTTGGTAGGTCGATTCCAATGATGGATGATTAGAAGGTGATGTCAGAAAAGCAAGAAATCCATCCGGGGGGAAAAAATCACAAGGTACCTGTGGTCCTCTGTAGCTCAGCTGGTAGAGCACGGCGCTTGTAACGCCAAGGTAGTGGGTTCCATCCCCGGGACCACCCATACACAAAAATGTATGCACGCATGACTGTAAGTCGCTTTGGATAAAAGCGTCTGCTAAATGGCATATTATTATTATAGTTAAATCAGTAGAATATGGCTCTACTCTACGTAGCTATTTGTTTACTTTGCTAGCTTAACGTTAGTTACATTTTGTAACGTTTTGCAAGACTGTGATGTTTGCATGGGTGGATTCAGTGAAACAGACAGGGTGGATTTCACCATGTAGAGGACTGCAGAAACTTGTCAGATGTGTCGGCATGAACAATGGCATACATCCCCACTTTGGCTAAACTCAGATTACATTTCAGGGCTGGCAGTTCAGGAGACTGAGTTGAAGTAACATAGATAGTACATCAGTGTGGCAGAAATGATGGAAGTAGCTAATTAATGCCGTTATCAAAACAACTAAGTTAGTTAATGCCGTTATCAAAACAACTAAGTTAGTTAATGCCGTTATCAAAACAACTAAGTTAGTTAATGCCGTTATCAAAACAACTAAGTTAGTTAATGCCGTTATCAAAACAACTAAGTTAGTTAATGCCGTTATCAAAACAACTAAGTTAGTTAATGCCGTTATCAAAACAACTAAGTTAGTTAATGCCGTTATCAAAACAACTAAGTTAGTTAATGCCGTTATCAAAACAACTAAGTTAGTTAATGCCGTTATCAAAACAACTAAGTTAGTTAATGCCGTTATCAAAACAACTAAGTTAGTTAATGCCGTTATCAAAACAACTAAGTTAGTTAATGCCGTTATCAAAACAACTAAGTTAGTTAATGCCGTTATCAAAACAACTAAGTTAGTTAATGCCGTTATCAAAACAACTAAGTTAGTTAATGCCGTTATCAAAACAACTAAGTTAGTTAATGCCGTTATCAAAACAACTAAGTTAGTTAATGCCGTTATCAAAACAACTAAGTTAGTTAATGCCGTTATCAAAACAACTAAGTTAGTTAATGCCGTTATCAAAACAACTAAGTTAGTTAATGCCGTTATCAAAACAACTAAGTTAGTTAATGCCGTTATCAAAACAACTAAGTTAGTTAATGCCGTTATCAAAACAACTAAGTTAGTTAATGCCGTTATCAAAACAACTAAGTTAGTTAATGCCGTTATCAAAACAACTAAGTTAGTTAATGCCGTTATCAAAACAACTAAGTTAGTTAATGCCGTTATCAAAACAACTAAGTTAGTTAATGCCGTTATCAAAACAACTAAGTTAGTTAATGCCGTTATCAAAACAACTAAGTTAGTTAATGCCGTTATCAAAACAACTAAGTTAGTTAATGCCGTTATCAAAACAACTAAGTTAGTTAATGCCGTTATCAAAACAACTAAGTTAGTTAATGCCGTTATCAAAACAACTAAGTTAGTTAATGCCGTTATCAAAACAACTAAGTTAGTTAATGCCGTTATCAAAACAACTAAGTTAGTTAATGTTGTTATCAAAACAACTAAGTTAGTTAATGTCGTTATCAAAACAACTAAGTTAGTTAATGCCGTTATCAAAACAACTAAGTTAGTTAATGCCGTTATCAAAACAACTAAGTTAGTTAATGCCGTTATCAAAACAACTAAGTTAGTTAATGCCGTTATCAAAACAACTAAGTTAGTTAATGCCGTTATCAAAACAACTAAGTTAGTTAATGCCGTTATCAAAACAACTAAGTTAGTTAATGTTGTTATCAAAACAACTAAGTTAGTTAATGTCGTTATCAAAACAACTAAGTTAGTTAATGCCGTTATCAAAACAACTAAGTTAGTTAATGCCGTTATCAAAACAACTAAGTTAGTTAATGCCGTTATCAAAACAACTAAGTTAGTTAATGCCGTTATCAAAACAACTAAGTTAGTTAACATACACACCCTTGCCATGGTAACGTTAGCTATAACTAGCCTGCATCTGGGTTGCAATTGTCAACCTTTCCCTCAGTTCAGAGACGGGTAGAGCATAACTAGCTAACTATTCCTCTTCCTTCTTGTCTAATGTCAAATACAGGTTAGCTGATTGTCAAAAACACGACCTAACGTTAGCTAGCTAATTTAGCTTTGTTAAACCACTAGCTAGGTACAGTAGCTACGTTTATTTACTAGTATTTCCACAACAATGCAGTCGTTCGCAAGAATGTGGTTGTATTTAAAAAGCCAGTCGGCTCATTCAAATCTTAAAACGACATTGCAAGTGTGAAGAAATGTTGTGTTCTCCCTCGTTTAATGAAGGAAATCGGAGTAGATGCAGATAGGTAGATATCGGTCGGCAAAAAACCCAGCTTGTTAGCGGCAGCACATCAACCAGCTTCTGCGCTAACGTTACCGTTCAATAGGTTGGGTTATGAGTTCACTTTAGCATAATGCTAACGTAGGAATGTATTCGATATCAGTCGTCAACTTACCAGTAAACGTGCGTTTATATTGGAAAATTCCAGGCAAAAGGTAGACGATCAATCTGTAAAGTATCAATATAACGCCGTTAATTTTCATCCATTTAGAAGAAATGATGCCATAATCCCAAAGTGTCTACAGATCCTGCTTCCTCTGCTGGTGGCCATCTTCAATTGTCGTCAACATCCAAACACAACCTCCTCGTCCCAGCCAGGTCCCAACGTTGCTCATTCCTCCTGCCTGGCAAATCACTGCTATCCTGCTCAATTCAAAGAAAATACTTCCATCTGCTGGATGAATTGGAGAAGACATGCAGTAATTCAAGTAAAGATGTAGCCTACCAGTCACTACTAACTCAGTGTTTCCAAAATTCGGTCCTGGGGACCCCAAGGGGTGCACGTTTTTTTTTTGGGGGGGGGGATGCACGTTTTGGTTTTTTCCCTATCACTACACAGCTGATTCAAATAATCAACTCATCATTAAGCTTTGATTATTTAAATCAGCTATGTAGTGCAGGGCAAAACCCAAAATGTGAACCTCTTGGGGTACCCAGGACCGAATGCGTGAATCACTGTACTAACTACTCACTTCTTGTTTAGATTTTTGGCTTTCCCAGCCAACATAGCAGCATAGAATAAAAAATACATCTTTTTTTTTAGATTTGATTGGGATCCCCATTAGCCGACGTCTATGGCGACAGCTAGTCTTCCTGGGGTCCGACACATAACACAAAAAGACGTTACAGACAAACAGACTACAATTGACTTACATTTAAAAACATTAACATGTATATTAGACTTACACACATTACTACATATGCCTTAACTAGGTTAACCGTGTCAGATAGGGAAGAGATGTGATAATAGGTGTTTTTTTAAAGCTAATTTTGCTGTTTACTCGAGTAATTTGAGATGGAAGGGACTTCCATGTGATCATGGCTCTATATAACACAGTGCTTGCCTTGAATTCGTTCTGGATTTGGGGACTGTGAAGAGGCCTCTGATGGCATATCTGTCAGAGCTACAGTATATGTAAGTTGATTATACAGACAATTTTGAATTTTCAACACCACTATTTCTCACAAAATCAAGAATTGATGCAGTCAATCTCTCCATACTGTTGACATTAGCCCTCTGTGTGCATTGAAGGGCAAGACCTGCTGCTCTGTTCTGGGCCAGCTGCAGCTTTTCTAGGTCCTTCTTTGCAGCACTTGACCACATCAAGTGCCTGCAGAACTTGTTTGGTCGACTGTGGTGTTAAAAATGCTGAGCATCTCTTTATCACAGACCGAGCTCTCCCCATCTTTACAACAATTGAATCAATATGCCTTGACCATGACCGTTTACAGTCTAAGGTGACACCAAGAAGTTTAGTCTCCTCCACATCATTCATTACCAGATTCAGCTGAGGTCTGGAACTTAATAGGGACTGGATGTTATTTATAATGAGGGAAACTTGGAGAAAATCGGACCTCTGAAATAAAAATGGATGGCCCTCCCTTCAGTAAAATAGATTTCTACCCATCCCTCCCTGAAAGCTTGAAAAAAAACAAGTGGCCCTCCCTTATACCCAAAATAATAATTACATCATAAAGTGACTTAGCAGAGAACATGTCTACCATTTACTCTCACTCCTAGGACAGACCAGAGCCTTAGATATGCAGTTTTAGAAACAGTTCTTCATTTTGTAAGCATCCAGAAGGTTGTGGATTCGCAGACCACTGCAGACAAGGTTAGGGGTGAAAAGATCTCCATTATGCTTAACACCCCGGCCATCCTACAATCTAAACTAGATGCCCTCAATCTCACACAAATTATCAACGAACCTACCAGGTACAACCCTAAATCCGTAAACATGGGTACCCTCATAGATATCATCCTGACTAACTTACCCTCTAAATACACCTCCGCTGTCTTCAACCAGGATCTCAGCGATCACTGCCTTATTGCCTGCGTCCGTAACGGGTCCGCGGTCAAACGACCACCCCTCATCACTGTCAAACGCTCCCAAAAACACTTCAGCGAGCAGGCCTTCCTAATTGACCTAGCCCAGGTATCCTGGATGGATATAGATCTCATTCCGTCAGTAGAGGATGCCTGGTTGTTCTTTAAAAGTAATTTCCTCTCAATCTTAAATAGACATGCCCCATTCAAAAAATACAGAACTAAGAACAGATATAGCCCCTGGTTCTCCTCAGACTTGACTGCCCTTGACCAGCACAAAAACATCCTGTGGCGTACTGCATTAGCATCAAATAGCCCCCGCGATATGCAACTTTTCAGGGAAGTTAGGAACCAATATACACAAGCAGTTAGGAAAGCAAAGGCTAACTTTTTCAAACAGAAATTTGCATCCTGTAGCACTAACTCCAAAAAGTTTTGGGACACTGTAAAGTCCATGGAAAATAAGAGCACTTCCTCCCAGCTGCCCACTGCACTGAGGCTAGGAAACACTATCACCACCGATAAATCTACAATAATCGAGAATTTCAACAAGCATTTTGCTATGGCTGGCCATGCTTTCCACCTGGCTACCACTACCCCGGCCACCAGCTCTGCACCCTCCGCTGCAACTTGCCCATGCCCCCCCCGCTTCTCCTTCACACAAATCCAGACAGCTGATGTTCTAAAAGAGCTGCAAAATCTGGACCCCTACAAATCATCTGGGCTAGACAATCTGGACCCTTTCTTTCTAAAACTAGCCGCTGAAATTGTCGCAACCCCTATTACTAGCCTGTTCAACCTCTCTTTCGTAACGTCTGATATCCCCAGAGATTGGAAAGCTGCCGCGGTCATCCCCCTTTTCAAAGGGGGTGACACTCTAGATCCAAACTGTTACAGACCCATATCCATCCTGCCCTGCCTTTCAAAAGTTTTTGAACGCCAAGTCAACAAACAGATCACCGACCATTTCGAATCCCACCGTACCTTCTCCGCTATGCAATCCGGTTTCCGAGCTGGTCATGGGTGCACTTCAGCCACGCTCAAGGTCCTAAACGATATTATAACCGCGATCGATAATAGACAGTACTGTGCAGCCGTTTTCATTGACCTGGCCAAGGCTTTCGACTCTGTCAACCACCGCATTCTTATTGGCAGACTAAATAGCCTTGGTTTCTCAAATGACTGCCTCGCCTGGTTCACCAACTACTTCTCAGATAGAGTTCAATGTGTCAAATCGGAGGGCTTGTTGTCTGGACCTATGACAGTCTCTATGGGGGTGCCACAGGGTTCAATTCTTGGGCCGACTCTTTTCTCTGTGTATATCAATGACGTCGCTCTTGCTGCTGGTGACTCTCAGATCCACCTCTACGCAGACGACACCATTTTGTATACATCTGGCCCTTCATTGGACACTGTGTTAACAAACCTCCAAACGAGCTTCAATTCCATACAACACTCCTTCAGTAGCCTCCAACTGCTCTTAAACACTAGTAAAACTAAATGCATGCTCTTCAACCGAACGCTGCTTGCACCCGCCCACCCGACTAGAATCACTACTCTCGAAGGGTCTGACCTAGAGTATGTGGACAACTACAAATATCTAGGTGTCTGGTTAGACTGTAAACTCTCCTTCCAGACTCACATTAAGAATCTCCAATCCAAAGTTAAGTCTAGAATCGGTTTCCTATTTCGCAACAAAGCCTCCTTCACTCATGCTGCCAAACATGCCCTCGTAAAACTGACTATCCTACCGATCCTTGACTTCGGCGATGTCATTTACAAAATTGCCTCCAACACTCTACTCAGCAAATTGGATGTAGTCTATCACAGTGCCATCCGTTTAGTCTCCAAAGCCCCATATACTACCCACCACTGTGACCTGTACGCTCTTGTTGGCTGGTCCTCACTACATATTCGTCGCCAAACCCACTGGCTCCAGGCCATCTATAAATCACTGCTAGGCAAATCCCCGCCTTATCTTAGCTCATTGGTCACCATAGCAACACCCACCCGTAGTCTGCGCTCCAGCGGGTATATCTCACTGGTCATCCCCAAAGCCAACACCTCCTTTGGCCGCAATTCCTTCCAGTTCTCTGCTGCAAATGACTGGAACAAATTGCAAAAATCTCTGAAGCTGGAGACACTTATCTCCCTCACTAACTTTAAGCATCAGTTGTCAGAGCACCTTACCGATCACTGCACCTGTACACAGCCCATCTGAAATTAGCCCGCCCAACTACCTCATTCCTATATTGTTATTTATTTTGCTCATTTGTACCCCAGTATCTCTATTTGCACATCATCTCTTGCACATCTATCAGTCCAGTGTTAATACTAATTGTAATTTTTTTTTTGCACTATAGCCTATTTTATTGCCTTACCTCCATAACTTGCTAAATTTGCACACACTGTATATTATATGTATTTCTGTTGTATTTTTTGACTTTGTTTGTTTTGCCCCATATGTAACTCTGTATTGTTGTTTTTATCGCACTGCTTTGCTTTATCTTGGCCAGGTCGCAGTTGTAAATGAGAACTTGTTCTCAACTGGTTTACCTGGTTAAATAAAGGTGAAATAAAAAAATAAAAAAATAAATAATAAAAGCACTGCATAAATCTATCATCTTATTTGCGGTCCTAAAAAAAAAAAAAATCATTTTATAATCTAATTTCATGCAATTCTGCGTCATTTAATAATGACTGGAGACAAGCAGAATATTTTTTAATACCTCAACAGAGCATGACAACGAATGAGTGCATGCTGCAGCACCGGAGACGTTTTGATTTCTATACAGGCTGTTCACCGGAGACGTTTTGATTTCTATACAGGCTGTTCACCGGAGACGTTTTGATTTCTATACAGGCTGTTCACCGGAGACGTTTTGATTTCTATCCAGGCTGTTCACCGGAGATGTTTTGATTTCTATACAGGCTGTTCACCGGAGACGTTTTGATTTCTATCCAGGCTGTTCACCGGAGACGTTTTGATTTCTATACAGGCTGTTCACCGGAGACGTTTTGATTTCTATCCAGGCTGTTCACCGGAGACGTTTTGATTTCTATCCAGGCTGTTCACCGGAGACGTTTTGATTTCTATCCAGGCTGTTCACCGGAGACGTTTTGATTTCTATCCAGGCTGTTCACCGGAGACGTTTTGATTTCTATCCAGGCTGTTCACCGGAGACGTTTTGATTTCTATCCAGGCTGTTCACCGGAGACGTTTTGATTTCTATCCAGGCTGTTCACCGGAGACGTTTTGATTTCTATCCAGGCTGTTCACCGGAGACGTTTTGATTTCTATCCAGGCTGTTCACCGGAGACGTTTTGATTTCTATCCAGGCTGTTGTTAAAAAATAGGATAGTCTAAGTTTGGAACACTGCTAAAGCTGTCAATCAACTGTAAAAAAAATAAAAGTAATACAAATAACGCAACATAACCAGTTACCACTGAAGTATCACTGAAGAAAAAGCCATTTGTTTTCTAACACAGCAGCCGCACGTCATCCGGTAGGCATATATGCACTTGTAACTGTTTTTTCATTTGGGAAACTATCATTTTCTAATTTATTCTATTTTATTCCATGATATTCTGTGACTAAGGCATGGGAATATAAGAGCATCTGCTCGGCTAAATTAACAAACTAGGCATGCATATATCACCGCATGATCCTCAAACCGACGACTGGCCAAACTAGTGTTTCTAAAAGTGAATTCTAAGGTACTGTAGAATGACTGTATAACCTAATAAGGCATTTTTTTGTTTCATTATTATTTAATTCTAAGTAATACTTTTTTTTTTTAAACAGTATTTTATACAGCCTAAATGGAAAAATGTATAGGCATGTTGTTAAAGTGCTGTTGTTGTGTTGCTGAGCGCTCCTGCCAGCCTGTAGCATGTCACAAATGCTTCACAATTTATTTCTTAAATGGCAGGCTATAGCCTTGAAATGATAATAATAATATAACCTAAATAATTCATTTTTGTTCCTTCTTAGGCTACCTGTCTTGCTCCTGACTGATTTAGAGTTAGTATGTTGTTTAATAGCCTGTTGAAATGTTGAACGTCAATTGTGTGTCACAGATTCTGCCGAGACTGCCCTTCCTTCTGGTTCGGGCAGGCTTCTGCGTTCGTCGTCACCGGAGTACTAGCTGCTGCCGATCTATGTTTCTGTGTTGCGCCTGTTGTCTGATTGTCACACACCTGTTGCCCATTATTGTAATCATGCCTTCCCTATTTTAACCCAGTGGCTCCCAATGTGTTTTGTGCGTGGTTGTTTTCGTTTCGTTTGTGTGCGGGTTAGTTCCTCCCTGTGTGGAGAGATTTCTTTATTGCATTCTTTACTCATTTCTCAGTAAAGTACGTTTCTTCGAGTTCTGTGTCCTGCGCCTGACTTCGACCCACCGCATTACACTGACACTCGTGACAGAACCACGCACCATTTATGGAGTCAGCAGGTATAGCCAGTCAGTCCGAATCGATGGAGGAACGATTTCAACGACAGGAGAGTATCATCCAGGCTCTCGGCACCGCCATGGAGAGGGTGATGAATACTATGGACCGATGGGAGAGAGGTGGCCTTCCTACACCTCCTCCAACCACTCAACCACCTACACCACTGTCCACCCCTTCGCCACCTGGGTCCAGTGGGATTCGGCTCTCGCTCCCGAGGGCATATGACGGTACACCAGCCGGGTGTCAGGGTTTCCTTCTCCAGGTAGAGCTCTACCTGGCAACCATTCACCCGGCGCCCTCGGGATACGAGAGCGTGTCCGCCCTCATCTCCTGTCTGTCGGGGAAGGCGCTCGAGTGGGCCAACGCCGAGTGGGGAGGAATTGACGCTACATCGGTCCGCTACGAGGATTTCACCCACCGCATCCGGGCGGTATTCGATAATCCACAGGAGGGGAGAGCGGCGGGCGAGCGTCTGTTCCACCTACGACAGGAGAAGAGGAGCGCCCAGGAATTTGCGCTGGAGTTCAGGACGTTGTCAGTCAGCGCCGGATGGAATGAGAGGGCCCTGATCGACTACTATCGGTGCAGCCTACGGGAGGACGTTCGGCGGTAACTGGCCTGCAGGGATACCAACCTCAACCTGGACCAACTGGTGGAGATGTCCATCAGGCTGGATAACCTGTTGGAGACCTGCGGACGTTTTGATCGGGGCCCATTCATTCCATCCCCCAGCACCTCTGACTCTACCCCCATGGAGCTTGGAGGTACTGCGCTTAGGGAGACCAGGAGAGGGGCCGTCCCCTGCACCAACTGTGGACGCAGAGGACACACTGCGGACCGGTGCTGGGGAGGGTCCCCAGGGAGTCGAGGCAGTAAGCAGAGCACTGGTCGACCATCTCAGGTGAGTAGGCACCCGACTCACCCAGAGCTCCCTGTTGGTCAGCTGTGTATAGAGGTTGTTTTCCCAGAGTTTTCTCCTCATTCCCAGCATAAGGCGCTAGTAGATTCAGGTGCAGCTGGGAATTTTAGTGATCGTCAATATTGTCATAGGTTAGGGATTCCTACTGTTCGTGTTAAGGTGCCCTTCCCTGTCCTTGCATTAGATAGTCACCCGCTAGGGTCAGGTCTAATCAGGGAGGTTACCGCACCACTTTTAATGAGGACGCAGGGGGGTCATGAGGAGAGGATTAGTCTCTATCTGATTGATTCTCCTGCGTATCCTGTGGTGTTGGGACTTCCCTGGTTAACCATTCATGATCCCACTATTTCCTGGCAACAGAGGGCTCTCAAGGGATGGTCCAGTCAGTGCTCAGGGAGGTGTGTAGGGGTTTCCTTGGGGGCTACTACAGTGGAGAGTCCAAACCAGGTCTCCACAGTGCACATTCCTTCCGAGTATGCCGATTTGGCTCTCGCCTTCAGTAAAAAGAGGGTGACTAAATTACCACCCCATCGTCCGGGGGATTGTGCGATAAATCTCCAGGTAGGAGCTGCACTTCCCCGGAGTCACGTGTATCCTCTGTCACAGGCGGAGAAGGCGGCCATGGAAACATATGTCTCCGAATCTCTGAGACAGGGATACATTCGGCCTTCCACTTCACCTGTTTCCTCAAGCTTCTTTTTCGTGAAGAAAAAGGATGGTGGGTTACGCCCGTGCATTGATTACCGTGGGCTTAATCAGATCACTGTCAAGTACAGCTATCCCTTACCTCTGATAGCATGTATGACGGAATCACTGCACGGGGCGCGCTTATTCACGAAATTGGATCTCAGGAGCGCGTACAACCTGGTGCGTATCCGGGAGGGAGATGAGTGGAAGACGACTTTCAGCACTACCTCAGGACACTATGAGTACCTCGTCATGCCATACGGGTTATTGAATGCTCCATCAGTTTTCCAATCATTTGTCGATGAGATTTTCAGGGATCTGCACGGACAGGGTGTAGTGGTGTATATTGATGACATTCTCATATACTCCGCTACA
The DNA here is from genome assembly GCF_964263955.1 of Coregonus lavaretus. NCBI lineage: Eukaryota > Metazoa > Chordata > Actinopteri > Salmoniformes > Salmonidae > Coregonus > Coregonus lavaretus. The sequence continues at coordinate 3,119,738 of NC_140001.1, forward strand.
CGGGCCGAGCATGTGTCCTTGGTGCATAAAGTACTTGGACGACTGTTAAAGCATTACCTGTATGCCAAGGCAGAGAAATGCCTGTTCTTTCAGGAGTCCATCTCCTTCCTAGGGTACCACATGTCCGCGTCTGGGGTGAAGATGGAGAGTGACCGCATTTTGGCCGTGCGTAATTGGCCGACTCCAACCACGGTGAAGGAGGTGCAGCAATTTTTGGGATTTGCCAACTACTACCGGAGGTTTATCCGGGGCTTTGGTCAGGTAGCAGCTCCCATTACCTCGTTGCTGAAGGGGGGACCGGAGCGACTGCGGTGGTCAGCGGAGGCGGACAGGGCGTTCAATCATCTGTAGGTCATACCTCTTATTTATTGAAGAGGAAGAAATAGGTTCCAACACAAAACCATCTTGTTGTTAGTAGCCTAAAGCCAAATTAAAATGAAGACTGTTTAAATGAATTAGGCCCTCTCGAATTAGTCTACTTTCAGCCCCCATGCGCTGTCCATCTCTGCGGCTTCATAGTAATGTAAGTTACTAGAATATGGCTTATTGTGAGGTCAATAACTCTGATAAAAAGCTTCATTATGGGCAATGAATAATCAATTATATAGCAGTAGCAAGCTTACCTCCGTTAACCCTCCTCATCTTCGCGCTCTCCTTCTCAAACTGAACAGGACATATAGTCCAGCTCACATGTTACGAACCCCGTGGCTTTAAAAGTGTAGGGTGGATGGACAAGAGACCCGTAACATAACTCATGCAAATTAGAATCGTGACATGGAAACAGTGAGAACAAAAAATACACCGACAACCAAAAACTACCGTCAAACATAAAATGTTTATTTTGAACACACGGTAAAGGTTTGGGAAAAAGGGCTGAGCAGGACCCAATGAATGAAACAATAATGTAAAAAAAACTAAACTGATCTTGCCTGCCTCAAGAACCGCTAAGCTACTGCTAATCATACAAAAATACAGTGGGGTGGTCCGCTCAGGTCTAACTAGTGTTTTTAGACAATGTTCTTCCTACGGGTAATGTATGCCCAAGGGCAACTTGCTTAAATTCCCCTTTTCCCAGAAACACACAACATAGTTACCATACAGAGTAACCAGCAAATGAGTGAGTACACAAGAAACAGGACACCCCAGTATCCATACTCACATACGGAAATAGTCTCTGTCAGCAAACACAACTGACTGGCTTTTAAAACAATGGGATGTGTGATGTGAGTGAAAAACCAGAAACAGGTGGTGCAATACAGAGGAATGTCCACTGATTGGTCAGAAACAGGTGGTGCAATGCAGAGGAATGTCCACCGATTGGTCCACCTCAGCAATCAGCAGACAAACGGATAGGACAGGTGGGACACCCCAACGACCACCAATCAGGAACACAAAGGACACCTGTGATTAGGGCAGAAGGAGAGGGAAAAACACAAAAACACACACAGGATACCTGTATCCGTAACATGGTGACTGAAGGAATTGGCTGACAAAATCTATGGATAGGAGACTATAGTTTTCTGTCAAACAGGTAGGTCATACCTCTTATTTATTGAAGAGGAAGAAATAGGTTCCAACACAAAACCATCTTGTTGTTAGTAGCCTAAAGCCAAATGAAAATGAAGACTGTTTAAATGAATTAGGCCCTCTCGAATTAGTCTACTTTCAGCACCCATGCGCTGTCCATCTCTGCGGCTTCATAGTAATGTAAGTTACGTAAGTTACTAGAATATGGCTTATTGTGAGGTCAATAACTCTGATAAAAAGCTTCATTATGGGCAATGAATAATCAATTATAGCAGTAGCAAGCTTACCTCCGTTAACCCTCATCTTCGCGCTCTCCTTCTCAAACTGAACAGGACATATAGTCCAGCTCACAAATGTAGACATGTTTTTTTTGACAAATGAAAAATTATATTCGCAAGAAGCCTTTGACTCGCATCCTGAAGTGCCACTGTACACAGCACAGTCATTGGTCAGGCAGCTTGCAACAAAGGGTTTACATCAGCAAGAGCAGGGCAGGCCGCGGGTCATGACATCCGGGCTCTGCTGTAACCGGCCGCAACCGGGAGACCCATGAGGCGGCGCACAATTGGCCCAGCGTCGTCCAGGGTAGGGGAGGGAATGGCCGGCAGGGAGGTAGCTCAGTTGGTAGAGCATGGCGTTTGCAATGCCAGGGTTGTGGGTTCGATTCCCACGGGGGGCCAGTATGAAAAATAAATAATGTATGCACTAACTGTAAGTTGCTCTGGATAAGAGCGTCTGCTAAATGACGTAAAATGTAAAAAAAAAAAAATGATTGTGTTACAGGCTATAGTTTTTCCATTTGTGCTGCGAGGTTGGACGTTAGCATGTTAGCACGTGTGGCGCACAGATTAGTGTCACCTCGTTAGTCAGTATGTGTTACACCTGTACTGGTTTGTCATCTCGTTAGTCAGAAGGCGTTTCACCTGTGCTGGCCCAGGTGATATTTTAGAGTGGCTGGCCCAGCGTTCCAGTTGTCTTGAGAGATGTTGAGAGTTAAACCTTTAGTTGGCGCTCCCAGACCCGTCGCCAGACCTCAGTCTTAAGGGGGGCATATGAATGCATGGGAGTGCAGGGCACAATTATTATTATTAGCCTACAGTACGTATATTTAATAATACATTCCCTCAAGTGGGGGGGGGGCCCCTGGCCCGCCCATAGCGACGGGGGGGGGGGCGGGCCCGGCCCCCTATGGCCCGCCCATAGCGACGGGTGTGGGGGGGGGGCCTGGCCCCCTATGGCCCGCCCATAGCGACGGGTGTGGGGGGGGGGCACAAGCATTTTTGGGGGCGGGCCTGGCCCCCTATGGCCCGCCCATAGCGACGGGGGGTGGGCGGGCCTGGCCCCCTATGGCCCGCCCATAGCGACGGGGGGGGGGGGGGGGGCTGGCCCCCTATGGCCCGCCCATAGCGACGGGTGTGGGCGCTCCCTATTTGATTTCTAGAAAAACAATCCTTTATCTGATCTTCTTTGTTTGCTCCACCATTTTGGTTTGCTTCCTGTCTTTTAAGTTTGGTGTGGACTTTTCTTTTCTTTGCCTCTTAGTGGGCAGATTTAGTGGGTCTCATGGTTGGTGTCTTTTAGGTCCCAGTTGTTGTTGCTAGGCAACCTCCAGTGGACACCCCCATGAGTGTCTTTCAGAACCCCTCCTAAAACCCCACCTGTTTCGTTTTGGTTGTTGCCAGTGACTCTTTGTTAGTTCCCCTTTCTGTTTGAGCGAACTTTTTTGGTTTTGTTGTTGGGGAACGTAACAATTTGGATAGCCTATCCATTGCAGTGTAGCCTAGTTTTCTATACACTATCCCAGCAGCGCAAAAAACTCGGGAAGGAAGTACATTTTCTTAGAAATATAACTTTGCCCTGTGCTTCTCCCAGCATGCTGTTCGTATAGCCTATAGCCTAGGTGGTCCTCTGTAGCTCAGCTGGTAGAGCACGGCACTTGTAACGCCAAGGTAGTGGGTTCGATCCCCGGGACCACCCATACACAAAAATGTATGCACGCATGACTGTAAGTCGCTTTGGATAAAAGCGTCTGCTAAATGGCATATTATTATTATTATTATAGTATAGACTATGGATCATTTGACTGAGACCACACTGGGACCACTTGATATTGCAGCAGCAGAGAATCAGGGATGAGGGGCAGCATCAGGCACACAGGAGATACTATAATAAACAACAGATTCTCAAACCCTGAACAATATGACATTTAATCGATTTGCAAAATTACATGACCCTCCCCTGGACTAAAAAACTAATAAAATAAAATAAATCTGAAATTTAAAAAAGCATGACCCTCCCCCCAAATTTCCCTCTGGGTAAAAATCGTATAGATTTCAACCGCTACCTTAGGGAAAGATTTCCATTTTGTAGATATATTTAGGACTAGTCTATCACTAGCCACCCCATTCCAAAACGGACTGCAACTCTTTGTTTAGGGTTGCAGTGACATCACTAGCTGTGGTTGCCGACGTGTATAATGTTGCGTCATCTGCATCTACACGGACACGCAGGCATCACGGCTAGTGGTCGATCATTAGTCAAATAGAGGACAGTAAAGGAAAATAGGGAAGTGTTACCTTTTTTAGCAGCATCATTGGCTTAAATCAAATAAAAAGACAACAACAACAACAAAAACTGAAATAAACGTGTTTAGATCAGATTACACCAGTACGTCATCGCCACAAACATCAGATGGGTAACGTCAAGATGTGACAACAGAAATAGCCTTTCATTAGCTATGTCACTGGGCTGTTCCTCTTTCAAGCATGACAATGCTTGGCTAAAGCACATAGCCTGACAACTCTAATTGATTTTTTATTTATTTATCTGTTATTTAATTAGAGAAGTCATATTGAGATTGACATCTCTTTCTCATGTGAGCTGTGAGCCCTAATGCCTAATATGCTGTGGATGGTCAGTGGACCAATTCAATTTCCTGTGCTGCATGTCAAGTTAACGCCACAGAAGTGTGGCTAGTTAGATATAATTAGTCTCTCTGTGTGTGTGTAGCTTACACTTCCTGCCTGGCAACACTGTAAGCATATTTACTCATTATTTTTAATGAGCAGGAATTAAGCCTATTGCTTAACATTCTGTAACTGAGGCTCACGCACAGTGCTGTGCTAAGGATTTCCACCTTCAACTTTGTTTAACCAAGGCGAAGACCAAAAGCCTCACCAAAGACACCGAACGGTCTTGTGGTTCTATCCTTAAGTTCATTTGGTTCAGTAACTTCATACTCAACAAGGTCCGACACTCTCACTTAGGTTTTGTGCATCTGGGCATTTAAAATGGATCTAACTGTGTGTGTCCTTACCATTACATTTGAGATTTTAGTCATTTAGCAGACGCTCTTATCCAGAGCGACTTACAGTTAGTGAATGCATACATGTTTTTTTTCATTCTGGCCCCACGTGGGAAACAAACCCACATCCCTGCCGGCCAAACCCTCCCCTACCTTGGACGACGCTGGACCAATTGTGCGCCGCCCATGGGTCTCCCGGTCGCGGCCGGCTGCGACAGAGCCTGGACTCGAACCAGGATCTCTAGTGGCACAGCTACCACTGCGATGCAGTGCCTTAGACCACTGCACCACTGGGGAGTCAGATATATGCTGTCCATTCCACTCACTACCATGACATGCTATATGGGTTATCCACATACTGGACCGTTCCAGCTGTTTTCCACATTGCAAAAAACAACATATATTTTCATACAATATCTAATGCAATAGTTGTTGTTTTTTACTAGATGTTTGTGTTTTACAACCCCAATATTAATCAGGTCCAACTGTAATATGTGTAATGTCTTGACTTGTGTTTTTAATACGTTTAATGTTTATATGTTTACATTTACATTTACGTCATTTAGCAGACGCTCTTATCCAGAGCCACTTACAAATTGGTGCATTCACCTTATGATACCCAGTGGGACAACCACTTTACAAGTTTTATTTTTTCTTTTTATATATATTTTTATCTTTTTTTCTTTTTGAGTATATTTTTAATTTTCATTTGTTTTTTTTATATATATATATATATTGTTTTCTTTAAAAATTATTATTTTTTATTTTTATTATTATATTTATTTTTATTTATTTATTATTATTATATATGTTCCCCGGGAAGCTCCTGGAAAATGATATTTCAGCTGGATCTGGTGCAACGCATCACTTCTGATTTCTGTTTTGTTCTACATTGTCCCTGTTTCACATAAACGTAATAAATCAATAAAATAATGACCCCACTTCCAAGTGGTCCTATAACTGTGTAATTGACATGGCTAGCACATTGACTACAGTATAGGTGCGTATTCTACTAGAAAACTATAAGAACCTATTGCCAACGAATAAATAATTTAGCACTGAAAAAACTTTTTTTTAAAAGCAGGTTTTCCTTACAATGTATTTTACACTTTTAATACTTTTATTGAATCAATACATAACTATTAACAGCGGGTATTCAAAACTGCTAAATACATTAACAGGGTTGGGGTCAATTCCATTCAGTCAATTCAGGAAGTACACCGACATTTCAATTATCTTCAATGCTTTTCAATGGTTTACTTTCTGAATTGACTGGAATTGTAATGGAATTGACCCCAACCCTGTAGAGTAATTTACTGAATGCATTTCATCAGATGTACTCTGTAGTTGATGTCCTAACATTTAGTAAAACAGAGAATGTAATGTGCCCTCGGTTGACCATCAAAGGAGATCATGTAATGTGCCTTGGGTTGACCATCAAAGGAGATCATGTAATGTGCCTTGGGTTGACCATAAAGGAGATCATGTAATGTGCCCTTGGTTGACCATAAAAGAGATCATGTAATGTGCCTTGGGTTGACCATAAAGGAGATCATGTAATGTGCCTTGGGTTGACCATAAAAGAGATCATGTAATGTGCCTTGGGTTGACCATAAAGGAGATCATGTAATGTGCCTTGGGTTGACCATATTAATGCAACTGATTATCAGTAGAAAATATACAATAGATCTGCTACCAGTGCTCGGTTGTGTCCCAAATGGCACCCTATTCCCTATATAGTGCACTGCCCATAGGGCTCTGGTCTAAAGTAGTGCACTATATAGGGAATAGGGTGCCATTCTCTGGTCTAAAGTAGTGCACTATATAGGGAATAGGGTGCCATTCTCTGGTCTAAAGTAGTGCACTATATAGGGAATAGGGTGCCATTCTCTGGTCTAAAGTAGTGCACTATATAGGGAATAGGGTGCCATTCTCTGGTCAAAAGTAGTGCACTATATAGGGAATAGGGTGCCATTCTCTGGTCTAAAGTAGTGCACTATATAGGGAATAGGGTGCCATTCTCTGGTCTAAAGTAGTGCACTATATAGGGAATAGGGTGCCATTCTCTGGTCTAAAGTAGTGCACTATATAGGGAATAGGGTGCCATTCTCTGGTCTAAAGTAGTGCACTATATAGGAAATAGGGTGCCATTCTCTGGTCTAAAGTAGTGCACTATATAGGGAATAGGGTGCCATTCTCTGGTCAAAAGTAGTGCACTATATAGGGAATAGGGTGCCATTCTCTGGTCTAAAGTAGTGCACTATATAGGGAATAGGGTGCCATTCTCTGGTCAAAAGTAGTGCACTATGTAGGGAATAGGGTGCCATTCTCTGGTCTAAAGTAGTGCACTATATAGGGAATAGGGTGCCATTCTCTGGTCTAAAGTAGTGCACTATATAGGGAATAGGGTGCCATTCTCTGGTCTAAAGTAGTGCACTATATAGGGAATAGGGTGCCATTTGGGACAACACTGGCCATATAAGGGACGCGGCCAAACTGATCCGTGGAGAACACAAACCAAATTAGAACTGATAAATTTTTGGTCCGTGCGGAGCGTGTCTAATCGGCTAACGTATCCATCGGCCCGTCCAAAGCTCAACTCATCTGAACTTTGTCCATGAAAATGGATGGGATGTTAATGGTTGACGTTAACTGTCAACGTACGACTCCCATCGAGAAAGCATTGGAAATCATGGATACGTAATATAACAATATTTCTATAAAGGCTGTTGCTGGATAACACTGTTTACTGGGCACTCCAGGATAGCCCACAGGCATTCTAGTTAAACCAATATTCTCATACAGTTGTCTACATACACCAGACTTACTGTAGGTCAAATAGGTCAAATGCATGTTTAGTTTGCCTGGTATCTCTCGTTCATCAGATCCAGCAGCTATTATATTAAAATATCATTCAGTCTGTTTACGATCATGGAACTATCATAAATATCATTCAGTCTGTTTACGATCATGGAACTATCATAAATATCACTCTGTTTACGATCATGGAACTATCATAAATATCATTCAGTCTGTTTACGATCATGGAACTATCATAAATATCACTCTGTTTACGATCATGGAACTACCATAAATATCATTCAGTCTGTTTACGATCATGGAACTATCATAAATATCATTCAGTCTGTTTACGATCATGGAACTATCATAAATATCACTCTGTTTACGATCATGGAACTATCATAAATATCATTCAGTCTGTTTACGATCATGGAACTATCATAAATATCATTCAGTCTGTTTACGATCATGGAACTATCATAAATATCATTCAGTCTGTTTACGATCATGGGACTATCATAAATATCATTCAGTCTGTTTACGATCATGGGACTATCATAAATATCATTCAGTCTGTTTACGATCATGGAACTATCATAAATATCATTCAGTCTGTTTACGATCATGGGACTATCATAAATATCATTCAGTCTGTTTACGATCATGGAACTATCATAAATATCATTCAGTCTGTTTACGATCATGGAACTATCATAAATATCATTCAGTCTGTTTACAATCACAGAACTGTCATAAATCACACAGTACAACACCAGAGGAAGAAGAGGAATCATTATTGAAATTAAAACTGAGAGCTAAAACAATGTTTTTAAGTCGAAAAGCCTAAATCCTGTAAGTTTGCGGTATCATACTAATAATGCACTGAGAAATATGTAAACAAGAAGAATTGCGGCACATCATGAATGAATGAATGAATTAAAGAATGAATGAATGAATGAATGAATGAATGAATGAATGAATGAATGAATAAATAATGTATTGTGTTAGTTAGTTTCCTCGTTGTGTAGAAATCTAGAAGACCTTCAGCAGTCACAGAACTGGCCTATGAACTTGCTGTACTCCTGTTTGATGCAGCTGTACACTGTGTTGTAGAAGTGCCTGTCTGCCGCCATGAGATCGGTGACTATCTCTGTGTGGTCCATTTTAGGCATGAGGTACAGGGACACCTTGATTGACAGGGAGGTGAGCAGCTCAGAGAACCTCTGGGAAGATGCCACCGGAACTATGATGTCGTTGGTTCCGTGCAGCAAGCAGAAAGGCGGCACTCTGTAGAATGGAAAGAAATAAAGAAAGTTGCGATGGACACTGAGTGTACAAAACATTAGTAACTGCTCTTTCCATGACATAGACTGACCAGGTGAATCCAAGTGAAAGCTATGATCCCTTATTGATGTCACTTGTTAAATTCACTTCAAATCAGTGTAGATGAAGGGGAGGAGACAGGTCAGAGAAGGATTTTTAAGCCTCGAGACAATTGAGACATGGACTGTGTACGTGTGCCATTCAGAGGGTGAATGGGCAAAGGTATGGTAGGTGCCAGGTGCACCGGTTTGTGTCAACAACTGCAACGCTGCTGGGTTTTTCACGCTCAACATTTTCCCGTGTGTATCAAGAACGGTCCACCACCCAAAGGACATCCAGCCAACTTGACACAACTGTGGGAAGCATTGGAGTCAACATGGGCCAGCGTCACTGTGGAACGCTTTCGACAGGCAATTCAGTATTAGGAAGGTGTTCTTAATGTTATGTACACTCAGCGTATACTCCCAATGATGTAATGGGTATATAAGGCCACTCTGCAGAATGGAGCACACAGGGGGAAGAACTAAAATAATTTCAAAAAAAATGAATAAATGTAGCCTAAATGCTAGAAAATATGTAATAAGTCATATTTCCTCTTGCCGTTCCCCTATTTGTTCTTCCCCCCGTGTATTTAAACACATCAAAGTCCCATCAGAACCCAGACGAGATCGTGTCAACTTTACCAGCAATTTCAGTATTAGCGCTGCAGCACTGGTGTACCTTTTGAGTTGTTCCTCGCTGAATGTCTTCAGTAGGTGTGTGGGCGAATAGTAAGGGAAGCTGTCCACTCCGTTCATGGCTTTGTGCATCGTAGAAACGTACTCCACACCTCTCATCTGTTCGTGCTCGTAGTGGTCCATTACGTTGTACACTCCACTCAGACCTGTACAAAACACCATGGAACTTTCATTTGTCTTCATTTATATCCAATATATATATATATATATATATATATATATATATATATATATATATATATATACAGTACCAGTCAAAAGTTTGGACACACCTACTCATTCAAGAGTTTTTCTTTATTTTTACTATTTTCTACATTGTAGCTCAGTTGGTAGAGCATGGCGCTTGCAACGCCAGGGTTGTGGGTTCGTTTCCCACGGTGGGCCAGTATGAAAAAATATATATATGTATGCACTCACTTAACTGTAAGTTGCTCTGGATAAGAGCGTCTGCTAAAATGACTAAAATGTAAAATGCAAAATGTAAAACTATGAAATAACACATATGGAATCATGTATGCTGCATGATTCCATAGGTGTTATTTCATAGTTTTGATGTCTTCACTATTATTCTACAATGTATAAAATAGTAAAAATAAAGAAAAACCCTTGAATGAGTAGGCGTGTCCAAACTTTTGACTGGTACTGTATATATATATATATATATATATATATATATATATATATATAAAATACAACAAACTTTATACATCCCCTAAAAGTCAGTTGAGTGATTCTATTGTATGTTTATAAATATCTATAAACATGTTATAGACATATTTCATGTTATAAACATCTAAGATATGTTATAAAAATCTATAAGCCATGCATTGACCTGTCACTCCTCTGATCGCCATGGTGATCTCTGCCTGCTTGTTGGCTTCTATAAAGAGCTCGTGTCGTCCCTCGACCATGAACAGTACGGTTAAAGCAGCTAGGTGAGCGCCGGCAGAGTGGCCGATCAACACAATGTTATCCTGCGCAGACAGACACAGTGAAGTGAATATCAACCAATGTGTTTATAACTGCTTAGTACACCTTCAAAAACGATATATGAACTTACAGTTGAGTGTTTATGACCTCTAAACCGCTTATAAAAGGGGTATTTTAACACTATATTGTCCTCTGAAAAGACAACAGGCATTTATAATATAAACATTGCATTTATGAACATGAACAATCTTCAGTAAGGGGCTAATAACAACGTAATATCCCATTGACATCAATGCATATATTAGTGAAAATGTTGAGTCAAGAAGTTAGAATTGGCCTCTATGATATCAGACAGTGTTTATACTGTAACTGTAAAACTTGAATGCATCACTTACTTTGTCAAAGTTGAACTTGTGGCTGTTCTCCCTCGCCCAAACGAGACAGTCGGCGATATCTTGAACCATACACAAAACATTACCCTGGAAAGAAGACAGAAGGCAACAATTTAAAGTCAAATTCAACGTGTACGCTAGCTCACTGAACACGACAGTGACTGTGTCCTTTTGGAATTTTTGTTTGAGCTTTATTTTTTATGGTAGCGGAGGAGTCTTACCTTTGGATAGGTGCAATAATCGGGGCAGATCACGGTTGCGCTGAGCTCCTTGGCCGTCTGCATGGCCAACAGGCAGTACATGGCTCTCTCCCCTGACCCCCAGGCCCCGCCGTATATAAACACCACCACAGGTACCCGCCCGCTGCCTGGCTGGCCCACCGTGGGAGAATAGTACAAGTCCAGCTGGTTGCTACGACGACCAAACGTGATGCCCTTTAGAAAAGACGAGAGGAGGAGGAGGGAGAAGAAGAAAATAAGCAGTGAGCTTTAACACTGAGTTATGGTACATAATGGTTTCAGTTATGATGAGGTACATAATGGTTTCAGTTATGATGAGGTACATCGTGCTTTCAGTTATGATGAGGTACATCGTGCTTTCAGTTATGATGAGGTACATCGCGCTTTCAGTTATGATGAGGTACATCGTGCTTTCAGTTATGATGAGGTACATCGTGCTTTCAGTTATGATGAGGTACATCGTGCTTTCAGTTATGATGAGGTACATCGTGCTTTCAGTTATGATGAGGTACATCGTGCTTTCAGTTATGATGAGGTACATCGTGCTTTCAGTTATGATGAGGTACATCACGCTTTCAGATATGATGAGGTACATCACGCTTTCAGTTATGATGAGGTACATCACGCTTTCAGTTATGATGAGGTACATCACGCTTTCAGTTATGATGAGGTACATCACGCTTTCAGTTATGATGAGGTACATCACGCTTTCAGTTATGATGAGGTACATCACGCTTTCAGAAAATATTCCAAACAATAATCACCACAGTCAGCTCTTATTATCACCACAGTCAGCTCTTATTATCACCACAGTCATCTCTTATTATCACCACAGTCAGCTCTTATTATCACCACAGTCATCTCTTATTATCACCACAGTCAGCTCTTATTATCACCACAGTCATCTCTTAGTGTCACCACAGTCATCTCTTATTATCACCACAGTCAGCTCTTAGTGTCACCACAGTCAGCTATGCTAAATCTGCATAATCTGAAAAGAAATGACTATAATCATTCTCTACCACTATTCCTAGAGAAAATATTTTTGGAAAACCTCAGAACAAAGATGTATATAATACCAGTGACTAAAACATTAGTCGACAAACTTACCTGATTTTCTACGTTACCTTTTCATAATGCTGGTGGTTTTCTACATTACCTTTTCATAATGCTGGTGGTTTTCTACGTTACGTTTTCATAATGCTGGTGGTTTTCTACGTTACCTTTTCATAATGCTGGTGGTTTTTTACATTACCTTTTCATAATGCTTGTGGTGTTCTACATTACCTTTTCATAATGCTTGTGGTTTTCTACGTTACCTTTTCATAATGCTTGTTGTTTCTACGTTACCTTTTCATAATGCTTGTGGTTTTCTACGTTACCTTTTCATAATGCTGGTAGTTTTCTACGTTACCTTTTCATAATGCTGGTGGTTTTCTACGTTACCTTTTCATAATACTTGTGGTTTTCTACGTTACCTTTTCAAAATGCTGGTGGTTTTCTACGTTACCTTTTCATAATGCTGGTGGTTTTCTACATTACCTTTTCATAATGCTTGTGGTTTTCTACGTTACCTTTTCATAATGCTGGTGGTTTTCTACATTACCTTTTCATAATGCTGGTGGTTTTCTACGTTACGTTTTCATAATGCTGGTGGTTTTCTACGTTACCTTTTCATAATGCTGGTGGTTTTCTACATTACCTTTTCATAATGCTGGTGGTTTTCTACGTTACGTTTTCATAATGCTGGTGGTTTTCTACGTTACCTTTTCATAATGCTGGTGGTTTTCTACATTACCTTTTCATAATGCTTGTGGTGTTCTACATTACCTTTTCATAATGCTTGTGGTTTTCTACGTTACCTTTTCATAATGCTTGTGGTTTCTACGTTACCTTTTCATAATGCTTGTGGTTTTCTACGTTACCTTTTCATAATGCTGGTAGTTTTCTACGTTACCTTTTCATAATGCTGGTGGTTTTCTACGTTACCTTTTCATAATACTTGTGGTTTTCTACGTTACCTTTTCAAAATGCTGGTGGTTTTCTACGTTACCTTTTCATAATGCTGGTGGTTTTCTACATTACCTTTTCATAATGCTTGTGGTTTTCTACGTTACCTTTTCATAATGCTGGTGGTTTTCTACATTACCTTTTCATAATGCTGGTGGTTTTCTACGTTACGTTTTCATAATGCTGGTGGTTTTCTACATTACCTTTTCATAATGCTTGTGGTGTTCTACATTACCTTTTCATAATGCTTGTGGTTTTCTACGTTACCTTTTCATAATGCTTGTGGTTTCTACGTTACCTTTTCATAATGCTTGTGGTTTTCTACGTTACCTTTTCATAATGCTGGTGGTTTTCTACATTACCTTTTCATAATGCTTGTGGTTTTCTACGTTACCTTTTCATAATCCTTGTGGTTTTCTACGTTACCTTTTCATAATGCTGGTGGTTTTCTACATTACCTTTTCATAATGCTGGTGGTTTTCTACGTTACCTTTTCATAATGCTGGTGGTTTTCTACATTACCTTTTCATAATGCTGGTGGTTTTCTACTTTACCTTTTCATAATGCTGGTGGTTTTCTACGTTACCTTTTCATAATGCTTGTGGTTTTCTACGTTACCTTTTCATAATGCTTGTGGTTTTCTACATTCTTGTACCAGGACTTCCACTGGAAGTAGAGTTTGCCGTACTGGAAGTACTTCAGCATCTCCAGCACAGCTCTAGTCAGACAGTATATCCGCCTGGGGAGAGGACACCCACACACACACACACACACACACACACCCAAACATACACCCACACACACACACACACACACACACACACACACACACACACACACACACACACACACACACACACACACACACACACACACACACACACCCAAACACACACACACACACACACACACACACACACACACACACACACATACACATACACACACACACACACACACACACACACACACAATGTTTTGTGAGAAGAGTACATCTCAGAACCTTGAAATAAATATTAGTCCCGCTTCCCAGACTCATGGCTTGGGAGACTATACATATCAGAACCTCATAACAATGGCTGCATCTCAAATGGCCCCCTATTCCCTATATAGTGCACTACTTTAGACCAGAGAATGGCACCCTATTCCCTATATAGTGCACTACTTTAGACCAGAGAATGGCACCCTATTCCCTATATAGTGCACTACTTTAGACCAGAGAATGGCACCCTATTCCCTATATAGTGCACTACTTTAGACCAGAGAATGGCACCCTATTCCCTATATAGTGCACTACTTTAGACCAGAGAATGGCACCCTATTCCCTATATAGTGCACTACTTTAGACCAGAGAATGGCACCCTATTCCCTATATAGTGCACTACTTTAGACCAGAGAATGGCACCCTATTCCCTATATAGTGCACTACTTTAGACCAGAGAATGGCACCCTATTCCCTATATAGTGCACTACTTTAGACCAGAGAATGGCACCCTATTCCCTATATAGTGCACTACTTTAGACCAGAGAATGGCACCCTATTCCCTATATAGTGTACTACTTTAGACCAGAGAATGGCACCCTATTCCCTATATAGTAAACTACTTTAGACCAGAGAATGGCACCCTATTCCCTATGTAGTGCACTACTTTAGACCAGAGAATGGCACCCTATTCCCTATATAGTGCACTACTTTAGACCAGAGAATGGCACCCTATTCCCTATATAGTGCACTACTTTAGACCAGAGAATGGCACCCTATTTCCTATATAGTGCACTACTTTAGACCAGAGAATGGCACCCTATTCCCTATATAGTGCACTACTTTAGACCAGAGAATGGCACCCTATTCCCTATATAGTGCACTACTTTAGACCAGAGAATGGCACCCTATTCCCTATATAGTGCACTACTTTAGACCAGAGAATGGCACCCTATTCCCTATATAGTGCACTACTTTAGACCAGAGAATGGCACCCTATTCCCTATATAGTGCACTACTTTAGACCAGAGAATGGCACCCTATTCCCTATATAGTGCACTACTTTAGACCAGAGAATGGCACCCTATTCCCTATATAGTGCACTACTTTAGACCAGAGAATGGCACCCTATTCCCTATATAGTGCACTACTTTAGACCAGAGAATGGCACCCTATTCCCTATGTAGTGCACTACTTTAGACCAGAGAATGGCACCCTATTCCCTATATAGTGTACTACTTTAGACCAGAGAATGGCACCCTATTCCCTATATAGTGCACTACTTTAGACCAGAGAATGGCACCCTATTCCCTATGTAGTGCACTACTTTAGACCAGAGAATGGCACCCTATTCCCTATATAGTGCACTACTTTAGACCAGAGAATGGCACCCTATTCCCTATATAGTGCACTACTTTAGACCAGAGAATGGCACCCTATTTCCTATATAGTGCACTACTTTAGACCAGAGAATGGCACCCTATTCCCTATATAGTGCACTACTTTAGACCAGAGAATGGCACCCTATTCCCTATATAGTGCACTACTTTAGACCAGAGAATGGCACCCTATTCCCTATATAGTGCACTACTTTAGACCAGAGAATGGCACCCTATTCCCTATATAGTGCACTACTTTAGACCAGAGAATGGCACCCTATTCCCTATATAGTGCACTACTTTAGACCAGAGAATGGCACCCTATTCCCTATATAGTGCACTACTTTAGACCAGAGAATGGCACCCTATTCCCTATATAGTGCACTACTTTAGACCAGAGAATGGCACCCTATTCCCTTAATAGTGCACTACTTTAGACCAGAGAATGGCACCCTATTCCCTATATAGTGCACTACTTTAGACCAGAGAATGGCACCCTATTCCCTATATAGTGCACTACTTTAGACCAGAGAATGGCACCCTATTCCCTATATAGTGCACTACTTTAGACCAGAGAATGGCACCCTATTCCCTATATAGTGTACTACTTTAGACCAGAGAATGGCACCCTATTCCCTATATAGTGCACTACTTTAGACCAGAGAATGGCACCCTATTCCCTATATAGTGCACTACTTTAGACCAGAGAATGGCACCCTATTCCCTATATAGTGCACTACTTTAGACCAGAGAATGGCACCCTATTCCCTATATAGTGCACTACTTTAGACCAGAGAATGGCACCCTATTCCCTATATAGTGCACTACTTTAGACCAGAGAATGGCACCCTATTCCCTATATAGTGCACTACTTTAGACCAGAGAATGGCACCCTATTCCCTATATAGTGCACTACTTTAGACCAGAGAATGGCACCCTATTCCCTATGTAGTGCACTACTTTAGACCAGAGAATGGCACCCTATTCCCTATATAGTGTACTACTTTAGACCAGAGAATGGCACCCTATTCCCTATATAGTGCACTACTTTAGACCAGAGAATGGCACCCTATTCCCTATGTAGTGCACTACTTTAGACCAGAGAATGGCACCCTATTCCCTATATAGTGCACTACTTTAGACCAGAGAATGGCACCCTATTCCCTATATAGTGCACTACTTTAGACCAGAGAATGGCACCCTATTTCCTATATAGTGCACTACTTTAGACCAGAGAATGGCACCCTATTCCCTATATAGTGCACTACTTTAGACCAGAGAATGGCACCCTATTCCCTATATAGTGCACTACTTTAGACCAGAGAATGGCACCCTATTCCCTATATAGTGCACTACTTTAGACCAGAGAATGGCACCCTATTCCCTATATAGTGCACTACTTTAGACCAGAGAATGGCACCCTATTCCCTATATAGTGCACTACTTTAGACCAGAGAATGGCACCCTATTCCCTATATAGTGCACTACTTTAGACCAGAGAATGGCACCCTATTCCCTATATAGTGCACTACTTTAGACCAGAGAATGGCACCCTATTCCCTATATAGTGCACTACTTTAGACCAGAGAATGGCACCCTATTCCCTATATAGTGCACTACTTTAGACCAGAGAATGGCACCCTATTCCCTATATAGTGAACTACTTTAGACCAGAGAATGGCACCCTATTCCCTATATAGTGCACTACTTTAGACCAGAGAATGGCACCCTATTCCCTATATAGTGCACTACTTTAGACCAGAGAATGGCACCCTATTCCCTATATAGTGCACTACTTTAGACCAGAGAATGGCACCCTATTCCCTATATAGTGTACTACTTTAGACCAGAGAATGGCACCCTATTCCCTATATAGTGCACTACTTTAGACCAGAGAATGGCACCCTATTCCCTATATAGTGCACTACTTTAGACCAGAGAATGGCACCCTATTCCCTATATAGTGCACTACTTTAGACCAGAGAATGGCACCCTATTCCCTATATAGTGAACTACTTTAGACCAGAGAATGGCACCCTATTCCCTATATAGTGCACTACTTTAGACCAGAGAATGGCACCCTATTCCCTATATAGTGCACTACTTTAGACCAGAGAATGGCACCCTATTCCCTATATAGTGCACTACTTTAGACCAGAGAATGGCACCCTATTCCCTATATAGTGCACTACTTTAGACCAGAGAATGGCACCCTATTCCCTATATAGTGCACTACTTTAGACCAGAGAATGGCACCCTATTCCCTATATAGTGTACTACTTTAGACCAGAGAATGGCACCCTATTCCCTATATAGTGCACTACTTTAGACCAGAGAATGGTACCCTATTCCCTATGTAGTGCACTACTTTAGACCAGAGAATGGCACCCTATTCCCTATATAGTGCACTACTTTAGACCAGAGAATGGCACCCTATTCCCTATATAGTGCACTACTTTAGACCGAAGAATGGCACCCTATGCCCTATATACAGTGGGGGAAAAAAGTATTTAGTCAGCCACCAATTGTGCAAGTTCTCCCACTTAAAAAGATGAGAGAGGCCTGTAATTTTCATCATAGGTACACGTCAACTATGACAGACAAAATGAGAAAAAAAATTCCAGAAAATCACATTGTAGGATTTTTAATGAATTTATTTGCAAATTATGGTGGAAAATAACTATTTGGTCAACAACAAAAGTTTCTCAATACTTTGTTATACACACTTTGTTAGCAATGACACAGGTCAAATGTTTTCTGTAAGTCTTCACAAGGTTTTCACACACTGTTGCTGGTATTTTGGCCCATTCCTCCATGCAGATCTCCTCTAGAGCAGTGATGTTTTGGGGCTGTCGCTGGGCAACACAGACTTTCAACTCCCTCCAAAGATTTTCTATGGGGTTGAGATCTGGAGACTGGCTAGGCCACTCCAGGACCTTGAAATGCTTCTTACGAAGCCACTCCTTCGTTGCCCGGGCGGTGTGTTTGGGATCATTGTCATGCTGAAAGACCCAGCCACGTTTCATCTTCAATGCCCTTGCTGATGGAAGGAGGTTTTCACTCAAAATCTCACGATACATGGCCCCATTCATTCTTTCCTTTACACGGATCAGTCGTCCTGGTCCCTTTGCAGAAAAACAGCCCCAAAGCATGATGTTTCCACCCCCATGCTTCACAGTAGGTATGGTGTTCTTTGGATGCAACTCAGCATTCTTTGTCCTCCAAACACGACGAGTTGAGTTTTTACCAAAAAGTTATATTTTGGTTTCATCTGACCATATGACATTCTCCCAATCCTCTTCTGGATCATCCAAATGCACTCTAGCAAACTTCAGACGGGCCTGGACATGTACTGGCTTAAGCAGGGGGATACGTCTGGCACTGCAGGATTTGAGTCCCTGGCGGCGTAGTGTGTTACTGATGGTAGGCTTTGTTACTTTGGTCCCAGCTCTCTGCAGGTCATTCACTAGGTCCCCCCGTGTGGTTCTGGGATTTTTGCTCACCGTTCTTGTGATCATTTTGACCCCACGGGGTGAGATCTTGCGTGGAGCCCCAGATCGAGGGAGATTATCAGTGGTCTTGTATGTCTTCCATTTCCTAATAATTGCTCCCACAGTTGATTTCTTCAAACCAAGCTGCTTACCTATTGCAGATTCAGTCTTCCCAGCCTGGTGCAGGTCTACAATTTTGTTTCTGGTGTCCTTTGACAGCTCTTTGGTCTTGGCCATAGTGGAGTTTGGAGTGTGACTGTTTGAGGTTGTGGACAGGTGTCTTTTTTATACTGATAACAAGTTCAAACAGTTGCCATTAATACAGGTAACGAGTGGAGGACAGAGGAGCCTCTTAAAGAAGAAGTTACAGGTCTGTGAGAGCCAGAAATCTTGCTTGTTTGTAGGTGACCAAATACTTATTTTCCACCATAATTTGCAAATAAATTCATTAAAATCCTACAATGTGATTTTCTGGATTTTTTTTCCTCATTTTGTCTGTCATAGTTGATGTGTACCTATGATGAAAATTAAAGGCCTCTCTCATCTTTTTAAGTGGGAGAACTTGCACAGTTGGTGGCTGACTAAATACTTTTTTTCCCCACTGTAGTGCACTACTTTTGACACAGGGCCTGTAGGGTGTCATTTGGGAGAGTAGTGCACTACATAGAAAATTCTATGGCATTTGGAAACGCACACAATATATCAGCCTAGATAAGATTAGAGCTGGAAACGTTATGTTACCTCGGCTTCAGCGCCTCAATGTACTTTTTATAGCCAGGCTTGTTAGGCCAGCCGTACATCCACTGGGCTACGAGAGAGATGGAGTAGGGGATGCCAACTAACAACGCCCCTGCAGCCATGGGCAGAGACACGTTGTACTTCAGTCCAATCCTAGAGGAAAAACAGAGAGAGAGCAAGAGAGAGGGAGAAAGAGAGAGAGCAAGAGAGAGAGAGGAAGAGAGCAAGAGAGAGAGAGAGAGAGAGAGAGAGAGAGAGAGAGAGAGAGAGAGCAAGAGAGAGGGAGAGAGACACACATAGCAATCAGCAAATCACTTTCTTAATGGTATTAAATAGCACTGGTACTGTAGATTTGCAAATAAAATGCTCAGTATGCTTCTCATTTATTATGGAAGAATTTGCAATCTGCTGAAAATAGTCATGTACAGTATTTGGATAGCACACTGGTATTCAAGTATGCAAATGAAGAGTTTCTTTCCAAAACGCTATACATCTATTTTTTTTTTTGAAATGTTGGTAAATTAGCTTTTATTGTTTAAAGAACTTATGATTGGTGTGTTTTTTTCACTATCTAATCATGGCACGGGGTTGTTCAATGACAGACATGTATTTGTTTAGAATCTATCACTTGATGGTTTCATTTCAGAGAGACAAATAATCATGTTTTGCTGCTAAATGCTATATATCCTCCACATTCTCAGAGAAATAAGTAGTACTGCTAGGTTTAACACAGTCTAATGTAAGAAATAAATACATTTTCTATAAAGAACTGTAGAAATGATACAGAAATACAATACAGTAATATGAGATCTGTATGTAGAACATTTACATTTTAAAGAATAAATTATAATAATGCCATTTAGCAGACGCTTTTATCCAAAGCGACTTACAGTCATGTGTGCATACATTTTTACGTATTTTACATTTACATTTCAGTCATTTAGCAGACGCTCTTATCCAGAGCGAATTACAGTTAGTGCATTCATCTGAAGATAGCTAGGTGGGACAACCACATATCACAGTCAAATATAAAAGTATACACACATTTCATTCCAGCTAAACAATGGATATATAGCGTTTTGCATATAAAAAAAAAATAAAAAATTATACACAACTATAATCTATAAATTAAAAATCTGAGAACAGTTAAATTTTACACACACATGAATGTACCCATTAGCAATCTTTTCTGATGAAAAAACACAAATGTGAAAAATTGGTGGACATAGTGTTTTGGAAATAAACTCTTCAAATGTTCTTTTGAGTATGCTACTCACATGTTTACTGATCCAAATTGAAACGCTGTATCTCTAGAACTGGTTCCTAGATGAGAAAGGGAAAGAGATAGAAGATGTTATGTTAGTTACACCATTGGGACCAAATCATCCGTAGCTGATTCAAACAACAAAGGTTCAGATCTAGGACCGTAACTAGTTAATTATTTGAACCAGGTGTGTTTTTAGTGCTAGGGTGGAACAAAAAACATGCACCTCCAGCTCTCCAGGACTGAAGATGGAGACCCCTGGCTGCTCCAGGACTGAAGATGGAGACCCCTGGCTGCTCCAGGACTGAAGATGGAGACCCCTGGCTGCTCCAGTAAGCAGAGGCAGACTGGAAAAGACCCCTGGCTGCTCCAGTAAGCAGAGGCAGACTGGAAAAGACCCCTGGCTGCTCCAGTAAGCAGAGGCAGACTGGAAAAGACCCCTGGCTGCTCCAGTAAGCAGAGGCAGACTGGAAAAGACCCCTGGCTGCTCCAGTAAGCAGAGGCAGACTGGAAAAGACCCCTGGCTGCTCCAGTAAGCAGAGGCAGACTGGAAAAGACCCCTGGCTGCTCCAGTAAGCAGAGGCAGACTGGAAAAGACCCCTGGCTGCTCCAGTAAGCAGAGGCAGACTGGAAAATGTACTGTTCCAACATTCTACCATGCAATGAGTTCCGATGGCACAAAATTCCATATTCCATTCCACTATGATAGGTTATCCGTTATCTGTAGGCTCTCTCTGGGTCAAGGTGCCCTGGACCAGAGCTAGTCTATATTGTGATTGTCATAGCAGCTAAATACATAGTGCATTATAGTGCATTATAGTGCATAACATGGAAAGAGAAAGGCCACGCTGGGAGTTATTTTTTTTGTTGCATTGACAGTTGCTTGAACATATTGTTCATTTTTGTATTACTTCCTCTACACTGCTTTGGCAACAGTGGCAAACACCCATTCATGACAATAAAGTATTTATGCTAAATACGGTATTTTAATGCAACATAATACCATAGTGCTGACCATGTGCTGAGTACTGACGCTAGACCAGGCATTACCATGTGCTGAGTACTGACGCTAGACCAGGCATTACCAGGTGCTGAGTACTGACGCTAGACCAGGCATTACCAGGTGCTGAGTACTGACGCTAGACCAGGCATTACCAGGTGCTGAGTACTGACGCTAGACCAGGCATTACCAGGTGCTGAGTACTGACGCTAGACCAGGCATTACCAGGTGCTGAGTACTGACGCTAGACCAGGCATTACCAGGTGCTGAGTACTGACGCTAGACCAGGCATTACCAGGAGCTGAGTACTGACGCTAGACCAGGCATTACCAGGTGCTGAGTACTGACGCTAGACCAGGACGCTAGACCAGGCATTACCATGTGCTGAGTACTGACGCTAGACCAGGCATTACCAGGTGCTGAGTACTGACGCTAGACCAGGCATTACCAGGAGCTGAGTACTGACGCTAGACCAGGCATTACCAGGTGCTGAGTACTGACGCTAGACCAGGCATTACCATGTGCTGAGTACTGACGCTAGACCAGGCATTACCATGTGCTGAGTACTGACGCTAGACCAGGCATTACCATGTGCTGAGTACTGACGCTAGACCAGGCATTACCAGGTGCTGAGTACTGACGCTAGACCAGGCATTACCAGGTGCTGAGTACTGACGCTAGACCAGGCATTACCAGGTGCTGAGTACTGACGCTAGACCAGGCATACGGAAATTAGCTCCATTCTCAACTGCTATTGCTGCAACCTCTACTGGAAGGTAGACGTTAATTTCCCATAGCCTACTCATCCGCGATGGATACATAAACCACACAAAATACATCAGCAGCAATCAGCTCGTCTCTCTCTTGTTGCTACAAAACTAAGTGAACGAATAGGGTGACATATTGATTAATTTAATACAGTGGCACCTGTTATATCAGATATTTCTTTACATCTCTAGAAACGACTTACAGTTTAGACGGTGTAGGCTACAATGTTTCTTCGTTTTGTGTGTGTTTCCGGGGAAGGGGCTGTATCTGATCTCCGTCAGCTAGGGCTTGACATTGGTTAATAAAATCTCCCAATTTTAGCTCAATTTTTGCATTGCCTTCTCAAACAGCTACGACTGCATATGCATTCACACATCAAGTCCTTTTCTTGAGTTGAGCTCGGGGATGGAACAACTGTTTAACATCTGAGCTTGTGGTTGTTTGTGGGGGAAAGGGGTCAAGTGTGCATGAGTATATGTGTGTGTGTGTGTGTGTGTGTGTATGTGTGTGTGTGTGTGTGTGTGTGTGTGTGTGTGTGTGTGTGTGTATGTATCCCACATCTGTTGCTATGGGGTAATGATGTTAGGGACAATATAGGATGAATCACAATTGTTTACTAAAATAATAATTTTGTAATGTCAGTCCTGGTTATAGGTAACAATCGTTTGCATGAACTGCCTACGTTATTACACATATTATTTGTTAGTTGTGGAAATGAATATACGCAAGATTTTTATTTTATATACAGTACCGGTCAAAAGTTTGGACACACCTACTCATTCAAGGGTTTTTCTTTATTTTTACATTGTAGAATAATAGTGAAGACTTCAAAACTATGAAATAACACATGTAGAATCATGTAGTAACAAATCAAAATATATTTTATATTTGAGATTCTTCAAATAGCCACCCTTTGCCTTGATGACAGAATGCCAAGAGTGTGCAAAGCTGTCATCAAGAAAACGGGTGGCTATTTGAAGAATCTCAAATATAAAATATATTTTGATTTGTCTAACACTTTTTTTGGTTATTTCATAGTTTTGATGTCTTCACTATTATTCTACAATGTAGAAAATAGTACAAATAAAGAAAAACCCTGGAATGAGTAGGTGTGTCCAAACTTTTGACCGGTAGTGTACTCGGTAAACATATCCAGAAATAAATGAATTATCTCACTACAATACATTTGTAGAGAAAGTTAGCAAAATTAGATAAGATCTTGCTACCATGGAAAGGAAAATACAAGTTGACCTATTTGATTATGGTCTTGCCTACACCTAGCAACCTGTTTTTAAAATTATATGAGCAAAAAAATATTCAATTTTATTTGGAACGGCAAGCCAGACAAAATTAAACGGGCCGATTTATATAATGAATATGAATTCAGAGGGCAGAAATGATTAAATATTAAAGCATTAGACCTCTCACTAAACGGCGCTTGTAACGCCAAGGTAGTGGGTTCGATCCCCGGGACCACCCATACACAAAAATGTATGCACGCATGACTGTAAGTCGCTTTGGATAAAAGCGTCTGCTAAATGGCATATTATTATTATTATTATTACTAAAGGCTTCAGTCACACCATAGTTATACTTCAATCCGAACTGGTTCTCTAGCCGATTAGTAAGAATGTTCAAGAATGTTCAAGAATGGCCTTTTTCCCCTTTATTCAGATTACAACCTCGCACTTTCAATTATTTGAAAATGAAACACTACAGAGGATAGTGCGTACGGCCCAGTACATCACCGGGGCCAAGCTTCCTGCCATCCAGGACCTCTATACCAGGCGGTGTCAGAGGAAGGCCCTCAAAATTGTCAAAGACTCCAGCCACCCTAGTCATAGACTGTTCTCTCTGCTACCGCACGGCAAGCGGTACCGGAGCGCCAAGTCTAGGTCCAAAAGGCTCCTTAACAGCTTCTACCCCCAAGCCATAAGACTGCTGAACAATTAATCAAATGGCCACCCGGACTATTTGCTTTGATACTCCCCCCCCCGCACATTGACACTGCTGCTACTCGCTGTTAATTATCTATGCAAAGTCACTTCACCCCTACCTACGTGTACAAAATACCTCGACTAACCTGTGCTCCCGCACATTGACTTGGTACTAGTACCCCCTGTATATAGCCTCATTATTGTTACTTTATTGTGTTACTTTTTTATTTATTACTTTTTGTTATTTTTTATATATATTTTCTTAACTCTATTTTCTTAAAACTGCACTGTTGGGTGTGTAATGCCAAGAGTGTGCAAAGCTGTCATCAAGGCAAAGGGTGGCTACTTTGAAGAATCTAAAATATATTTTGATTTGTTTAACGCTTTTCTGGTTACTACATGATTCCATATGTGTTATTTCATAGTTTTGATGTCTTCACTATTATTCTACAATGTAGAAAATAGTAAAAATAAAGAAAAACCCTTGAATGAGTAGGTGTGTCCAAACTTTTGACTGGTACTGTGTATATATAAAAAATATGTATTATATATGTATGTGCATATGTGTGTGTGTGTGTGTGTGTGATATATATATATATATATATATATATATATATATATATATATATATATATCACACACAATGCCTTCGGAAAATATTCAGACCCCTTGACTTTTTCCATATTTTGTTACATTACAGCCTTATTTTAAAATGGATTAAATAAAATAAATTCCTCATCAATCTACAAACAATACCCCATAATGACAAAGTGAAACGTTTGTTAGAAATTGTTGGTAATTTATTCAAATTAAAAAACAGAAATACCTTATTTACATAAGTATTCAGACCATTTGCTATGTGACTCGAAATTGAGCTCAGGTTCATCCTGTTTCCATTGATCGTCCCTGAGATGTTTCTACAACTTGATTGGAGTCCACCTGTGGTAAATTCAATTGATTGGGCATGATTTGGAAAGGGACACACCTGTCTATATAAGGTCCCACAGTTGACAGTGTATGTCAGAGCAAAAACCAAGCCATGAGGTCGAAGGAATTGTCCGTAGAGCTCAGAGACAGGATTGTGTCGAGGCACAGATCTGGGGAAGGGTACCAAAACATTTCTGCAGCATTGAAGGTCCCCAAAAACACAGTGGCCTCCATCATTCTTAAATGAAAGAAGTTTGGAACCACTAAGACTCTTTCTAGAGCTGGCCGTCCGACCAAACTGAGCAAATGGGGGAGAAGGGCCTTGGTCAGGGAGGTGACCAAGAACCCGATGGTCACTCTGAGAGAGCTCCAGAGTTCCTCTGTGGAGATGGGAGAACCTTCCAGAAGGACAACCATCTCTGCAGCGCTCCACCAATCAGGCCTTTATGGTGGAGTGGCCAGACGGAAGCCACTTCTCAGTAAAAGGCACATGACAGCCCGCTTGGAATTGGCCAAAAGGTACCTAAAGACTCTCCGACCATGAGAAAAGAGATTCTCTGGTCTGATGAAACCAAGATTGAACTCTTTGGCCTGAATGCCAAGCGTCATGTGTAGAGGAAACCTGGCAATATCTCTATGGTGAAGCATGGTGGTGGTAGCATCATGCTGTGGGGATGTTTTTCAGCGGCAGGGACTGGGAGACTAGTCAGGATCGAGGCAAAGATGAACGGAGCAAAGTACAGAGATATCCTTGATGAAAGACTGGGGCAAAGGTTCACCTTCCAACAGGACAACGGCCCTAAGCACACAGCCAAGACAACGCAGAAGTGGCTTCGGGAAAAAGTCTCTGAATGTCCTTGAGTTAATAAATTAGCAAACATTTCTAAAAACCTGTGTTTGCTTTGTCATTATGGGGTATTGTGTGTAGATTGATGAGGGGGAAAGAACAATTTAATCCATTTTAGAATAAGGCTGTAATGTAACAAAATGTGGAAAAAGTAAAGGGGTCTGAATACTTTCCGAATGCACTGTACATACACACACACACACACACACACACACACACACACATATATATATATACACATACATACATACACACACATACATACATACATACATACATACATAGTGCCTTCGGAAAAAGGAAAGGGGTCTGAATACTTTCAGAATGCACTGCATGTGTATTTTTTGTGTATATATATATATATACAAAAAAAGATATGTGGTATTGGAAATGTTGCAGACAATTAACGTTACATTGATGGAAACTACAATTTATCTGCAATATTAAAGCTGATCTACCCCCTAACAAAATATATTAAGAAAATAGAGCAGCACCTGTTATATCACGGGTTATTTTTTTCTCTAGAAACGACTTACCGTTTAGACGGGGTATCCTACAATGTTTATTCGTAAGCCTATTCCTGCAGGAATTAAAGGTTTGGTGGTTGTAAAATGTTCAAAGATAAGAAAATATTTTCGCTCTGAATCCCGAATGACCGACTGATTGATCATATGTCAACTATGAAAGCATCCAGGCTCCGGGAAATGGTCTCAAATACTTCGCAATTAAAGTCGTATTCCTACTTGCTATTTCGTGATCTTAAGTATTATCTTGTCATTCCAGGTTTTGGAAAGGTACGTCTTGATCGAATATCATATTGCAGATTTTACAACAACAGGATGCCGGTGTTGAGATATCCGATGTTGCCCCAAAGTAGGAACATCGAACGGAGTCTACAGTACACCATATTCTTATTTTCCATTGGTTTATTTCGTAGAAGGCGGGACTATTGGTTAACGTACTTTGAGGTTTGATTGGCTATGTGAGTTGTCATTCTGCACACTGTGTTTTATTTCATAAAAAAATAGAATATTTATAGGTCAATATTCGCATCTACAATACATCATCGACGTATGAGTATTTGGATAGGTCTTGGAATAATTATATGAAGAATAAGGAATAAAATAGGTCAACAGAACAACTGATATTCTGCCAATGAAAACAGGCAGAATATGCGGTTTTTAGGATGGACATTGGGACTGGACGTTCAAGTTTTATTGTTATGTACACAAATACAGTGAAATGCCTTTTTTGCAAGCTCTTTCCCAACAATGCAGCAATCAATATCAGTAGTAGCTAGTATGAAAAAAAGTATAGTTGAACAAAAACACACGAGAAATAAGAAGAACACGAGACAGACATTCATCTGCATTATTGTGATCTTTTTGCCTGTGATGCCCCCAGGGGAGTCTCCCTGCAGCGCTATAGCAGACACTAACTCATAGGTCAGTGCGCTAACTCCGACGTGGTTCCTTGGACAAAGCCTATGGGAAAATGTTTGTAGGGTTTGGCGATAAATGCCGAAAACAAGGTCTGTGGTAAACACAGGTTTTGGATATCTTATACGTTTTGTTCTTTGGGATAATCTTCAGATAACTTCACTTTGTGAATTTTGAAGCATTTATTTTTTTAAACATTTATTTTTCATGTAATCAAAAAAAGCAACTGACCTAAATGATCTCATAAGAACAAAAAGTATAAGATCTCCGAAGCCTGTGTTAACCTCAAACCTTATTTTCGGCGTTTATCCCAAAACCCTATTATTTCCCCATTGATTTTCCCCATAGGGATGGCTGAACGAACCAGAGGTAACTCATTTCTGGGTTTTAGGACTGCAAGCCTGCGAGCTCTATAGATGCGGCGTTCAAGTGCAAGTCGGAACTAGGAAACTGGGCCATTTTCGACTTGGTAACTGGTTGTAGTTAATCACATGCCTCGTTCAACAAATTAACAAGTTGGACATTTCAGAGTTTCCTAGTTCTGACTAGTATGTGAACGCTGTAAGAGTCCCACAGTATGCCTCATAATACCCATAAAATCTAGCGGTCAAATACGGAAATTGTTCTAATAGTTTTTCTACCATTCATTTTTCCCATAGGGGATTTTAGAAACACTTCATAAAAGGGCTGTGTTTCGTGTAGGAATACCCTGGCGTGACGTTTTGTAAATGTATCTCGGACAAGGTGACTTTTATCAATATATTAGGATCTAGTTACGCTCAGATTCGAAAATGCTAATTAGCATCAAAGTAGGCCATCCAAGACTACAAATCCCTGCAAGCTCCTGCATGTCATCTCTAGCTGCCACCTTTGCTAAACAGGTATTGTGTCAATTTAAAACTTGCACAAGACCGTTCACAGAATTGTCCAGAAATGTTGCCAATTTATTCATTACTACATTTAGCTAACATTAGATAGTTAATCCAGCGCACAGGCGGCTGGTGGCACCTTAATTGGTGAGGAGGATGGGCTCATAGTAATGGTTGGAAGGAATACATGGAATGGGTTTGATGCCATTCCATTCACTCCAATCCAGCCATTATTATGAGCCGTCCTCCACTCAGCAGCTTCCTGTGATCCAGAGATTTTTTTAAACCTTTGCCTCGATTCGGCAGTCTCGTCCAGATCATCATGGCATTTGTAGTTCTTTATGATAGCCACATTAGCAGCTAATTAGCGTTTCATTTTGGGGGGGGGGGGGTAAATACAGGCAAATATATTGATAAAGTCACCGTGTCCTAGAGAGATTTACACGGTTATCAAAACATCACGCCAGGGTAAGCCCACATGAAACACAGACCTTATTGTATGTGTTCTTAAAATCCCCCTATGTGAAAAAAAGAATGGTGGAAAAATGATTGGAACCATTTCCCTGTTTGACCGCTAGGTTATAGCAAGGACATTTACTTCCGCGTGGAGAAAGTTTGCGTTCTATGCCTGGTTCTCTCTATGGTTGTGCTCTGCATTTACAAATCAGTAATCATAAAATGTGGGTTGAAAGTACCGCAAGGAGCCGGCAAAACCGACTTTCTAGCTAACATGAATCATTGTCACAGCGCTATTTCATGTTATTATCTCGAAATGATCCAGCAGGTGGCGATACCATTTACCTTTTTGAGTTTTTAGTGAGCCACGTCCAAAACTGTTAGCTGGTTCGCAATAAATAACGAGCAATGAATGATATGAAAGCCTGTGCCTGTTGTTCACTCATTCATACACTGTACAAAAAATATAAACGCAACATGTAAAGTGTTGGTCCCATGTTTCATGAGCTGAAATAAAAGATCCCAGAAATGTTCCATACGCACAAAAAGCGTATATGGTTTCATTTATATTTTTGTTCAGTATAGATGGATTTCACAGTCAAACAATAATATCGTCATTTTTTAACAGAGGTTATTTTCTGTGTAACACATTAGCTACAAAAAGCAAGCTGGCAACTAGTTCAAACCTATTAGCTAGATGAGGAAAACAAAACAAAAATATAAATTGCCATTATTACATGTCGACTATGGCTTATGCCAGACAAGTAGCTAGCTAGCGAGTACACTTTCTGATGACGTCGTAGCCCCAGCTCGGCAACTCGCGTATGGCAGTCTATGGAACCATTACCGGGTGAGGAAATATTTTTGTGCTGATGATGTAGCTACTAATCCAGTTTATTCATTGCGAACATGGGTTGTCTTAGTTTGCTATCATTACATGACTGACATCTGCATTCATCCATGCGTGCTGGCAAGATAGTCAATGCAATGGCTGAGGCAGGGATATCTATCTAGCTAGCTACCTCCCACTGGCTGGGTGGTCGGTCGGTCGGTCAGTCATTCGGTGTTCAAACAGGATAGTTGACAAATAACGAGACGTACAGTGGGGAGAACAAGTATTTGATACACTGCCGATTTTGCAGGTTTTCCTACTTACAAAGCATGTAGAGGTCTGTAATTTTTATCATAGGTACACTTCAACTGTGAGAGACGGACTCTAAAACAAAAATCCAGAAAATCACATTGTATGATTTTTAAGTAAATAATTTGCATTTTATTGCATGACATAAGTATTTGATCACCTACCAAGCAGTAAGAATTCCGGCTCTCACAGACCTGTTAGTTTTTCTTTAAGAAGCCCTCCTGTTCTCCACTCATTACCTGTATTAACTGCACCTGTTTGAACTCGTTACCTGTATAAAAGACACCTGTCCACACACTCAATCAAACAGACTCCAACCTCTCCACAATGGCCAAGACCAGAGAGCTGTGTAAGGACATCAGGGATACAATTGTAGACCTGCACAAGGCTGGGATGGGCTACAGGACAATAGGCAAGCAGCTTGGTGAGAAGGCAACAACTGTTGGCGCAATTATTAGAAAATTGAAGAAGTTCAAGATGACGGTCAATCACCCTCGGTCTGGGGCTCCATGCAAGATCTCACCTCGTGGGGCATCAATGATCATGAGGAAGGTGAGGGATCAGCCCAGAACTACACGGCAGGACCTGGTCAATGACCTGAAGAGAGCTGGGACCACAGTCTCAAAGAAAACCATTAGTAACACACTACGCCGTCATGGATTAATATCCTGCAGTGCACGCAAGGTCCCCCTGCTCAAGCCAGCGCATGTCCAGGCCCGTCTGAAGTTTGCCAATGACCATCTGGATGATCCAGAGGAGGAATTGGAGAAGGTCATGTGGTCTGATGAGACAAAAATATAGCTTTTTGGTCTAATCTCCACTCGCCGTGTTTGGAGGAAGACGAAGGATGAGTACAACCCCAAGAACACCATCCCAACCGTGAAGCATGGAGGTGGAAACATCATTCTTTGGGGATGCTTTTCTGCAAAAGGGACAGGACGACTGCACCGTATTGAGGGGAGGATGGATGGGGCCATGTATCGCGAGATCTTGGCCAACAACCTCCTTCCCTCAGTAAGAGCATTGAAGATGGGTTGTGGCTGGGTCTTCCAGCATGACAACGACCCGAAACACACAGCCAGGGCAACTAAGGAGTGGCTCCGTAAGAAGCATCTCAAGGTCCTGGAGTGGCCTAGCCAGTCTCCAGACCTGAAGCCAATAGAAAATCTTTGGAGGGAGCTGAAAGTCCGTATTGCCCAGCGACAGCCCCGAAACCTGAAGGATCTGGAGAAGGTCTGTATGAAGGAGTGGGCCAAAATCCCTGCTGCAGTGTGTGCAAACCTGGTCAAGACCTACAGGAAACGTATGATCTCTGTAATTGCAAACAAAGGTTTCTGTACCAAATATTAAGTTCTGCTTTTCTGATGTATCAAATACTTATGTCATGCAATAAAATGCAAATTAATTACTTAAAAATCATACAATGTGATTTTCTGCATTTTTGTTTTAGATTCCGTCTCTCACAGTTGATGTGTACCTATGATAAAAATTACAGACCTCTACATGCTTTGTAAGTAGGAAAACCTGCAAAATCGGCAGTGTATCAAATACTTGTTCTCCCCACTGTATGTGGCAGGGTCTACAGACAATCATGGATTACAAAGGGAAAACCAGCCACGTCGCTGAACACCTTCTTCGCCTGCTTTTAGGATAACACAGTGCCACCGACACGGCCCGCTACCAAGGACTGTGGGCTCTCCTTCTCCGTGGCCGACGTAAGACATTTAAGTGTGTTAACCTTCACAATGCTGCCGGCCCAGACGGCATCCCAAGCCGCGTCCTCAGAGCATGCGCAGACCAGCTGGCTGGAGTGTTTACGGACATATTCAATCTCTCCCTATCCCAGTCTGCTGTCCCCACTTGCTTCAAGATGTCCACCATTGTTCCTGTAACCAAGAAAGCAAAGGTAACTGAACTAAATGACTATCGCCCCGTAGCACTCACTTCTGTCATGAAGTGCTTTGAGAGGCTTGTTAAGGATCATATCACCTCTCCCTTACCTGACACCCTAGACCCACTTCAATTTGCTTACCGCCCCAACGACGCAATCGCCATCGCACCGCACACTGCCCTATCCCATCTGGACAAGAGGAATACCTATGTAAGAATGCTGTTCATTGACTATAGCTCAGCATTCAACACCATAGTACCCTCCAAGCTCATCATTAAGTTTGGGGCCCTGGGTCTGAACCCCACCCTGTGCAAATGGGTCCTGGACTTCCTGACGGGCCGCCCCCAGGTGGTGAAGGTAGGAAACAACACCTCCACTTTGCTGATCCTCAACACTGGGACCCCACAAGGGTGCGTGCTCAGCCCCCTCCTGTACTCCTTGTTCACCTATGACTGTGTGGCCACGCACGCCTCCAACACAATCATCAAGTTTGCAGACGACACAACAGTAGTAGGCCTGATTACCAACAATGACGAGACCGCCTACAGGGAGGAGGTGAGGGCTCTGGGAGTGTGGTGCCAGGAAAATAACCTCTCCCTCAATGTCGACAAAACAAAGGAGCTGATCGTGGACTTCAGGAAACAGCAGAGGGTGCACCCCCCTATCCACATCGACGGGACCGCTGTGGAGCAGGTGGAAAGCTTCAAGTTCCTCACTGTACACATCACTGACAATCTGAAATGGTCCACCCACACAGACAGTGTGGTGAAGAAGGTGCAACAGGGCCTCTTCAACCTCTGGAGACTGAAGAAATTTGGCTTGGCACCTAAAACCCTCACAAACTTTTACAGATGCACAATTGAGAGCATCCTGTCGGGCTGTATCACCGCCTGGTACTGCAACTGCACCGCCCGCAACCGCAGGGCTCTCCAGAGGGTGGTGCGTTCTGCCCAACGCATCACCGGGGGCAAACTACCCGCCCTCCAAGACACCTACAGCACCCGATGTCACAGGAAGGCCAAAAAGATCATCAAGGACAACAACCACCCGAGCCACTGCCTGTTCAACCCGCTATCATCCAGAAGGCGAGGTCAATACAGGTGCATCAAAGCTGGGACCGAGAGACTGAGAAACAGCTTCTATCTCAAGGCCATCAGACTGTTAAATAGCCATCACTAGGTGGCTTCCACCCGGTTACGTAACCCTGCACCTTAGAGGCTGCTGCCCTATATACATAGACTTGAAATCACTGGCCACTTTAATAATGGAACACTAGTCACTCTTAATAATATTTACATATTTTTGCTTTACTCATCTCATATGTATATACTGTATTCTATTCTACTGTATTTTACTCTATGCCACTCCAACATTGCTCATCCTAATATTTGTAATATTTATATATTCCTTAATTCCATTATTTTATTTTTAGGTTGTGTATTGTTGTGAATTGTTAGATATACTGCACTGTTGGAGCTAGAAACACAAGCATTTCGCTCCACCCGCAATAACATCTGCTAAACAATGTGTATGTGACAAATACAATTTGATTATGATTATTGATTGACCCAGCTAGCTAACTAGCTAGTTACCTAGTTAGGTAGTTGGGGGCTACAGATGGGCTAGCTAACGTTAGCTAGATAGCTACAGTACGTCTGTTTTTGAAGACATGCATGCATGCTGCACATTGGCGGTGGGTTTAGATTGGATAAATTAAAACACCGTGAGATAATTGTCGCTATTTTCATACATGGAACAGATCAGCTATCTATCCAAAATTGCAATTAGAGCTGCAAACAAGGCAATGTAGCTAGCATTTCCTCCATGAACGAAGCAAACCTAGCTTGCTACCAACCTAGAAAAATGGAGGCTTGATAGTAGTGTTGATGATTTTATAGAAATGTTAGAAAACGGAGTATATTCATTATTCATTAGATAATCTAGCTAGTCCGGGGGTAGTCTGCATAGGGTTTCCTATGCGTTCTCGAGTCCAGCTTTCCGACGCTCGCAACCCGGAACTAGGAGAAGGCTTTGTTTCCAACCGGTCTGATTTGGTCTATAGCCTTGGCAAGCATACTTAGAAAAACTTACACATGCTCCTGATTTTTTGACACATTGCCTATTTTTTTTTATAAAATATACTATTCAATATAATAACGAAAATGATTGAGGTTAGATTTTAAGTCGATTTATATACACGTTTTAGGTTCTAGTTTTATAGCGTAACCACGTTTTTTATTTTCTTCTGTCTAATGTTGCTGAAAACATATTTATGGAAACATGTAGGAAAACATGAAACCTATTGGTCTATAGTTGGAAATCAAGCCTAGACCTGTATTAATGTATGTTTCTAACAACTGAAACGGTTTAAATGGAAAGGCTGTGACAGCTGGTAAAACAGATCAGTCTGGGGGGTCTCTGTGGGACAGACTCTCCAAGCCCTTCAAAATCAACAGTTAGACCCTACTCGCTAATAGGTTGACCTAATACATGGGCTCGTGCTAATCTAAAATCTCTCTCTTTTTTTTTTTCATTTTCAAAGTAGCCCACTGCTAAGGCATAATGCAGGGTGGTATAAGGAGTGGGGTACATAAAAGACACACTCACACACACAAGGCGGAGTTACAGAATGCACCAAGTCACTGCACTGGCTCTCTCTCTCTCTCTCTCTCTGTTTAGCTGAATAGAAGTTGGGAGGGTAGGTTAACTTGGAAATGAAGTGGTCGAATACGTGACCGAAATCTCAACAAGACCACCCCAATCTGTAAATATGTAACGGCCGGACTAAACCTTGAAGAATATTTCTGAATGGAAAACATGGAATTCCCTATAAGAAGCACAAAGAAGCTGTGTTTTTGCGCCGCGCTGTTGTGGTCGCTTGTGAGCGACCTGGCACTGGGAGGTAAGATCTCTGACAATTCCAACTTTCCGCCGGGGAGCCGAGAATGATTGTAATCTCTATACATTGTGTTTTAGGTGGTCTATATGTGTTTGACACTAATTCACGAATGTATTTTTAAGCGCTATTACGCTCAACTTTCACCGTTTTTTTTCTGTGTGCGAGAATATTAACACTAGCCACCACAATTGGGCTTTGGTCCTGAGCTCACTTGACAAGTCTTGACTTTAATTTCATTTTATTCGACGTATAAACACAGTTTAATAGTGGTGATACCAGACTTGACGCTATGTGTCTTCCAATGACAGCTCAATATTGAGTTATAAAGCTATAATAACATAAGTCATAATTGTGATGAAGAAATCGATGATATCCAGCATTTCAAAAATTCAATTAAGTAAAAAAATAAGTTATCACTTTCAGAATAGAAAACTGCCCAGAGGGTTGCCCATGGCTACACACAGACATCATTTTATAAAGAAAACATTGTCCACAATAATAGGTTTTACTGCACAGTGAAGACACATTGTATAACACAGAATCATCATTTTGAACTGGAGACTGAATCTCAACTCTTATAATAATAATAATATGCCATTTAGCAGACGCTTTTATCCAAAGCGACTTACAGTCATGCGTGCATACATTTTTTTTTTTGTTTATGAGTGGTCCCGGGGATCGAACCCACTACCTTGGCATTACAAGCGCCGTGCTCTACCAGCTGAGCTACAGAGGACCACGACTCTTGAACTGAAGACATGAAAAATCACATTACTGGAAATGAAATGAACCCAGAGAAATAGATAGTAAGGTCGCTCGCGTCCCAAATGGGGAATCACCCTATTCCCTATACTGTAGTGCACTACTTTTGACTATAGTCCTATGGGTAGTGCACTACATAGGGAATAGGGTGCCATTTGGGACGTAGACCCTGGTCTCATTGGAATAAAGGGCCCGAAAAGTAATTAGTGACATCATTAATTTCTTCCTTATGATTACACATACCCTAATACATAAAAGCAATTTCTATTTAAAGCAAACAGTCATTAGGCTGCTGTGTAATATATTTAGTAAATGGAATGTGAATAATCTAGATGAAGAGTTTTATTTTCGAAACTGCTATATACACAAATGTTTCATATTTGTGTTTTTTTTAAATCAGAAATTGCTTATGGGTACCTTCGTGTTAGTGTCAAATAGTACTGTTCTCAGATGTTTAATTCATAGATTTTTTATCTGTATGAACATGTGTATATTTGACTGTGATATGTGTGTGGTTGTCTCACCTAACTAGCTTAAGATGAATGCACTTACTCTAAATCACTCTGGATAAGAGCATCTGCTAAATTACTAAAATGTCAAATGTAAATGTTTTACAAACAGATCTCATATTACTGTATATAATAATAATAATTATATATATTTTTAAATATTGATGTCACAAATGTATAATTTGTACAGTTCTTTATAAAAAAAATAGTTATTTCTTACATTAGACGGTGTAAAACCTAGCAGTACTACTTATTTCTCTGATAGTGTGGAGGATATATAGCATTTAGCAGCAAAACAACAACTGTATTTGACCTTCTAAAATGAAACCATCAAGTGATAGATTTTTAACAAATACATGTCTGTCATTGAACAACCCCGTGCCATGATTAAATAGTGAAAAAAACACACCAATCATAAGTTCTTTAAACAATAAAAGCTCATTTTCCAACATTTCTGAAAATGGATATATTTGTATTTTTGTATTTGTATTGAAAATTGATACACTACCGTTCAAAAGTTTGGGGTCACTTAGAAATGTCCTTGTTTTCGAAAGAAAAGCACATATTTGGTCCATTTAAAATAACATCAAATTGATCAGTATGAAAAAAAATGTATGCACTCACTAACTGTAAGTCGCTCTGGATAAGAGCGTCTGCTAAATGACTAAAATGTAAAATGTAAAATGTAATCAGACATTGTGTCTACATACAGTGTAGACATTGTTAATGTTGTAAATGGCTATTGTAGCTGGAAACGGCTGATTTTTAATGGAATATCTACATAGGCGTACAGAGGCCCATTATCAGCAACCATCAGTCCTGTGTTCCAATGGCATGTTGTGTTTGCTAATCCAAGTTTATCATTTTAAAAGGCTAATTGATCATTAGAAAACCCTTTTGCAATTATGTTAGCACAGCTGAAAACTGTTGTGCTGATTAAAGAAGCAATAAAACAGGTCTTCTTGAGACTAGTTGAGTATCTGGAGCATCAGCAATTGTGGGTTCGATTACAGGCTCAAAATGGCAAGAAAAAAATAACTGTCTTCTGAAACTCGTCAGTCTATTCTTGTTCTGAGAAATAAACGCTATTCTATGCGAGAAATTGCCAAGAAACTGAAGATCTCGTACAACGCTGTGTACTACTCCCTTCACAGAACAGCGCAAACTGGCTCTAACCAGAATAGAAAGAGGAGTGGGAGGCATCCCGGAGTCGCCTCTTCACTGTTGACGTTGAGACTGGTTTTTTTGTGGGTACTATTTAATGAAGCTGCCAGTTGAGGACCTGTAAGGCACCTGTTTCTCAAACTAGACACTCTAATGTATTTGTTCTCTTGCTCAGTTGTGCACCGGGGCCTCCCACTCCTCTTTCTATTCTGGTTAGAGCCATTCCCAGCTACAATAGCCATTTACAACATTAACAATGTCTACACTGTATTTCTGATCAATTTCATGTTATTTTAATGTACAACAAAATTGCTTTTCTTTCGAAAACAATGACATTTCTAAGTGACCCCAAACGTTTGAACGGTAGTGTACATAGCGTTTTGGAAAGAAACTCTTCATATATAGATCTATTCATTTACAGTTTAATGATGAATATAATCTGAATGAACATAGCATAGAATCCTGTCTTCAAGGAGTCAGGTGTTTGTTTGTACAGTGCATTCGGAAAGTATTCAGACCCCTTTACTTTTTCCACATTTTGTTACATTACACCCTTATTCTAAAATTGATTAAATAAAATGTTTTCCTCATCAATCTACACACAATACCCCATAATGACAAAGTGAAAATAGGTTTTTAGAATTGGACATGATTTGGAAAGGCACACACCTACCTATATAAGATCCCACAGTTGACAGTGCATGTCAGAGCAAAAACCATGCCATGAGGTCGAAGGAATTGTCCATAGAGATCCGAGACAGGATTGTGTCGAGGCACAGATCTGGGGAAGTGTACAAAATAATTTCTGCCACATTGAAGGTCCCATGTTTCATGAGCTGAAATAAAAGAGCCATGACATTTACCATACACACGAAAAGCTTATTTCTCTAACATTTATGGCACAAATTTGTTTACATCCCTGTTGGTGAGCATTTTGTCCTTTGCCAAGATAAGAATATCAAGAAGCTGATTAAACAGCATGATCATTACACTGTTTAAACTTTTATTTAAACAGGGAAACATATTACGACCTAGGTCTCTATATATACAACATAAATATACACATTATACCCAAACATATACACATTAAAATACAAAAATATAACAAATCACCCCAAAAAAACTGTTACAATCCTCCACAAATAAGTCCCCAATCAATTCTTCATGTCATCTTTCTGGGTAAATTTAGGCGACAGAAACATGTATTTTGAACCAGCCACAGACATCTGAACCAGCCACAGACCTCTGAACCAGCCACAGACCTCTAAACCAGCCACAGACCTCTGAACCAGCCACAGACCTCTGAACCAGCCACAGACCTCTGAACCAGCCAGACCTCTTTTATTTAAATAGTTGATATTCTCTTCTCTAGATCAATAATTTGGGAAGATTAATTAACTATCCTGTGGGTCGTGGGCCCCCAGATAGCAACACATCATAAGCAATGGCAAAATGTGTTGAATTGCAGGAAGTTAGCTGTCTTCCAAAAAAAATCTGTTTTCCTAAAAAAAATGTTTTACGGTTGGGGGCCCCCTGGAGGAAGGTGCCCCAGGGCCCCAGATGCGGTAGTCCAGCCCTGGGCCAAAATTCTCTCTTTGGGAACATTTAGGCTACACGTATGCATTTATATTCTTCAGAACCAGCCACAGACCTCTTTCATTGAAATAGTTGGCATTCTCTTCTCTCAGCAAAGATGCAGCCTGAAACGCAGAGCATTCACCACACCATTAGGGGTCACCACACCATTAGGGGTCACCACACCATTGGGGTCACCATACCATTAGGGGTCACCACACCATTAGGGGTCACCACACCATTAGGGTCACCACACCATTAGGGGTCACCACACCATTAGGGTCACCACACCATTAGGGGTCACCACACCATTAGGGGTCACCACACCATTAGGGGTCAACAGACCATTAGGGGTCACCACACCATTAGGGTCACCACACCGTTAGGGGTCACCACACCATTAGGGGTCACCAAGGGTCACCACACCATTAGGGTCACCACACCATTAGGGGTCACCAAGGGTCACCACACCATTAGGGGTCACCACACCATTAGGGGTCACCACACCATTAGGGTCACCAAGGGTCACCACACCATTAGGGTCACCACACCATTAGGGGTCACCAAGGGTCACCACACCATTAGGGTCACCACACCATTAGGGGTCACCACACCATTAGGGTCACCAAGGGTCACCACACCATTAGGGGTCACCACACCATTAGGGGTCACCACACCATTAGGGGTCACCACACCATTAGGGTCACCACCCCATTAGGGGTCACCACACCATTAGGGGTCACCACACCATTAGGGGTCACCACACCATTGGGGTCACCATACCATTAGGGGTCACCACACCATTAGGGGTCACCACACAATTAGGGGTCACCACACCATTAGGGTCACCACACCATTAGGGGTCACCACACCATTAGGGTCACCACACCATTAGGGGTCACCACACCATTAGGGGTCAACAGAACATTAGGGGTCACCACACCATTAGGGTCACCACACCGTTAGGGGTCACCACACCATTAGGGTCACCACACCATTAGGGTCACCACACCGTTAGGGGTCACCACACCATTAGGGTCACCACACCATTAGGGGTCACCAAGGGTCACCACACCATTAGGGTCACCACACCGTTAGGGGTCACCACACCATTAGGGTCACCACACCATTAGGGGTCACCAAGGGTCACCACACCATTAGGGGTCACCACACCATTAGGGGTCACCACACCATTAGGGTCACCAAGGGTCACCACACCATTAGGGTCACCACACCATTAGGGGTCACCAAGGGTCACCACACCATTAGGGTCACCACACCATTAGGGGTCACCACACCATTAGGGTCACCAAGGGTCACCACACCATTAGGGGTCACCACACCATTAGGGTCACCACCCCATTAGGGGTCACCATACCATTAGGGGTCACCACACCATTAGGGGTCACCACACCATTAGGGGTCACCATACCATTAGGGGTCACCACACCATTAGGGTCACCACACCATTAGGGTCACCACACCATTAGGGGTCACCACACCGTTAGGGGTCACCACACCATTAGGGTCACCACACCATTAGGGTCACCACACCATTAGGGGTCACCACACCATTAGGGGTCACCACACCATTAGGGGTCCCCACACCATTAGGGTCACCATACCAT
The DNA here is from genome assembly GCF_964263955.1 of Coregonus lavaretus. Classification (NCBI taxonomy): domain Eukaryota; kingdom Metazoa; phylum Chordata; class Actinopteri; order Salmoniformes; family Salmonidae; genus Coregonus; species Coregonus lavaretus. The sequence goes on from NC_140001.1 coordinate 3,160,668, forward strand.
TAGGGTCACCATACCATTAGGGTCACCACACCATTAGGGTCACCAAGGGTCACCACACCATTAGGGGTCACCACACCATTAGGGTCACCACACCATTAGGGGTCACCACACCATTAGGGTCACCACACCATTAGGGTCACCACACCATTAGGGTCACCACACCGTTAGGGATCACCACACCATTAGGGGTCACCAAGGGTCACCACACCATTAGGGGTCACCACACCATTAGGGGTCACCACACCATTAGGGTCACCAAGGGTCACCACACCATTAGGGTCACCACACCATTAGGGGTCACCACACCATTAGGGGTCACCACACCATTAGGGTCACCACACCATTAGGGTCACCAAGGGTCACCACACCATTAGGGGTCACCACACCATTAGGGTCACCACACCATTAGGGGTCACCATACCATTAGGGGTCACCATACCATTAGGGGTCACCACACCATTAGGGTCACCACACCATTAGGGGTCACCACACCATTAGGGTTACCACACCGTTAGGGGTCACCACACCATTAGGGTCACCACACCATTAGGGGTCACCACACCATTAGGGGTCACCATACCATTAGGGGTCACCGCACCATTAGGGGTCACCATACCATTAGGGGTCACCACACCATTAGGGGTCACCACACCATTAGGGGTCACCACACCATTAGGGTTACCACACCGTTAGGGGTCACCACACCATTAGGGTCACCACACCATTAGGGGTCACCAAGGGTCACCACACCATTAGGGTCACCACACCGTTAGGGGTCACCACACCATTAGGGTCACCACACCATTAGGGGTCACCAAGGGTCACCACACCATTAGGGGTCACCACACCATTAGGGGTCACCACACCATTAGGGTCACCACACCATTAGGGGTCACCACACCATTAGGGGTCACCACACCATTAGGGTCACCAAGGGTCACCACACCATTAGGGTCACCACACCATTAGGGGTCACCACACCATTAGGGGTCACCACACCATTAGGGTCACCACACCATTAGGGTCACCAAGGGTCACCACACCATTAGGGGTCACCACACCATTAGGGGTCACCACACCATTAGGGTCACCACACCATTAGGGGTCACCACACCGTTAGGGGTCACCACACCATTAGGGTCACCACACCATTAGGGTCACCAAGGGTCACCACCCCGTTAGGGGTCACCACACCATTAGGGTCACCACACCATTAGGGTCACCACACCATTAGGGGTCACCACACCATTAGGGTCACCACACCATTAGGGTCACCACACCATTAGGGTCACCAAGGGTCACCACACCATTAGGGGTCACCACACCATTAGGGTCACCACACCATTAGGGGTCACCATACCATTAGGGGTCACCACACCATTAGGGGTCACCATACCATTAGGGGTCACCACACCATTAGGGTCACCACCCCATTAGGGGTCACCACACCATTAGGGTCACCACACCATTAGGGTCACCACACCATTAGGGGTCACCACACCATTAGGGTCACCATACCATTAGGGGTCACCACACCATTAGGGTCACCACACCATTAGGGTCACCATACCATTAGGGGTCACCACACCATTAGGGGTCAGTCCTGATACCATGACAGGGCTGTAGGGGGAGCTGTGATGATGGATGGTTGCTATCTGAACGTTCCCATACAAGTTCTATAGTGCACCACCAAAGCCGTACATATACCCAGTTGGTAGAGCATGGCGTTTGCAACGCCAGGGTTGTGGGTTCGATTCTCACGGGGGGGGGGGGGGCAGTAATAAAATAAAATAATGTATGCACTCACTAACTGTAAGTCGCTCTGGATAAGAGCGTCTGCTAAAATGACTAAAATGTAAATGTAAATATATACAAAATATATGGGATTTAAAATATATGGGATTTAAAATATATACAGTGGGTATGCTGTAGTGGGTATACTGTAGTGGGTATGCTGTAGTGGGTATGCTGTAGTGGGTATGCTGTAGTGGGTATGCTGTAGTGGGTATACTGTATTGGGTATACTGTAGTGGATATGCTGTAGTGGGTATACTGTAGTGGGTATGCTGTAGTGGGTATGCTGTAGTGGGTATGCTGTATTGGGTATACTGTAGTGGGTATGCTGTAGTGGGTATGCTGTATTGGGTATACTGTAGTGGGTATGCTGTAGTGGGTATACTGTAGTGGGTATGCTGTAGTGGGTATACTGTAGTGGGTATGCTGTATTGGGTATACTGTAGTGGGTATGCTGTAGTGGGTATGCTGTAGTGGGTATACTGTAGTGGGTATGCTGTAGTGGGTATGCTGTAGTGGGTATGCTGTAGTGGGTATGCTGTAGTGGGTATACTGTAGTGGGTATGCTGTAGTGGGTATGCTGTAGTGGGTATACTGTAGTGGGTATGCTGTATTGCCTTGCTGACTGTACGCCAACAATACTGCATGTTTGACCTCATGCACTGTTAGATGATGCAGAATGTATTAGAGAAGAGAAGGAAAGCTACAAACCCAGCCTGCAATAGATGCTACCCTGGGAAACGACTGATTTTGAAGTTTTAGCTGTTGGCCATTGATCTAACTAACACTCCTGTGAAGAGGTTGTCCAAGGCCACAGCCTCATCGACATGGCCTGCTAGTCTAATAGGCTAATTGCTGTGTTCAATATCACACTGTGCTGCACTGTAGCGCTGTAATGGATGTATTAAATAATACATTAATTGGAAAGCATTGAGTTTGACCAAGTACAAGCTGTGAGTTGACACATTTGGCAGAGCAATGGATTGGGTCAGTACTGCATAGCTAATGCCTCTTATTATAATAATAATAATAATTATAATAATAATTATAATAATAATAATATGCCTCTTAGCCTGCCTTTGGCCCTACGACACCATGATTAGTGCGAATAGGCTCCTCAATGCCCAGAACTTACACAACACATTTATTTGGGTGAAAACTGAAACATCTTTGGGTCCTTGAAAAGTACTGTATAAAACACAAGTATTATTATGCTTATTTAAGGTGACATTGTGTGCATTGAACCCTCTAAGCTAAGGGATTTAAGAGCGTTGTGGTTGGTAGAACAGGCACTTCTTATTTATTGAGGTAAAAACTAAAGCCGACTGTGAGTTGAACACTCTGAGCGTGGGATCATGGACTAGCAGTAAGATCAGGGTGGTTGGTAGACAGGACACAGAGGATGTTGGACTAGCAGTAAGATCAGGGTGGTTGGTAGACAGGACACAGAGGATGTTGGACTAGCAGTAAGATCAGGGTGGTTGGTAGACAGGACACTAGGATGTTGGACTAGCAGTAACATCAGGGTGATTGGTAGACAGGACACAGAGGATGTTGGACTAGCAGTAACATCAGGGTGATTGGTAGACAGGACACTAGGATGTTGGACTAGCAGTAAGATCAGGGTGGTTGGTAGACAGGACACTAGGATGTTGGACTAGCAGTAAGATCAGGGTGGTTGGTAGACAGGACACAGAGGATGTTGGACTAGCAGTAACATCAGGGTGATTGGTAGACAGGACACAGAGGATGTTGGACTAGCAGTAAGATCAGGGTGGTTGGTAGACAGGACAGAGGATGTTGGACTAGCAGTAACATCAGGGTGATTGGTAGACAGGACACAGAGGATGTTGGACTAGCAGTAAGATCAGGGTGGTTGGTAGACAGGACACTAGGATGTTGGACTAGCAGTAAGATCAGGGTGGTTGGTAGACAGGACACAGAGGATGTTGGACTAGCAGTAAGATCAGGGTGGTTGGTAGACAGGACACTAGGATGTTGGACTAGCAGTAAGATCAGGGTGGTTGGTAGACAGGACACAGAGGATGTTGGACTAGCAGTAAGATCAGGGTGGTTGGTAGACAGGACACAGAGGATGTTGGACTAGCAGTAAGATCAGGGTGATTGGTAGACAGGACACTAGGATGTTGGACTAGCAGTAAGATCAGGGTGGTTGGTAGACAGGACACAGAGGATGTTGGACTAGCAGTAAGATCAGGGTGATTGGTAGACAGGACACAGAGGATGTTGGACTAGCAGTAAGATCAGGGTGATTGGTAGACAGGACACAGAGGATGTTGGACTAGCAGTAACATCAGGGTGGTTGGTAGACAGGACACTAGGATGTTGGACTAGCAGTAAGATCAGGGTGGTTGGTAGACAGGACACAGAGGATGTTGGACTAGCAGTAACATCAGGGTGGGTGGTAGACAGGACACTAGGATGTTGGACTAGCAGTAACATCAGGGTGATTGGTAGACAGGACACTAGGATGTTGGACTAGCAGTAACATCAGGGTGATTGGTAGACAGGACACAGAGGATGTTGGACTAGCAGTAAGATCAGGGTGGTTGGTAGACAGGACACTAGGATGTTGGACTAGCAGTAACATCAGGGTGGTTGGTAGACAGGACACTAGGATGTTGGACTAGCAGTAAGATCAGGGTGGTTGGTAGACAGGACACTAGGATGTTGGACTAGCAGTAACATCAGGGTGGTTGGTAGACAGGACACTAGGATGTTGGACTAGCAGTAAGATCAGGGTGGTTGGTAGACAGGACACTAGGATGTTGGACTAGCAGTAAGATCAGGGTGGTTGGTAGACAGGACACTAGGATGTTGGACTAGCAGTAAGATCAGGGTGATTGGTAGACAGGACACTAGGATGTTGGACTAGCAGTAAGATCAGGGTGGTTGGTAGACAGGACACAGAGGATGTTGGACTAGCAGTAAGATCAGGGTGATTGGTAGACAGGACACTAGGATGTTGGACTAGCAGTAAGATCAGGGTGGTTGGTAGACAGGACACAGAGGATGTTGGACTAGCAGTAAGATCAGGGTGATTGGTAGACAGGACACTAGGATGTTGGACTAGCAGTAAGATCAGGGTGGTTGGTAGACAGGACACAGAGGATGTTGGACTAGCAGTAAGATCAGGGTGATTGGTAGACAGGACACAGAGGATGTTGGACTAGCAGTAACATCAGGGTGGTTGGTAGACAGGACACTAGGATGTTGGACTAGCAGTAAGATCAGGGTGGTTGGTAGACAGGACACAGAGGATGTTGGACTAGCAGTAACATCAGGTGATTGGTAGACAGGACACAGAGGATGTTGGACTAGCAGTAAGATCAGGGTGGTTGGTAGACAGGACACTAGGATGTTGGACTAGCAGTAACATCAGGGTGGTTGGTAGACAGGACACAGAGGATGTTGGACTAGCAGTAAGATCAGGGTGGTTGGTAGACAGGACACTAGGATGTTGGACTAGCAGTAAGATCAGGGTGGTTGGTAGACAGGACACTAGGATGTTGGACTAGCAGTAAGATCAGGGTGGTTGGTAGACAGGACACAGAGGATGTTGGACTAGCAGTAAGATCAGGGTGGTTGGTAGACAGGACACTAGGATGTTGGACTAGCAGTAACATCAGGGTGGTTGGTAGACAGGACACTAGGATGTTGGACTAGCAGTAAGATCAGGGTGGTTGGTAGACAGGACACTAGGATGTTGGACTAGCAGTAAGATCAGGGTGGTTGGTAGACAGGACACTAGGATGTTGGACTAGCAGTAAGATCAGGGTGATTGGTAGACAGGACACTAGGATGTTGGACTAGCAGTAAGATCAGGGTGGTTGGTAGACAGGACACAGAGGATGTTGGACTAGCAGTAAGATCAGGGTGATTGGTAGACAGGACACAGAGGATGTTGGACTAGCAGTAAGATCAGGGTGATTGGTAGACAGGACACTAGGATGTTGGACTAGCAGTAAGATCAGGGTGGTTGGTAGACAGGACACTAGGATGTTGGACTAGCAGTAAGATCAGGGTGGTTGGTAGACAGGACACAGAGGATGTTGGACTAGCAGTAAGATCAGGGTGATTGGTAGACAGGACACAGAGGATGTTGGACTAGCAGTAAGATCAGGGTGATTGGTAGACAGGACACTAGGATGTTGGACTAGCAGTAAGATAGGGTGATTGGTAGACAGGACACTAGGATGTTGGACTAGCAGTAAGATCAGGGTGGTTGGTAGACAGGACAGAGGGGATGTTGGACTAGCAGTAAGATCAGGGTGGTTGGTAGACAGGACACATTAGGGTGGAGTACAGGGGATGTAAAGTGGCAGGGGTGGAAGGAACAGAACAGAACAGCTGCATCTCGTCCTCCTCTCTTTCTCTAGCTCTCTCTCTCTCTCTCTCATTATGTCTCTCTCTCTCTTTCGCTCTCTTTCTCTCTCTCTCACATTCTGTCTCTCTCATTATGTGTGTCTCTCTCTCTCTCTCTCTCTCTCACATTCTGTCTCTCTGTCTCTCTCATTCTGTTTCTGTCTCTTTCACTCTATCTCTCCCTCTCTCGCATTCTGTCTCTCTCTCTCTCTCTCTCTGTCTCTCTCTCTCTCTCTCTCTCTCTCTCTCTCTCTCTCTCTCTCTCTCTCTCTCTCTCTCTCACATTCTGTCTCTCTCTCTCTCTCTCGCATTCTCTCTCTCTCTCTCTCTCTCTCTCTCTCTCTCTCTCTCTCTCTCTCTCTCACATTCTGTCTCTCTCTCTCTCGCATTCTGTCTCTCTCTCTCTCTCTCTCTGCATTCTGTCTCTCTCTCTCTCTCTCTCTCTCTCTCTCTCTCTCTCTCTCTCTCTCTCTCTCTCTCTCTCTCTCTCTCTTTCTCTCTCTCTCTCTGGAACTCTGTGTCTGAGACAAATGAGGGGACGTCAGGGTCTTTCATGTTCCAGGTGAAGTGCCTTTCAGGACAGGGCATGCCCTGCACGCACACCTCACACACACACGCACACCTAATAACACACATGCGCATGCACGCTCACTTGCACACTCGTACACACACACACACACACACACACACACACACCTCTATCTTCCTAGGCTGCTCTACTTGGAGCGTGCTGCGTTGCAGTACTACCTGGTGAAGTCTGGGTTGTAAAGGAAGAAGAGGAAGAAAAAGAAGAAGAAGAAGAGATCATGAACTGGGGGAGGAGGATTGAAGAGAAGGGCGTGTGATAAAGGAGAAAATAAGGGATTCCCATCTCTGAGAGGAGGAGAGGAGGAGGGGTGAAGAAAGGGCTGGGAGTGTGAGAAAAGTCGCGTCGTGTCAAGACGTGTTATCTTGACGGATGACTTGGTGTGAACTGAGCTCTGGAGCTGTGCTCCTGAGGAATATTAGAGCTACTTCATAGACTGGTCCTAAGTCACGCCAACTCCTACCTCATGGCATCGGAGCTGGCAAGACAGCCATAACAGATCTGTAACTCTAGCACACTGTAGACGGATCTGTCATAATATTGCTCGAGCATTATTTTCCTTCATGCTGAGGCAGTTAGAACAACACAGAAGCGGATCAAGAACCAACTTTTTCTAAATGTCACATATTTCTGACTGTATGTGAAAAGCTGTGCCTTGCTCTTCTGGTTCTGGTTCTGGTTCTGGTTCTGGTTCTGGTTCTACTTCCTACTTCATGTTACTTACTTCCATCTATCTAGATGGCACCGGAGAAGATGGCTGCCGTTTTACAGCCCTCTAACCAATTGTACTATTATGTGTGTTTTTTTGCGTTATTTGTAATTTATTCTGTACATAATCTTTCTGCCACCGTCTCTTATAACCAAAAAGAGCTTCTGGATATCAGGACAGCGATTACTCACCTCGTATTGGAAAAATAAAAAATCTTCAATGAGTCGGACGCGAAGGATATCCTACAGACACCCGACAAGGCCCAAAGAAGAGACAGAGATATCGTGGACGTAGGTCGGGGTGCCTCGTAAGGATCCGACGGCGAGCGAGTAAACTGCCTCTTCCATCAACCCTATTAGCCAATCTTCAATCATTGGAAAATAAATTAGATGACCTAAGATTACGCTTATCCTACCAACGGGACATTAAATATTGTAATATCTTATGTTTCACCGACGACATGGATAACATACAGCTAGCGGGCTATACGCTACATCGGCAGGATAGAACGGCTGACTCCGGTAAGACAAGGGGTGGTGGTCTGTGTATATTTGTAAACAACAGCTGGTGCACAAAATCAAATGCTAAGGAAGTCTCGAGGTTTTGCTCGCGTGAGGTAGAGTATCTTATGATAAGCTGTAGACCACACTATTTACCAAGATAGTTTTCATCTATATTTTTCATAGCTGTCTATTTACCACCACAAACCAATGCTGGCATTAAGATTGTACTGAATGAGCTGTATAAGGCCATAAATAAACAGGAAAACGCTCATCCAGATGCAGCGCTCCTAGTGGCCGGGGACTTTAATGCAGGGAAACTTAAATCCGTTCTACCTCATTTCTACCAGCATGTTAAATGTGCAACCAGAGGAAAAAAAACTCTAGACCACCTTTACTCCACACACAGAGACGCATACAAAGCTCTCCCTCGCCCTCCATTTGGCAAATCTGACCATAACTCTATCCTCCTGATTCCTGCTAACAAGCAAAAACTAAAGCAGGAAGCACCAGTGACTCGGTTAATAAAAAAGTGGTCAGATGATGCAGATGCTAAGCTACAGGACTGTTTTGCTAGCACAGACTGGAACATGTTCCGGGATTCTTCAGATAGCATTGAGGAGTACACCACATCAGTCACTGGCTTCATCAATAAGTGCATCGATGACGTCGTCCCCACAGTGACCGTACGTACATACCCCAACCAGAAGCCATGGATTACAGGCAACATCCTCACTGAGCTAAAGGGTAGAGCTGCCGCTTTCAAGGAGCGGGACTCTAACCCAGACGCTTAGAAGAAATCCCGCTATGCCCTCCGATGAACCATCAAACAGGCAAAGAGTCAATACAGGACTAAGATTGAATTGTACTACACCGGCTCTGACGCTCGCCAGATGTGGCAGGGCTTTAAAACTATTACAGACTACAAAGGAAAGCACAGCTGCGAGCTTCCCAGTGACACAAGCCTACCAGATGAGCTAAACCACTTCTATGCTCGCTTCGAGGCAAGCAAAACTGAAGCATGCATGAGAGCACCAGCAGTTCCGGATGACTATGTGATCACGCTCTCCGTAGCCGATGTGAGTAAGACTTTTAAGCAGGTCAACATTCACAAGGCCGCAGGGCCAGATGGATTACCAGGACGTGTACTCCGAGCATGTGCTGACCAACTGGCAAGTGTCTTCACTGACATTTTCAACATGTCCCTGACTGAGTCTGGAATACCAACATGTTTCAAGCAGACCACCATAGTCCCCGTGCCCAAGGACACTAAGATATACTGTCTAAATGACTACCAACCCGTAGCACTGACGTCTGTAGCCATGAAGTGCTTTGAAAGGCTGGTCATGGCTCACATCAACACCATTATCCCAGAAAGCCTAGACCCACTCCAATTTGCATACCGCCCCAACAGATCCACAGATGATGCAATCTCTATTGCACCCCACACTGCCCTTTCTGACCTGGACAAGAGGAACACCTACGTGAGAATGCTATTCATTGACTACAGCTCAGCGTTCAACACCATAGTGCCCTCAAAGCTCCTCACTAAGTTAAGGATCCTGGGACTAAACACCTCCCTCTGCAACTGGATCCTGGACTTCCTGATGGGCCGCCCCCAGGTGGTAAGGGTAAGTAACAACACATCCGCCATGCTAATCCTCAACATGGGGTCCCCTCAGGGGTGCGTGCTTAGTCCCCTCCTGTACTCCCTGTTCACCCATGACTGCATGGCCATGCACGACTCCAACACCATCATTAAGTTTGCCGACGACACAACAGTGGTAGGCCTGATCACCGACAACGATGAGACAGCCTATAGGGAGGAGGTCAGAGACCTGGCCGTGTGATGCCAGGATAACAACCTCTCCCTCAATGTGACCAAGACAAAGGAGATGATTGTGGACTACAGGAAAAAAAAAGAGGACTGAGCACGCCCCCATTCTCATCGACGGGGCTGTAGTGGAACAGGTTGAGAGCTTCAAGTTCCTTGGTGTCCACATCACCAACGAACTATCATGGTCCAAACACACCAAGACAGTCGTGAAGAGGGCACGACAAAGCCTATTCCCTCAGGAGACTGAAAAGATTTGGCATGGGTCCTCAGATCCTCAAAAAATTATACAGCTGCACCATCGAGAGCATCCTGACTGGTTGCATCACCGCCTGTTATGGCAACTGCTCAGCCTCCGACCGCAAGGCAATACAGAGGGTAGTGCGTACGGCCCAGTACATCACT
>NC_140001.1:3171081-3196606 GCF_964263955.1 Coregonus lavaretus
GCACACCAAGACAGTTGTGAAGAGGGCACGACAAAACGTATTCCCCCTAAGGAGACTGAAAAGATTTGGCATGGGTCCTCAGATCCTCAAAAGGTTCTACAGCTGCACCATCGAGAGCATCCTGACTGGTTGCATCACTGCCTGGTATGGCAACTGCTCGGCCTCCGACCGCAAGGCACTACAGAGGGTAGTGCGTACGGCCCAGTACATCACTGGGGCCAAGCTTCCTGCCATCCAGGACCTCTATACCAGGCGGTGTCAGAGGAAGGCCCTAAAATTTGTCAAAGACTCCAGCCACCCTAGTCATAGACTGTTCTCTCTGCTACCGCACAGCAAGTGGTACCGGAGTGCCAAGTCTAGGTCCAAGAGGCTTCTAAACAGCTTCTACCCCCAAGCCATAAGACTCCTGAACATCTAATCCAGTACCCAGACTATTTTACTCTGCTGCTACTCTCTGTTTATTATCTATGCATAGTCACTTTAATAACTCTACCTACATGTACATATTACCTCAATTACCTCGACTAACCGGTGCCCCGGCACATTGACTCGGTACCGGTAACCCCTGTATATAGCCTCGCTATTGTTAATTATTCATTACTTTTATTTATTTATATATATATATATTATTTTTTGGTATTCATTCTTAAACCTGCATTGTTGGTTAAGGGCTTGTAAGTAAGCATTTCACTGTAAGGTCTACACCTGTTGTATTCAGCGCATGTGACAAATAACGTGATTTGATTTGACTTTAATAATTGGTTTATGATGGCTGTGATGTTTGATGTTCTAATGTAATGTAGTTGTTATTGTATCTTGTAGTTTTGTATTTTATATTATGTCCTCAGGGCACCATTGGGCTGATTATATTAAAGTTAATAGGCAGACAGACTGACAGACAGACAGACAGACAGACAGACAGACAGACAGACAGACAGACAGACAGACAGACAGACAGGCAGACAGGCAGACAGACAGACAGACAGACAGACAGGCAGACAGACAGACCGGGAGACAGGCAGACAGACCGTGATGGATGCAGGCAGGCAGACAGACAGACAGGCAGGCAGACAGACAGACAGACAGACAGACAGACAGACAGACAGACAGACAGACAGACAGACAGACAGACAGACAGACAGACAGACAGACAGACGGTGCTTGTCACAGTGGCCCCCTCAGAGCAACTACAACTAGAAATACAGTTGGTGAGGTTGTGACTGTATATTAAAGGTTGTGACTGTATATTAAAGGTTGTGACTGTATATTAAAGGTTGTGACTGTATATTAAAGGTTGTGACTGTATATTAAAGGTTGTGACTGTATATTAAAGGTTGTGACTGTATATTAAAGGTTGTGACTGTATATTAAAGGTTGTGACTGTATATTAAAGGTGCTCCGCCATTTTCTGGTTGCTAAAATTCGAATAGTTAGTCTAATTTCAGTTTATGTGACAAAACAAGCAAGTATACTGTGGAGAATCATTGTACCATCTAAACTGCTGTGAAATATAATTTCAATAACCAAACATATTGTATTTTCAGCTGTTTGAAAGTGTACAAAACCGAAAGTAAGAGACACAAAAACGAAACTAAAGAACGGGAAGCATAGAAATACTGCACATAGAACAAAACTATGAAATAACACACATGGAATCATGTAGTTAACAAAAAAGTGTTAAACAAATCAAAATATATTTTAGATTCTTCAAAGTAGCCATCCTTTGCCTTGATGACAGCTTTGCACGTGCTTGGCATTCTCTCAACCAGCTTCATGAGGTAGTCACCTGGAATGCATTTCAATTAACAGGTGTGCCTTGTTAATTTGTGGAATTTATTTCCTTCTTAATGTGTTTGAGACAATAAGTTGTGTTGTGACAAGGTAGGGGTGGTATACAGAAGATAGCCCTATTTGGTAAAAGACCAAGTCCATATTATTGGCAAGAACAGCTCAAATAAGCAAAGAGAAATGACAGTCCATCATTACTTTAAAACATGGAGGTCAGTCAATCCGGAAAATCTCAAGAACTTTGAAAGTTTGTTCAAGTGCAGTAGCAAAAACCAACAAGCGCTATGATGAAACTGGCTTTCATGAGGACCACCACAGGAAAGGAAGACCCAGAGTTACCTCTGCTTTAGAGAATAAGTTCATTAGAGTTACCAGCCTCAGAAATTGCAGCCCAAATAAATGCTTCACAGAGTTCAAGTAACAGACACATCTCAACATCAACTGTTCAGAGGAGACTGCGTGAATCAGGCCTTCATGGTCGAATTGCTGCAAAGAAACCACTACTAAAGGACACCAATAAGAAGAAGAGACTTGCTTGGGCCAAGAAACACAAGCAATGGACATTAGACCGGTGGAAATCTGTCCTTTGGTCTGATGAGTCTGAATTTGAGATTTTTGGTTCCAACCACCGTGTCTTTGTGAGACGCAGAGTAGGTGAACGGATGATCTCCGCATGTGTGGTTCCCACCGTGAAGCATGGAGGAGGAGGTGTGATGGTGTTTTGCTGGTGAAACTGTCAGGGATTTATTTAGAATTCAAGGCACACTTAACCAGCATGGCTACCACAGCATTCTACAGCAATAAACCATTCCATCTGGGTTGGGCTTAGTGGGACTATCATTTGTTTTTCAACAGGACAATGACCCAACACACCTCCAGGTTGTGTAAGGGCTATTTTACCAAGAAGGAGAGTGATTGAGTGCTGCATCAGATGACCTGGCCTCCACAATCCCCCGACCTCAACCCAATTGAGATGGTTTGGGATGAGTCGTACCACAGAGTGAAGGAAAAGCAGCCAACAAGTGCTCAGCATATGTGGGAACTCCTTCAAGACTGTTGGAAAAGCATTCCAGGTGAAGCTGGTTGAGAGAATGCCAAGAGTGTGCAAAGCTGTCATCAAGGCAAAGGGTGGCTATTTGAAGATTCTCAAATATAAAATATACTTTGATTTGTTTAACACTTTTTTGTTTACTACATGATTCCATATGTGTTATTTCATAGTTTTGTTGTCTTCACTTCACTATTATTCTACAATGTAAAAAATTGTAAAAATAAAGAAAAACCCATGAATGAGTAAGTGTGTCCAAACCTTTGACTGGTAGTGTATGTTTTCTTTGAAAAGCTGGAATGTCTTGAGTCAATAAGTATTCAATCCCTTTGTTATGTCAAGCCTAAATATGTACAGGAGTAAAAATGTGCTTAACAAGTCACATAATAAAGTGCATGGACTCAGTCTGTGTTTAACATGAGTTTTGAAAGACTTCCTCAACTCTGTACCCCACACATACAATTATCTGTAAGGTCCCTCAGTCGAGCAGTGAATTTCAAACACACATTCAACCTCAAAGACCAGGGAGGTTTTCCAATGCCTCGCAAGGAAGGGCACATATAAAATACAAATAAAAGAGGAAGGAGAGGAAGGAAAATGAGGCCAATGGTGACTTTAAAACAGTTACAGAGTTTAACGGGGCGGCAGGTGGCTTAGTGGTTCAGAGCGTTGTGCCAGTAACCGAAAGGTCGCTGGTTCTAATCCCCGAGCCGACTAGGTGAAAAATCTGTGCCCTTGAGCAAGGCACTTAACCTGAATTGCTCCTGTAAGTGGCTCTGGATAAGAGCGTCTGCTAAAGGACGTAAATGTAATGGCTGTGATAGGAGAAAACTGAGGATGGATCAACAACATGTAGTTACTCCACAATACTAACCTAATGGACAAAGTGAAAACATGCATCCTTTTTGCAACAACCCACTAAAGTAATACTGCAAAAAATGTGGCAAAGCAATTAACTTTTTGTCCTGAATACAAAGTGTTATCATTGGGGCAAATCCAATACAACACATTACTGAGTACCACTCTCCATATTTTCAAGCATGATGGTGGCTGCATCATGGTATGGGTATGCTTGTAATCGTTAAGGACTGGGGAGTTTTTCAGGATAAAAAAGAAATGGTATGGAGCTAAGCACAGGCAAAATCCTACAGAAAGACCTGGTTCAATCTAACACACAAAGCCAAATCTACACTGGAGTTGCTTACCAAGAAGACAGTTTTGACTTAAATTGGCTTGAAAATCTATGGCAAGACCTGAAAATGGCTGTCTAGCAATGATCAACAACCAATTTGACAGAGCTTGAAGAATTTAGAAAATAATAATTGGCAGATATTGTACAATGCAGGTTTGGAAAGCTCTTAGAGACTTACCCAGAAAGACTCACAGCTGTAATCGCCGCCGAAGGTGCTTCTACAAAGTATTGACTCAAGGGTGTGAACAATTATGTAAATCAGACATGTCTGTATTTCAATACATTTTCAAAAAATGTTTAAAAACATGTTTTCACTTTGTCATTATGGGGAAATGTAACAACAACAAAATGTGGAATAATTTAAGAGGTATGAATTCTTTCTGAAGGCACTGTAGTACTCCTGTTAATGAACTGGAATCTAGTTTCTGCGTCTGGTTTATATTACCGCAAACTACAAAACATAAATTATACTGTCTTTGTCATTTTTTCAATAAGACATAGAGGAACACAGCAGTTTCTGGTTTATGTTACTGTCCTGCAATCTCTGTTATGGTTTAAAATAGAGCCCACCTCGAAAGTCTTAGCTCGTGTTGTAGGTTATGTTCCAGGTGGTCCTGGCCTCACTGTTTCTGGGCCAGGGGGCATGAGCTGTGCTGTGCTGACAGAAATAACTAAAATTAATTTGTCGCTTGAAGACTTGGGTTAAAAGTTAGCTTCTCACTAAGGTTTTGTGATGAAATCGCCAAAACAAGTGAGGAGACAGATAGACTTTGTTGTGAAAACAGTCAGACGTGTTCAACAGAAAGAAAACGTTGGTTTCCCGGAAAAATCTGTTACAACGTCACTGTCACCCCATGAGAAATCCTTGCTACTGAAAAAGTTCTCCCCCCCGGGGCTACAATTTTATTTTCGTGTTGGGGAGTGAAATGTGAAATGGGCTGATGATTGCACTGCGTGGGTTTCTGTTGAGTGTGAGGAGCGAGAAAACTGGATGGAAACTGCTCATCCTTACCCCTTCTTAAAACAACTTTAGGAACAAAACAAATTCACAAAAGTTTATTTTCCTCTCTCATCTTGTCCTCAGGCTTGAGGTCTCTTTCCGAATGAATCCGGTTAGAGATTAGCACTGCTGCTGTGTTGCCGTGAAACCCTGCCTGTATAGCTGGGACTCAGCAGCAAGCCTTGACAGGCCATTTCCTCCCGATGCAGAGCTCCACAGAGACGGGGGCTGCGGCCCAAATGGGACCCTATTCCCTATATATAGTGGGCTCTGGTCAAAAGTAGTGCACTAAGTAGGGAACAGGGTGTCATTTGGGACGCAGGCCTGCTTGCACAGAGACAGGGGCAGTGGTAGCACAGCTGAAGGCAGAAAGATAGTAGGGTTCTTCCTTGAGGGAAACAAAGCTCTCTGTTTTAACGGCAGGTGACATCATATAAATAGGACATTTATTCATGATAACATCATGATAACAAGTGTCAGTGTGGTTATTCCCTATATCCAGGTGATGCTGAGAATGTCTCTTAAAAAAACAAAAAAAAACTGATGGGATATACAGTAACTAAAATTGAATATGTTCTTATTTAAATGCTGAGAAATGAATAGAACCGAAATGAAAAGGGATATTTTTTCTCACTAGAATATAAATATGACTAAATAGTAATGTAGTTATGCAATATAAGTGACAGTGATAAAACACAATGTGTATCTGGCTCAGTGGAGTTGTGTTATTCAGTCTTGGTCTAGTAATTCCAATTGGTTCCGATTAGGCTTAGCGGTTGGGTTTGACAGTAAATGTAATTGTTTAAGTTTAAAACTCCAGTTTAACAGCGAGATCGAATTTGAATCAAGTCTCTTCTTCTTCCCTTCCTCTGTTCAGGTGAAGCTGGACCTGGGGTCTGGTGAACGGTTGCTGAGATCAGAGACCAGCCTCCAACTAAACGACCTGGCGTGGCACACTGTTGAGCTCCTCCACGACCGCCACAATGTCACCCTGACCGTGGACCAGCACTCCCTCACCAGCCTCAGGATGCCCGGCCACGGATCTCAGAAGCAGGAGCTCACCATCCAGGACGGGCTGTACGTCGGCGGGTCTGGAGGCCTGGACAAGCTCTACCTACCCAATGACCTAACAGGATTCAGGGGCTGCATGGACAAGGCTGTCTTCAACGAGAACGATATGTTATCGTCATTGAGACCATACGCTGGATTTAAGAGTGTCTATGAGGTTTCTTTGGGCTGTAGTCCCCAGTTCTTTGCCGGCGAGGAGGATCCTGTTAGTTTCTTTAGTTCAAGAGCGTATGTCTCCCTGCCACCCTGGAACATCTCCCACAACCAGCAGGAGGCGCTGTTTGAGTGTGTGGTTCACACCTCGGCTAAAGAAGGGATTGTCTTGTACAACTCGGCCAGACAGGGGGACTTTGTGGCAGTTGAGATCCAAGAGGGGCTGCTGGTGGCCATCGTGGGTAAAGGAGGCACCAAGACGGAACTTAAATCCCTCACCTTTGTCAATGACAGGAACTGGCATTCAGTGAAGCTGTTCTTTACCCCCAAGACCCTCCAGCTGACAGTGGACGAGGAGACGGTGAAGACTAGCATCAGCTCTCGCTCCAAGGGACTCCAGCTGAGAGGGTCGCTGTTTGTGGGGGGCATTGATGACAGCACACGCTCAGAAGTCAGGAAGATGGGTCTAGTGTCTGTGTTGGGAAAGAGAGTCAGAGGAGGTTCTTTTAAGGGCTGTCTGAAGGACATGAAAGTCAATGGGGTCATGATGGGTCTGCCCAATGCTGTAGTCACTAAAGATATCTCGGTGGGCTGCGAACCGGAGAAAGAACCAGAGCCCTCGACCACGATGGGTCCAACTACTATCCCAACTGTCCCCAAGTCCTGGTTCGATCCCACTTCGGTCACCCCCACCCCAGAATTCCCTATGTTCACTCTGGCCAGGGGGCTGGACAAGAGGTACGGGGACAACTTCGTGCTGCTCAGGAACCTTGTAATCCCAGAGGGCGGACGTGGGTCTCTAGAGTCCAAGCACATCAAGGTTCTCCTGGACTTCAAGAAGCTCGGGGTACGCCAGTCTCAGATCATGTTCCGGATCCAGGAGCAGCCGGTGCACGGTCAGATACGACTGGATGTGGACCAGGACCAAGAGGAGAACATCTTCAGCATGCTGGACCTGTGGCACGGCAGGGTGATGTACATCCACGGAGGATCAGAAGACCCAGAAGACTTTTTCACCTTCTCTATCTTCTCTTCCTCCAGGAAGGAGGTTCCCACATACCTGAAGGGGACGAGAAGGTACCGCTACAACATCACAGTGACCCCAACCAATGACGCCCCAGAGCTCAGCCTGCCCCAGGGGAACCTCTTTGTCCTGCTGGAGAATTCTAGAAAACTCCTAACCAAAGAGGTGTTGAAGGCCACAGACATTGACAGCAACCACACGGACCTGGTCTTCTCCATCCTGGGGAACCTGAACGCCGACGCAGGTTACCTGGAGGTGGCAGATAACCCCGACACCGCAGTGACCACATTCTCCCATTCTGATCTGGAGGAAGGGAAGGTGAACTATGTCCACACTGGGGTGAGGAACTCCAGGATTGTGCTGAGGGTCAGTGATGGAGACAAGGTGAGCAACACGGTGGTTCTGAGGATCATGGCCGTAGGGTTGGAGTATAAGATCGCCAACAACACTGGGCTTAAGATCACTCAAGGTGAGGTGGCTGTGATCAGTAACAAGCAACTGGCCATTCAGACCAATGCCGTGAAGCAAGTGGTGGACATCCGATATGATGTTGTCGAGCCCCCTCAGTATGGGGAGCTTCAGAGGCTTCACTCCAGTGGAGAATGGAAGGCCACCGGTTCTTTCTCTCAAAGGCTGCTGGAGAAAGAACGCCTTCGGTACATCAGCACTTTCCAAGAAATCCAGATTGCCAATGCTACGGATTACTTCAAATGCAAGGTCACTGTAGCAGGAAGAGTCAATACTGAGCTGGTCTTTCCAGTCACAGTGAAGTGGGTACATTATAACCTAGTCAGGAACATAATGGCCGATATTGATAAAGTTCGGAAAGTTACGTTGGGCTCACAGTATCTTTATGCCACAGTGGACATTGTGACACTATCCGAGGATGATCTTCACTTCAGAGTTCTCTCCTCGCCGAAGAAAGGAAAACTTCTGCTTGTTAACGAGTTACTGAATAAAAATTCAACTTTCAGCCAAAGAAATGTCACTGATCTAAAGGTACAATACGAACTGGTCGACAGACCATACGAAGACACAAGTGACACGTTTCAATTCCAAGTGTTCTCCAAGCATGCTCAATCACAAAGTTACGATTTCCAGATCTCAATAAAAGCTGACGTCAACAGCGTATTTATAAGAAATGACAAACTATCTATAATGGAGGGAGAGAGTAAACTCATCACAAAGGACGAGTTGTTTGCGGAGACTCTCAGCACCAAGGAGATGTTCTACACCGTCACAAGTAGCCCCAAACACGGGAAGCTAGCACGCATCAACCTGTCCAACTCTAACACCAGTTACAACAACATCCGAACGTTCAGCAACAAGGATCTCTTGGAGGAGCGCGTCGTGTACATCCACGACGACACAGAGACCACTCAGGATCAGTTCACATTCATAGCCTCCACTAGTCTGGAGTTCAAATCATCCGTCACGGACGACGAAGTCGGATCCAAAGAAGGGACGTTCAACATATCCATCCAGCTAGTTAATGACGAAAAGCCGGTGCGCGTTGTCGATAAAGTTTTCCACGTGGTGAGGGACGGGCAGCGGTTGCTAACTCTGGACGATCTCTGTTACCATGACGCAGACTCGGACTTCAGCGACGGGCAGTTGGTCTACACGCGACGGGGAATCCCGATGGGAGACCTGGTTCTGGTGAACGACACCTCTCACAGGTACTTTCTGTTTTGTTTTTGTACATGTTAATGATATAATGTATTATGACTGAGTGGTCCACAATGTTGTTTTTAGTCTTTGATATGTCTTGTCAATTGGCTGGATGAGGAGGCTAGGCTCTGTACCTTTAAGACCACCTGGTGTGTTGTGGGTTGTGGACTACAGGGTTTTCAAACCTCTCCTCTGGGACCCCCAGACGTTCCATGTATTTTATCTATTCCACAGCTAGCACACCTGATTCAACCTGTCAACTAATCATCAAGCCCTTGAATAGGTGAATCAGGAGAACTCAGCAGGGCTACAACAAATTACTGTGAACCGTCTGGACGTCCCAGAAGAGCGCTTTGAAAACCACTGGACCACTGTTGGTTTGTTGTATTGTGGAGTGACACTTTATTAAACTTTCCTAACTCTGACCTCCAGGTTGTTCCAGTTCACCCAGAAGGAGCTGGAAGAGAAGAGGGTGTTGTTCCTCCATCGAGGCGTGAGCTCCGGACGCTTCGTGCTCTTCGTGTCCGACGGGAAACACTTAGTCTCCACTCTGCTGGAGGTCAACGCCCACGACCCTTTCCTGAGACTCGGCAACAACACAGGTATGTGTGTATGTGTATATATTTAATATGTTGTATGCACAGTATTTTCCAATTTATCCTTCACTAAAGCCCCGCCCCACTTGGTTACTGTTGCAACCTCGGACAACATTTTCCCGGGAAGCCCAATTCCCCATTCAACCACTGGCAAAATCCCCTCACAATGATCTCAAACTGTGTTTCTAATACACAATGAAAATGAACACAGACTACCCCTTGCTAATCAGAAACTCTTGGGTATGTTGTCATTACAATTTCTTCACGGGAACCTGGTAAAATTATATTTGGAGTGTAGCTAGACACTGAATGGCTCTGAAGTCAAAAGCTATAACCACTTCTGGAGCTAACTAGTGCTCTCAACTCGTATCCTGATGTTGACAGCAGATGGGAGTGGTATTCATAACATAGCTAACTTAGCTAGCAAACATACATTCTGAGAAAACAAGTTATATTAAGTGGCTTGCTAGCTAGCTTTAGCAACAATTTGATGGTCAATGAGACTGAGAGCTAGCTAACCAGCTGAGCTAGCAAACGTAAAATGTAACAATAGTAACATTTTGGATTTGAAAAATACTCCATCAACAGGCTCTGCATTTCAGAAGTACTCCAGGTGCACTGTTCTATTATTTAGCCATTTAGCCATTTATTTTTTTGAAGGAAACTCTCAGTTGTTGCCATAGCCCTCACTGGCTTTCATGAGATTTAAACTTGAGCTTGTCCGAGGTGTCGGACTCGATGACAGTTGTTATCCGTTGGAGTGTTGCGATTGGTTGCCCAAAATTCCGCAGTGGGGCTTAGCGAAGAGTCAATTGAATCGTTACGTAAAGTGCCTTTGCAGTGTCCAATGTATAGTCAGTCTTGCGCAAGCTGTCCATTATTTTGCCCTTGTGTGAACGAAGACCGCTACGGAAATGTCTGTTGACGTTAGTGTTTTTTTTTTCTGCTACGATTGATTGTTTTCATCCTCAATAATTGTTTATGTCTGTGGCAACTCTATGTATTTTCATTCATTCATTCATTTGTTAATTCATCCATCCATTCATTCATTAATACATTCATTCATCCTTTCATTCATACATCCATTCATTCATTCATTCATTCATTAATACATTAATTCATCCATTAATTAATTAATTCATCCATTCACAGGTCTGTTGGTCCAGAAGGGAAAGGAAGTGACCGTAACCACCGGTAACTTCAGCATCCTCACAAACCTCAATGTCCGTGATGACAGCGAGGTCACCTACAAGGTGTCCGAGCCTCCTAGGAATGGCTGGCTGTATCGCCACGGAAACATCTCAATGGAGTTGTTTACACAGCACGACCTGAAGAAGGGCCTTGTCTCGTATCGCCACGATGACGGCAAGAACCTGGCGGACTGGTTCAGTGTGACGGTTAAGGTTAAAGGTCACGTTCTGAATGCCAGAATCAACGTTAAGGTTTACTTGGAGAGCCATCAGAGGCCCCCTATCCTCCAGCACAACAACACCTTATTGGTGGAGGAGAGCAAGCCTGTGAAGATTGACGAGAGTAGACTGGAGGTATGTATGTTGTCTGGGTTGGGGATGAATTAATGATTGGATGGATGGATGGATACAGTGAGGGGAAAAAAGTATTTGATCCCCTGCTGATTTTGTACGTTTGCCCACTGACAAAGACATGATCAGTCTATAATTTTAATGGTAGGTTTATTTGAACAGTGAGAGACAGAATAACAACAACAAAAATCCAGAAAGAACGCATGTCAAAAATGTTATAAATTGATTTACATTTTAATGAGGGAAATAAGTATTTGACCCCCCCTCTCAATCAGAAAGATTTCTGGCTCCCAGGTGTCTTGGTGTCAATTGGTAACACACTATGCCGTGAAGGACTGAAATCCTGCAGCGCCCGCAAGGTCCCCCTGCTCAAGAAAGCACATATACATACCCATCTGAAGTTTGCCAATGAACATCTGAATGATTCAGAGGAGAACTGGGTGAAAGCGTTGTGGTCAGATGAGACCAAAATGCAGCTCTTTGGCATCAACTCAACTCGCCGTGTTTGGAGGAGGAGGAATGCTGACTATGACCCCAAGAACACCATCCCCACCGTCAAACATGGAGGTGGAATCATTATGCTTTGGGGGTGTTTTTCTGCTAAGGGGACAGGACAACTTCACCGCATCAAAGGGACGATGGACGGGGCCATGTACCGTCAAATCTTGGGTGAGAACCTCCTTCCCTCAGCCAGGGCATTGAAAATGGGTCGTGGATGGGTATTCCAGCATGACAATGACCCAAAACACACGGCCAGGAGTGGCTTAAGAAGAAGCACATTAAGGTCCTGGAGTGGCCTAGCCAGTCTCCAGACCTTAATCCCATAGAAAATCTGTGGAGGGAGCTGAAAGTTCGAGTTGCCAAACGTCAGCCTCGAAACCTTAATGACTTGGAGAAGATCTGCAAAGAGGAGTGGAACAAAATCCCTCCTGAGATGTGTGCAAACCTGGTGGCCAACTACAAGAAACGTCTGACCTGTGTGATTGCCAACAAGGGTTTTGCCACCAAGTACTAAGTCATATGTTTTGCAGAGGGGTCAAATACTTATTTCCCTCATTAAAATGCATATCAATTTATAACATTTTTGACATGCGTTTATCTGGATTTTTTTGTTGCTATTCTGTCTCTCACTGTTCAAATAAACCTACCATTAAAATTATAGACTGATCATGTCTTTGTCAGTGGGCAAACATACAAAATCAGCAGGGGATCAAATACCCTATTTCCCTCACTGTAAATTATTGATTGTATGGATGAATGAATGATTGTATGGATGGGTGGATGAATGGCTGAATGATTGCATGGATGAATGGATGGATGAATTATTGATTGACTGGATGGATGAATGAATGGATGAATGATTGGATGGATGAGTGGCTGGATGGATGATTTATTGATTGGATGGATGGATGAATGATTGGATGGGTGAATGAATTCATGAATGAATAAGTAACTGGGTTGGGATGGGATGTGGTAGTGATTGACGTAGATTAGAATATATTTGTGTATTGTTTAGCATATTTCTACACAGATTGATCATTTGATATTTGCGTATGTCAGTATTAGTTCAAGTTCTTCAGTATGACATTTATTCTAACTCCTGAGCTTGAGTCAAGTCGAGTAACACGTCAAACTTGAAACATGATGCCAAGTGACACACCAAACATTAACTAACCAGTTTAGACATCAAACATCTCAGAGGTCAAAAAGGCACCGTATTCCCTATGGGGCCTTGGTCTAAAGTAGTGCACTATATAGGGAATAGGGTGCCATTCTCTGGTCTAAAGTAGTGCACTATATAGGGAATAGGGTGCCATTCTCTGGTCTAAAGTAGTGCACTATATAGGGAATAGGGTGCCATTCTCTGGTCTAAAGTAGTGCACTATATAGGGAATAGGGTGCCATTCTCTGATCTAAAGTAGTGCACTATATAGGGAATAGGGTGCCATTCTCTGGTCTAAAGTAGTGCACTATATAGGGAATAGGGTGCTCTGGTCTTAAGTAGTGCACTATATAGGGAATAGGGTGCCATTTGGAACGCAACCAGACTTGACAGTATAAGCCTCTGTCCACTGTATCTAGCCTCCAACCTCTGCCTGTCTGTCTGCCTGCCTGCCTGCCTGCCTGTCTGTCTGTCTGTCTGTCTGTCTGTCTGTCTGTCTGTCTGTCTGTCTGTTCCAGGTGACCCACGAGGACAACCTGCCGTCTGAGATTGTATTTACAGTGAAGGTGGCTCCACTACACGGGTTCCTGCGGTGCTTCGTGGAGGCTGAGGAGCAGTACGTTGGAACTGAACAGACCCCCGTCCAGACCTTCTCCCAGGAAGACGTCAACGCCGGCAACGTCCAGTACATGCAGACAGCCCCCGGCCAGGTCTGTTGGTCTGTCTGTTTGTCCTTCTGTATTTGGACTTGAGACAGAAAGACAGGAAAGTAAAGAAGACAATGTGGGAAGGGTGAGGGCTGACATGCAGACAGACAGACCCTGGCCAGGTCTTCCACTAACAAGACAGACAGACAGACAGACCCTGGCCAGGTCTTCCACCAACAAGACAGACAGACAGACCCTGGCCAGGTCTTCCACTAACAAGACAGGCATACAGACAGACAGACCCTGGCCAGGTCTCCCACTAACAAGACAGGCATACAGACAGACAGACCCTGGCCAGGTCTTCCACCAACAAGACAGACAGACAGACCCTGGCCAGGTCTCCCACTAACAAGACAGACAGACAGACCCTGGCCAGGTCTTCCACCAACAAGACAGACAGACAGACCCTGGCCTGGTCTTCCACCAACAAGACAGGCATACAGACAGACAGACCCTGTCCAGGTCTCCCACTAACAAGACAGGCATACAGACAGACAGACCCTGTCCAGGTCTTCCACCAACAAGACAGACATACAGACCCTGGCCAGGTCTTCCACCAAAAAAGAGACAGGAAGTAGGGATGGCGGTGTGTGTTAGAAGGGTGAGGGCAGTACCCATTAGACTAGACCAGACTACCCCAGGCCACTGCACTGGTCTTTACAGGGTTGGGGTCAATTCCAGTCATTTCAGAAAGTAAACAAAATTCCAATTGTTCTTAATTAAAAAGCATTGAAGAGAATTATAATTGTAATTTCAGTGTATTTCCTGAATTGACTGGAATTTTAAAGGACTGGTAAATGAGTAAAAGGTCAAAGTAAAACTCTCTTCCTCCTGTTTAGGTCAATGACACATTCCTATTGGACGTCTCCAACGGTGTCACAGAGGTCAACAGTATCAGGATGTCCGTGGACATAATCCCCCGCCTCATCCCTCTCCAGGTATTGTTGTTGATATTGTTGTAGAATTATTGTATCGTATTGTAGAATTATTGTGCGATCATACATTTTATGTACGTTTGTAAATTGGTGTATAATTCATCCATACCACTACAGGTGTCCAATTTCACCCTGAGAGAGGGCGGGTCCAAGGCCTTGACCCAGGAAGTGCTCAGGGTCACCAACCGACACTTCTCTGGCCTCAACTTCCAATATATTCTGACTGAGCCGCCACAGAACGGATACATAGAACATTCACGTAACCCCGGTGCTCCTGTGCTGTCTTTCACCAGACGCCAGGTAATGCTCTGTTGTTCTCTCTTTCTGTCACGTTGAACAAGGAGACATTCAAATACTGTAAATTGTAATTCTCCAATGATTTTACATATTTCGATTGTTTTAGCGGATGATATCAGACAAGAAAATATATTTATACACAACCTAAAAAAAATAAAATAATATATGAGTACTTCAGGATCCTTGGTTTAGTTTAGATGATCTGGAGTGATCAATCTAATACCACATTATAAGCAATTCATAGACACTTATAACAAGTCTTATAATGCGTTATGACAGCTTCATAATGCATTATACCTGTATGCCTTAAGTAAAATGTTACCTCTAACTTCTTCACCTCGTGATTTTTCATAGACACTCAAAGACACCTTACATTAATATACACCTTACTGTATATATATTTTCTGTTGTATTTTTGACTTTATGTTTTGTTTTACCCCATATGTAACTCTGTGTTGTTTTTATCGCACTGCTTTGCTTTATCTTGGCCAGGTCGCAGTTGTAAATGAGAACTTGTTCTCAACTGGCTTACCTGGTTAAATAAAGGTGAAATAAAAAAATAATAAAATAAAATAAAAATAACATTAAAATCAAAGTTTCTAACTCCATTTTGACCCTCATGCCCCTCAAGGTGGAGCAGGGGTTCATCTACTACATCCATGACAGCAGTGAGACGTTAGAAGACAACTTCACTGTGGTGGCCAACGACACAGGCCTGAGGAAGCAGAGCTCTCCCTGCACCGCGTACATCCAGGTTACAGCCGTCAACGACCAGCCTCCAGTCATCACTGCCAACAGGGTCCTCAGGGTGAGTCCTCCAGTCATCACTGACCAACAGGGTCCTCAGGGTGAGTCCTCCAGTCATCACAGACCAACACGGTCCTCAGGGTGAGTCCTCCAGTCATCACAGACCAACACGGTCCTCAGGGTGAGTCCTCCAGTCATCACTGACCAACAGGGTCCTCAGGGTGAGTCCTCCAGTCATCACTGACCAACAGGGTCCTCAGGGTGAGTCCTCCAGTCATCACTGACCAACAGGGTCCTCAGGGTGAGTCCTCCAGTCATCACAGACCAACACGGTCCTCAGGGTGAGTCCTCCAGTCATCACTGACCAACAGGGTCCTCGGGGTGAGTCCTCCAGTCATCACTGACCAACACGGTCCTCAGGGTGAGTCCTCCAGTCATCACAGACCAACACGGTTCTCAGGGTGAGTCCTCCAGTCATCACAGACCAACAGGGTCCTCAGGGTGAGTCCTCCAGTCATCACAGACCAACACGGTCCTCAGGGTGAGTCCTCCAGTCATCACTGACCAACACGGTCCTCAGGGTGAGTCCTCCAGTCATCACAGACCAACAGGGTCCTCAGGGTGAGTCCTCCAGTCATCACAGACCAACAGGGTCCTCAGGGTGAGTCCTCCAGTCATCACTGACCAACACGGTCCTCAGGGTGAGTCCTCCAGTCATCACAGACCAACACGGTACTCAGGGTGAGTCCTCCAGTCATCACTGACCAACAGGGTCCTCAGGGTGAGTCCTCCAGTCATCACTGACCAACACGGTCCTCAGGGTGAGTCCTCCAGTCATCACTGACCAACAGGGTCCTCAGGGTGAGTCCTCCAGTCATCACAGACCAACAGGGTCCTCAGGGAGTGGTGTGAGATGATCGGGATATATTTAGTCAACCCTGGCTGTGTCTCGAATGGCACTCTATTCCCTACATAGTGCACTACTTTTGACCAGAGCCCTATGTCAAAAGTAGTGCACTATATAGGGAATAGTGTGCCATTCTCTGGTCTAAAGTAGTGCACTATATAGGGAATAGGGTGCCCTTTGGGATGCGGCCTGACTGGCGGCTGGGTGGCTCTGGCAGTTCGTCTCTGGCACCGAGTCAACGTTCATTCAATATGCTTCATGATGTGGGCAGGCAGGCAGTGTTGGGACTGGGCTGGGGGAGGCTAAGGCTGGCTGGGGGAGGCTAGTGGTAAGGTATGCCAGCTATGTGGAGGAGGATCCCAAAACAGACTGTCTGTGATGCCCAGCAGCTTTCTTACTCACTGGGAAGACAACATTGTAAAAGGATAGTGCAGTGAACTGGAATAAGTCTATTTAAAGGTTGGGAAATGGAAACAGTCGTGTTTCTATTTGAATCAAGGAGGTGACTAGTAGACGAGATCATCTGGAGCATAAATAACGGAGTTTCAGTTAAATTAGTTGTGGAGTTTAACTTCCGGAAGAGAGTGCAGTTGAAATAGTCCAATGGAAATGAACCCGATAAAATAAACGACATATCAACAGTCTAGGTCACTGGATTAATTCTGTTGGTTCCTAGCCTACATCTTATATAACTCAAATCATATATAACCTGTCCTATAGGACTGGTGGTAGGACAGGGCCTGTCCTATAGGACTGCTGGCACTGAGCACCCTATTCCCAATAGGGCTTTGGTCTAAAGTAGTGCACTATAAAAGGTTTGGTGTGCCATTTAGGACGAAGACATGGCGTCCTGCAGTATAGCTGTCTGTCCATCTGCTAGCTCGTTATAGACACGCCACGGGAGGCTGGCGGCACCTTTAATTGGGGAGGACGGGCTCGCGGTAATAACTGGAGCGGAATCAGTGGAATGGCATCAAATGTATATCAAACACAGGGTTTCCAGCTGTTTGATGCCAGTCCATTAGCGCCGTTCCAGGACGTTATTATGAGCTGTCCTCCCCTCAGCAGCCTCCTGTGTGACACGCTCAGTTGAGTGACTGGAGACGTGTGTGTGTGTGTGTGTGTGTGTGTGTGTGTGTGTGTGTGTGTGTGTGGCTGTGCTAATGTGTAGTTGGGCTGAATTCCAGCTGTTCAAGGTGATTGAAGTACCAGCAAGTAGAGTTTTGTTTTGTTCTCGTTAGTGCTTTACCCTGAATGCCACACATCCCTCTAAGCTCTTCTCTTGCTTCAGACCCTCTAATTGAAAGACGGGGCTTCCCTTCCTTCCACACACCGTGGCTGCATCTCAAATGGCACCCTATTCCCTATGTAGTGCACTACTTTAGACCAGAGAATGGCACCCTATTCCCTATATAGTGCACTACTTTAGACCAAAACCCTATGGGCCCTGGTCTCTTCTCACACCTTCGGTATACGGGCCCCTGGTCAAAAGTAGTGCACTATATAGGGAATAGGGTGCCATTCTCTGGTCTAAAGTAGTGCACTATATAGGGAATAGGGTGCCATTCTCTGGTCTAAAGCAGTGCACTATATAGGGAATAGGGTGCCATTCTCTGGTCTAAAGTAGTGCACTATATAGGGAATAGGGTGCCATTCTCTGGTCTAAAGTAGTGCACTATATAGGGAATAGGGTGCCATTCTCTGGTCTAAAGTAGTGCACTATATAGGGAATAGGGTGCCATTCTCTGGTCTAAAGTAGTGCACTATATAGGGAATAGTGTGCCATTCTCTGGTCTAAAGTAGTGCACTATATAGGGAATAGGGTGCCATTCTCTGGTCTAAAGTAGTGCACTATATAGGGAATAGTGTGCCATTCTCTGGTCTAAAGTAGTGCACTATATAGGGAATAGGGTGCCATTTGGGACAAGAGTGTTCTAGACAGGTTTTCTCTTCTAGTCATAGTTCAAGCCTTTAATCTTAGAGCAATATAGATCGATTGTCAAACATCTCATAACATTGATTTAAAGAATAATTTCCATCCAGTAAGACTGTCAGATGCATGATATACATTTAAGTATGTTATATCTTCCATGATAAGCCTCTGATCAAGGTTATATGTGTTGTCGGATTGTTGTAGCTCGGACATAGTGGTAATACGTCTACATTTAAAAAACGTAGTATTTAATATTGAAGTTGGATCCGTGATCTGGTAGACACAGAGACTGGGCTCACAACAGACAACAGACCCATACGTAAAAAATGTATGCACACATGACTGTAAGTCGCTTTGGATAAAAGCGTCTGCTAAATGGCATATTATTATTATTACTATTATTATTGTTATTATGTCTTTCAAGTATTGGGGATGTCCACAAGGTGGCGCTCTGTAACCACTTTACTCACACTATGGTTTTACTGTGAGTCCCTCTACACAAGTTCTGGAGTTACTGTTTGAAATTAAATAGTGATATTACTTTAAATAAGTTCGACAATAACTAAATAAATGACTCTGCTTTGAGAACAATGGACACAAGTGGACCCGGAATTCTAATTTTCTTGAGAAAAGAGAAGTAACGCATTTTGGGTTAACTTTTTTTTCTGAACTCCAAGCACAGATAGGACACATGGACATTAATTTCCCTTAGTCATTAATCATGCAAACGCATTAATTTTTTTATTGTGACACAGTGTCAGTGAGATTCAAACCTACGATCTTCTGTTCTCTATCACTGGAATTAGTTCACTGCGCCACCAGGATGGAGCTAAGCTTGACGTGTTCTTTAACACGTACAAAGCTGTTCGTTTGAGTCTATTCAAACAGACTCCATTTCAAAGAAAACAAGAACTCATTAAGACCAGGTGTGTCCAATTAGTGGGCGCGGCCAACACACCTGAACACACTTAACAAGATAGAGGCTAGAGAAATGTATATGTTTTTAAATAAAGCAATTGTACACGAGGGCGTGCTTAAACGAGGCCGAGTCGAGCCAAACCAAATGTTAGGCTAAAAGCAAGGGGAAATAATGTCTAGATGCTTTTTACAGTGAAGATCAAGTTAATGAATTGGCTAGTGGGCAGTGGTGTAAAGTAATTAAGTAAAAAATACTTTAAAGTACTACTTAAGTACTTAAGTTTTCTGTACTTTACTTTAATAATTATATTTTTGACAACTTTTACTTCACTACATTCCTAAAGAAAATAATGTACTTTTTACTCCATACATTTTCCCTGACACCCAAAAGGACTCGTTACATTTTGACAGGAAAATGGTACCATTCACGCACTTATGAAGAGAACATCCCTGGTCATCCCTACTGCCTCTGATCTGGCGGACTCACTAAACACAAATGTTTTGTTTGTAAATGATGTCTGAGTGTTGGAGCGTGCCCCTGGCTATCCGCAAATAAATAAATAAACAAGAAAATGGTGCCGTCAGGTTTGCTTAATATAAGGAATTTTTAATAATTAATTATTTTACTTTTACTTTTGATACTTAAGTATATTTAAAACCAAATACTTTTAGACTTTCACTCAAGTAGTATTTTACTGGGTGACTTTCACTTTTACTTGAGTCATTTTCTATTAAGGTATCTTTCCTTTTATTCAAGTATGACTTATGAGTACTTTTTCCAACACTGCAAGTGGGAAACTCAGAGCTTATTATACGAGTTTCCAAGTCAGAAATGTCAAGAGTTTCAGAGTTCCGAGTTGTCTTAAAAGCGGTATTAGTCCTGACATGAAAAGACAAACTACAGGTCAGAGGACAGTCCAGTGTTAATTACAGCTGTTAGTGCTGTTTCAAATACCCCTTAGGTGCACTAAGCAGGCTTCACTTACTAACTTGCTTCCAACAACAGTTGGGTCTCGGCTGGGTTACAGTAAAGCCCTTTGTGACAAATGTTGTTGTGAAGAGGGCTTTTAATCGACCAATTAAAAAATATGTTGAAAACAAAAGGCCTTTTAAATGTGATTGATTTGGTTGTCTCCTCAGGTGTGGATTTTGGTCAGTGATGGATATAATGATTTGATTGGTTGCCTCCTCAGGTGTGTGAGTGATTTGATTGGTTTGTCTCTCCAGGTGTGGGTGGGGTCAGTCACAGAGATCCTCCCTGAGGACCTGAATGCCCAGGATGAGGACACGCCCCCTGAGGAGCTGCAGGTGATAGTGACTCCGCCCTCTAATGGCCACCTGGCGCTGAAGAGCGCCCCCTCCAGGCCGCTCCTGAACTTCACCCTGAAACACATCCATCTGGGACAGCTGCTGTTCGTCCACAGTGGTAAGACCTGATCCTAAACCTGTAACAAACTTAGCCTTCTAGTGGAATTGGATGTAGCAGTAGATACCAGAGGGGTATACTATAGTAGTTGGATGTAGTACATGTAGAACCCTCTGTGGAAAGGGTTCCACCTGGAACCAAAAGGGTTCCACCTGGAATCCAAAAGGGTTCTACCTGGAACCCAAAAGGGTTCTACCTGGAACCAAAAAGTGTTTATTTTTTATTTTTTTTAGGTCATTTAGCAGACGCTCTTATCCAGAGCGACTTACAGGAGCAATTAGGGTTAAGTGCCTTGCTCAAGGGCACATCAACAGATTTTTCACCTAGTTGGCTCAGGGATTAGAACCAGCGACCTTTTGGTTACTGGCACAATGCTCTTAACAACTGAGCTACCTGCCGTGTTCTCCTATGGGGGACAAGCGAAGAACCCTTTTACGTTCTAGATAGCACCTTTTTTTCTAAAAGTGTAGGATCATGTCCCCCCCCCCTGTACACATAATCTTATTCATTATGATCTAAAAGGCTAAACTGATTCTAGATCATTACTCTTACTCTGAGATGTTTGATAACTACGGGCCCATGAAGCCTATTGTCTTGGGGCAGAAGGTAATCAGTGCTGTTTGTTTGTGTTGTTCCCACTAAAAGGTGCCATGTCTGGAGGGTTCAACTTCCAGGTGAACGACGGAGTAAACTTTGCCCCCCGCCAGATCTTCAGCATCACAGCCAGCGCCCTGGTCCTCAGCCTGGAGATCAACAGACCTCTCAAGGTGTTCCCAGGTAACTAACTCCTCCCTTTATAGAGGTAGTTCCTCCCCTTAACTAGCTCCTCACCCCTCCCTGGTAACCCAGGCCCTTAATCAGGTAGCTTCTCCCCTTAGCAACGTGAGGTGCATTTGTACTGAACGACACGTTTCCCCCAAAAAAATGTTCTCGTATGTTCTTGAACAGGCTTTGAGGTACGTTTTGCTCCTGTTTGGTGGGTGTGGCGAGGTGTGTGGTTTGAAGCAATGAGTGACGTATTTAAAGAGAAGTGGCCATGCTGAAAGCGGTCCCCAACTGGTCGTTCAGTACAGACCGTGTCCGTTCCATTGAACGTTCCGGAATGTAAAAACGTACTGAACGAAGCTCTGGTACTCAATCTGTAGAACAACAGACCCTTCAAGGTGTTCCCAGCACTGGAGGATGGTGGGAGGAGCTATGGAAGGACGTGCTCATTGTAATGGCTGGAATGGACTAACCGGGTAACCCACAGTAACCCCTCCTTTAGATAGATAGTTCTACTGCATTTGCCCAATCACAAATGGACTCCTAGCCTCTACCCCCTATGCACTGGTAGATATGTGAAAGGCAGTGGAGGGCTCCTCAGAGGGGGAAGGGGAGGACCATCCTCAGTGAATTTAATAAGAATAGGTGTAGCCGGAGGACAGTTAGCTTCTGTCCTCCTCTGGGTACATTGACTTCAATACAAAACCTAGGAGGCTCATGGTTTCTCACCCCCTTCCATAGACTTACACAGTAATTGTGACAACTTCCGGAGGACGTCCTCCAACCTATCAGAGCTGACATGTTGTCCACCCAACCAAAGGATCAGAGAATGAATCTAGTACTGAAAGCATAAGCTACAGCTAGCACTGCACTGCAGTGCATAAAATGTGGTGAGTAGTTGACTCAAAGAGAGAGAAAGACAATAGTTGAACAGTTTTAAAACAAATGCATTTCTTCCTAAATTAAGGAGAAGCAAGAGAGAGAGAGAGAGAGAGAGAGAGAGAGAGAGAGAGAGAGAGAGAGAGAGAGAGAGAGAGAGAGAGAGAGAGCTAGCTATATTTCGTAGTATATATTTTTTTCATTTTCACTTACTTAGCTAGCATCGGAATGCAGCTGAACATACCTGCATTTGTCCAATAGAAAACAATCGTTTGTTGGACTGCTAGATGCAGGCAAGAGTGTGCAATGCGGTATTGAATGTGTCACGGTCTGTCACCCTTGATTACTCAAAATTCTCTCGACCTGTGCTCCTACGTTATAAACTTTAATTCGTAGGCTAGGTTGTAGCCAACCTCATGATGGGTACAGGGAACATTAGAGTATTATGTAGTAGCCTAAACCTATTGATGTTATGTTGAGCTGGGTAAAAAAAAAGAAAATCCTCCCTCTTCTTAAACGGCACCGAACGCCACTGGGTTGAAATGACTAAATAGATTAATCAGATCTTTTTTTAGAATGTGTATAAATTGAACTTCCTCATTCTGGTCAAATGCTATGATCTGTGACTGGTTAGGTTTCAGACAGGAAACCTACCATTTGACCAATATAGTGATTTTCTCAGTAACTTCACTTAGTCTCATGTATTGCTAAATACAGAAGATGGTTGGTAGCATCTGTATACGAGTCTGTCAAGTATAAAACCACAGTTCCTTCATTGCGTTCTATAAACTGTTCTGAAAAGATTAACTGAACATCTCTCTCTCTCTCTCTCTCTCTCTCTCATCTCCTCTCTCTCTCTCTCTCTCTCTCTCTCTCTCTCTCTCTCTCATCTCTCTCCTCTCTCTCTCTCTCCTCTCTCTCTCTTCTATCTCTCTCTCTCTCTCCTCTCTCTCTCATCTCTCTCTCTCTCTCTCTCTCTTCTCTCTCTCTCTCTCTCTCTCTCTCTCTCTCTCTCTCTCTCTCTCTCTCTCTCTCTCTCTCTCTCTCTCTCTCTCTCTCTCTCTCTCTCTCTCTCTCTCTCTCTCTCTCTCTCTCTCTCTCTCTCTCTCTCTCTCTCTCTCATCTCTCTCTCTCTCTCTCTCTCTCATTTATTATGGATCCCATTAGTTCCTGCCAGGGCAGCAGCTACTCTTCCTGGGGTCCAGCAAAAATTAAGGCAGTTATATACAATTTCAAAACATTACAATACTTTCATAACAGATTTCACAACACATTAAGTGTGTGCCGTCAGGCCCCTACTCAACTACTACATATCTATAACACAAAATCCATGTGTGTGTATAGAGCGTATGTTATCATGTGTGTCTGTGCCTGTTTGTGTCTCTTGTTTTTTTCTTCTGTTTTTTTAAATCAAATTTTACTGCTTGCATGAATTACTTGACGTGGAATAGAGTTCCATGTATTCCTGGCTCTGTGTAGTACTGTGCACCTCCCATAGTCTGTTCTGGACTTGGGGACTGTGAAGAGACCTCTGGTGGCATGTCTTGTGGGGTATGCATGGGTGTCCGAGCTGTGTGCTAGTAGTTTAAACATACAGTTTGGTGCGTTCAACATTTCAATACTTCTCACAAATACAAGTAGGGATGAATTCAATCTCTCCTCCACTTTGAGCCAGGAGAGATTAACATGCATGTAATTGATGTTAGCTCTCCGTGTACATTTAAGGGCCAGCTGTGCTGCCCTGTTCTGCTCTAATTGTAAGTCCCTCTTTGTGGCACCTGACCACACGATTGGACAATAGTTCAGCTGCGACAAAACTAGGGCTCAAGCCTGTAGGACCTGCCTTGTTGATAGTGTTGTTAAGAAGGCAGAGCAGTGCTTTATTATAGACAGACTTCTCCCATTTTAGTTGCATCAACATGTTTTTAACCATGACAGATTACAATCCAGGGTTACTCCAAGCAGTTTAGTCTCCTCAACTTTCTCAATTTCCACATTATTCATTACAAGATTTAGTTGAGGTTTAGGGTTAAATGAATGTCCCAAATACAATGCTTTTAGTTTTTTTAATATTTAGGACTAACTTATTCCTTTCCACCCATTCTGAAACTGACTTCAGCTCTTTGTTAAGCGTTGCAGTGATTATATTTGCTGTGGTAGCTGACGTGTATAGTGTTGAGATCATCCGCATACATAGACACACAGGCTTTACTCAGAGCAGTGGCAGGTCATTAGTAAAGATTGAAAAAAGTTAGGGGCCTAGACGGTGGGGAATTCCTGATTCTACCTGGATTATGTTGGAGAGGCTTCCATTAAAGAACACCCCTCTGTGTTCTGTTAGACAGGTAACTCTTTATCCACAATATAGCAGGGGGTGTAAAGCCATAACACATACGTTTTTCCAGCAGCAGACTATGATCGATAATGTCAAAAGCCGCACTGAAGTCTATCAGCTCCCACAATCTTTGTATTATCCATTTCTCTCAGCCAATCATGAGTCATTTGTGTAAGTGCCGTACACATTGAATGCCCTTCCCTATAAGCATGCTGTAAAATAGCATTGTATCTGATCAAACACAATTTTTTCCAATAGTTTACCAAGGTTGGTAACAGGCTGATTGGTCGGCTGTTTGAGCCAGTAAAGGGGGCTTTACTATTCTTAGGTAGTGGAATGACTTTTGCTTCCCTCCAAGCCTGAGGGGCACACACTTTCTAGTAGGCTTAGATTGAAGATATGGCAAATAGGAGTGGCAATATCGTCCGCTATTATCCTCAGTAATTTTCCATCCAAGTTGTCAGACCCCGGTGGCTTGTCATTGTTGATAGACAACAATAACTTTTTTTCACCCCTTCCACACTCACTTTACGGAATTCAAAATTACAACGCTTGCCTTTCATAATTTGGTCAGTTATGCATGTATGTGTAGGTTCAGAATTTGTTGTTGGCATGTCATGCCTAAGTTTGCTAACCTGGCTAATGGAAACATAATTAAAGCAGTTTTTTGATGAATGAGCCTTCTGATTCAATGAAAGACGGAGCCGAGTTTGCCTTTTTGCCCAAAATTTCATTTAAGGTGCTCCAAAGCTTTTTACTATCATTCCTTATGTCATTTATCTTTGTTTCATAGTACAGTTTCTTCTTCTTTTTGTTCAGTTTAGTCACATGAATTTGCAGTACGTTTGCCAATCATCTGAGCAGCCAGACTTATTTTTGCCATTCCTTTTGCCTCATCCCTCTCAACCATACCATTTTTCAATTCTTCTTCA
>NC_140001.1:3196806-3307829 GCF_964263955.1 Coregonus lavaretus
TACGCACTCTACACACACGTACACATGGATATTGTGTTGTAGATACGTGATAGTAGAGGTCTCTCTCTCTCTCTCTCTCTCTCTCTCTCTCTCTCTCTCTCTCTCTCTCTCTCTCTCTCTCTCTCTCTCTCTCTCTCTCTCTCTCTCTCTCTCTCTCTCTCTCTCTCTCCTCTCTCTCTCTCCTCTCTCTCTCTCTCTCTCTCTCTCTCTCCCTCTCTCTCTCAAATGTTTCAACTGCACAAAAGGAACTAGTATTCTCTCTTCTATTTCTATAATCTTCTTCTTCTTTTTTATTTCCCCTTCTATATTCAATGTAAATGTTTTAGTTCCTTAAATTGACAGTAATATTGACAAAAATCTACCCCCATCAATGTCAGTATTTCCCTGAACACTTCAGTTGAAAGACTTTAATTGCAAAATAAAACAATTGCTGACCTGGGTGTGAGGGAGAGAGGACAGTTACGGTTGACTCATGAAGGTTTGCCAGTCATATGTGCCAGGACAGTCAAAGTTTGGCTATATGTGTGTACATAGTTTTATAAAACCATATCACAGACCTCCTCTGTGTGATCACTGAGTGTACGAAACATTAATATTGAGATGCACCCCCCCTTTTTGCCATCAGAACAGCCTCAATTTGTCGGGGCATGGACTCTACAAGGTGTTCGAAAGCGTTCCACAGGAATGCTGGCCCCATGTTGACTCCAATGCTTCCCACGGTTGTGTCAAGTTGGCTGGAAGTCCTTTGGTTGGTGGACCATTCTTGATACACACGGGAAACTGTTGAGCGTGAAAAACCCAGCAGCGTTGTAGTTCTTGACATAAACCGGTGCGCCTGGCACCTACTACCATACCCCGTTCAAAGGCACTTAAATATTTTGTCTTGCCCATTCACCATCTGAATGGCACACGTACACAATCCATGTCTCAATTGTCTCAAGGCTTAAAAATCCTTCTTTAACCTGTCTCCGCCCCTTCATCTACACTGATTGAAGTGGATTTAACAGGTGACATCAATAAGGGATGATAGCTTTCAACTGGATTCACCTGGTCAGTCTATGTCCTGGAAAGAGCAGGTGTTCTTAATGTTTTGTACACTCTGTGTATATACACATAAGTTGAACTGGTGTCTGCTGCTGTGGGAACCTATATTGAATAAAAGTAAAAAATAAAAGCTCAGAGGACTGGCACAGACAGAGATGAGATCAGGCTTTTCACAGTGGACGACTGGCAAACATTCATGAGCGCAGAGGTGAAATCAGGCTTTTCACAGTGGAATCTGAGACGAGCCCACCTGGTTTATCCTGTCAAGGGGACACCTCCCCTCTCTTAAGCCTAGGGCCAACATTGAGTAACTTCTACACCCAGAACCAAAATCAAAACGTTTGATTTGTCGCAAGAGACTAAACATTGAAAGCCTCCACCCAACACTAGTCTATGGTCTTCTCTACTGTATGTAACCTTAGTTATCTATTCAAACTAATCTTATAGTCAAAATCCATTTGATTGAATAACCCAGGGGGCTAACCCTAGCTCGGCTCGGCCACAGTGAGTCGTCGTTAAAGCACCAAAAGGATGGAATCATCATTTCATCACTGCTTTATTTAGGAACAGAGGAGTCATACTCTACTTTTAATACCCAGACTGACTGACCCAGCTAAATATAGACTGACTGACCCAGCTAAATATAGACTGACTGACCCAGCTAAATATAGACAGAGTGACCCAGCCCTGTGCTTTGTTTGCTAGCTGGCGTACACACTACACACTATACACACTAAGAGTTTTAGGGAGCGTTTGACAGTGATGAGGGGTGGTCGTTTGACCACGGACCCATTACGGACGCAAGCATTAAGGCAGTGATCGCTGAGATCCTGGTTGAAGACAGCGGAGGTGTATTTAGAGGGTAAGTTAGTCAGGATGATGTCTATGAGGGTACCCATGTTTACGGATTTAGGGTTGTACCTGGTAGGTTCGTTGATAATTTGTGTGAGATTGAGGGCATCTAGTTTAGATTGTAGGACGGCCGGGGTGTTAAGCATATCCCAGTTTAGGTCACCAAGCAGTACGAACTCTGAGGATAGATCGGGGACAATCAGTTCACATATGGTGTCCAGGGCACAGCTCGGAGCTGTGGGGGGTCTGTAGCAAACGGCAACAGTGAGAGACTTATTTCTGGAAAGGTGGATTTTTAGAAGTAGGAGCTCAAACTGTTTGGGCACAGACCTGGATAGTACGATAGAGCTCTGCAGGCTATCTCTACAGTAGATTGCAACCCCACCCCCTTTGGCAGTTCTATCGAGACGGAAAATGTTGTAGTTGGGGATGGACATTTCTGCATTTTTGGTGGCCTTCCTATGCCAAGATTCAGACACTGCTAGAACATCAGGGTTGGCGGAGTGTGCTAACGCAGTGAATAGCTCAAACTTAGGGAGGAGGCTTCGGATGTTAACGTGCAAGAAACCAAGGCTTTTACGGTTACAGAAGTCAACAAATGATAACGCCTGGGGAGAAGGAGTGATACTGGGGGCTACAGGGCCTGGGTTAACCTCTACATCACCAGAGGAACAGAGGAGGAATAGAATAAGGATACGGCTAAAGGCTTTAAGAACTGGTCTTCTGGTGCGTTGGGTACAGAGAAAAAAAGGGGCAGATTTCCAGGCGTTATAGAATAGATTCAGCCCATTATGTACAGACAAGGATATGGAAGGATATGAGTACAGTGGAGGTAAACCTAAGCGTTGGGTTACGATGAAAGAGATAGCATCACTGGAGGCACCAATTGAGCCGGTCTCCGCGTGTATGGTGGGTGGGACAAAGGAGCTATCTAAGGCAGGTTGAGCTGGGCTGGGGGATCTACAGTGAAATAGTACAATAAGAAATAACCGAAACAGAAATAAGCAAGGCATATTGACATGGGCGAGAGGCATAAAGCAATCACAGGTGTAATTTGAGAGAGCTAAGACAACAGCTGCTAATGACGACACAGTTTGGGCTGAGGCTAAACATAAACAGGATGCGGTACCGTATAAAGGAACAGTCCAGCAGGCATCAGCTGTATAGCTGAGTTATCATAAGGTCCGGTGAACAGCAATAGAAGAGTTCGGAGGTAGTTCGGAGCTTCTACAGCACTGGCGAGCAAGAGGCCACGGCTTGCATGTGCTAGCGGGCCGGGTCTAGCAGATGGATCTTCGTGGTCGACGTCGTAACGGGAAGCCTGTTGAAACCACATCAGACGATTTTGTCGGCAGACCAGTCGTGTTGGATCGGCAGGGCTCCGTGTCAACACTAGGAGGTCCCGTCCGGTTGACAGAGAGGTAGATAGCCGGGAGATGGGCCTGGCTCGAGGCTAGCTCAGGGCTGATTAGCCAACAACTACATCCATTTGGTTGCAGCTAGCTAGTTGCGATGATCCGGTATTAAAGGTCCAGTGATTCAGTGATTCCGGCAGAAAAACTGATATGTTCTGACAGACTTATTGATGCAAGGACTGACCATCCAAGATATAAAAATTATAGTTGTAATTTTAATAAAAAATGTTACCCCCTTTTTCTCCCCAATTTCGTGATTACGATCCTGTCTCATCGCTGCAACTCCCCAACGGGCTCGGGAGAGGTGAAGGTTGAGTCATGCGTCCTCCGAAACATGACCCGCCAAGCCACGCTTCTTAACACCCGCTCACTTAACCCGGAAGCCAGTTGCACCAATGTGTCGGAGGAAACACCGTTCAACTGACGACCGAAGTCAGCCTGCAGGCGCCCGGCCCGCCACAAGGAGTCGCTAGAGCTCGATGAGCCAAGTAAAGCCCCCCCGGCCAAACCCTCCCCTAACACGGACGACGCTGGGCCAATTGTGCGCCGCCATATATCGGACTCCCCGTCACGGCCGTTTGTGACACAGCCTGAGATTGAACCCTAGGCTGTAGTGACGCCGGCACACTGCGATGCAGTGCCTTAGACCGCTGTGCAACTCGGGAGGCCTTCAAAAGTATTATAGGGCAACATTTTGATTTCCGCCTAAATAGACATACCCAAACGTAATTATTTTTCACGAGATGGCCATAACAATAAGTGGTGCTGCATAGTTTTAGAAAGGTCTGGAACATTTCTGGTAAAAAAAAACAATAGTTATAAATTGCTGAGGTGTATTCACTTTTGAGGATACAAGCTCAAGTACATAGATAATATAATGAAAATATGAAAAAGCATTTTTTTTTGGGCTTGAAATGACGGCAATTCTTTCTAAATATAGTAACAATCAAATTATAAACTTACTATAAAATGTTATATTTCATATAACTTCTTATAAATAAATAAAATAATAATAAATAATAAAACTTACAGTGCCTTCAGAAAGTATTCACACCCCTTGACTTTTTCCACATTTTGTTGTTTTACAGCCTGAATTTAAAATGGTTAAAATGAGATTTTGTGTCATTGGCCTACAGACAATACCCCATAATGTCAAAGTGGAATTATGTTTTTAGCAAGCCTAAACAAGTTCAGGAGTAAAAATGTGTTTAACAAGTCACATAATAAGTTCCATGGACTCAGTCTGTGTGCAATAATAGTGTTTAACATGATTTTTGAATAACTACCTCATCTCTGTACCCCACACATACAATTATCTGTAAGGTCCCTCAGTCGAGCAGTGAATTTCAAACACAGATTCAACCACAAAGACCAGGGAGGTTTTCCAATGCCTCGCAAGGAAGGGCACCTATTGGTTGATGGGTAAACATTTTAAAAGCAGATGTTGAATATCCCTTTGAGCATGGTGAAGTTATTAATTACACTTTGGATGGTGTATCAATACACCCAGTCACTACAAAGATGTCCTTTCTAACTCAGTTGCCGGAGAGGAAGGAAACTGCTCAGGGATTTCCCCATGAGGCCAATGGTGACTTTAAAACAGTTAAGAGTTTAAAAGAAAAATCCACCTAAAACCACTCATTCCTTTAACACTAATATGTGAGAACAATATTTTTTGTGAACAAATGTTTCATTTTGCCGTTATAATAAGGTTGATAGAAACATGGAAAATCATTGTGGAAATCTGTTGCAGCTCAAGTTGACTACAAAATCCACAATGCAATGCTCTCTCTTTGGGCTTGCAGGCTAGCTAGCTAGCAAATGTATCTACACACAATAATACCAAAGACAATATCAGCATGTGAGGTAGCTAGTTAGCTGTAAAATCACCTAAACAAACTGCACTTCAATTTAGGAGTCTACAGTCTCACCATGTTCAACCTGCAAATCGATGTGACTCACAGTGTGGAGTCTAACATTCGCAACGGCAGATATACTTTTGAGGAGATGGGAAACGTTGCCCATGCTACGTCAATAGGCCACGCGGTGCATTCTGGGCGATTCTGGGAGAAGGAGCGCTCTCCTTCAAGGAGTGAATAGGAGTCTATTGGGAGCTAGCTCAAAAACCCAACATTAGCACGAATTTCGTCAACAAGAAGTACAACATTACAAATATTTTCAGAGATGTGAGATAATTAACTTGCTATCTGTAGTATCATATAGCTTTGGAATCGTGACATTACATACTTTAGAGGTGTTTGGGTTAGTTCTTATTATACAATTTCACTGTAGAACCCCTAGTCCCTCTCAAACTGCCTCATATAGTTCCTTTGTTCCTCCCCCCATACACGCCGAGACCGGCTCAATCGATGCCTCCAATGACGCTATCTCTTTCATTGTTACCCAACGCTTAGGGTTACCTGAACTGTACTCATATCCTTCCATATCCTTTTCTGTACATAATGCCCTGAATCTTTTCTACAACGCCCGGAGAACTGCCCCCTTTATTCTATGTACCCAACGCACTAGAAGACCAGTTCTTAAAGCCTTTAGTCGTATCCTTATTCTAGTCCTCCTCTGTTCCTCTGGTGATGTAGAGGCTAACCCAGGCCCTGCAGCCCCCAGTATCACTCCTACTCCCCAGGAGCTATCATTTGTTGACTTCTGTAACCGTAAAAGTCTTGGTTTTCTGCACATAAATATCAGAAGCCTCCTTCCTAAGTTTGAGTTATTCACTGCGTTAGCACACTCCGCCAACCCTGATGTTCTAGCAGTGTCTGAATCCTGGCTTAGGAAGGCCACCAAAAATTCTGAAATTTCCATCC
Source organism: Coregonus lavaretus (assembly GCF_964263955.1). Taxonomy (NCBI): domain Eukaryota; kingdom Metazoa; phylum Chordata; class Actinopteri; order Salmoniformes; family Salmonidae; genus Coregonus; species Coregonus lavaretus. Next base: position 3,202,943 of record NC_140001.1, read on the forward strand.
CCAACTATAACATTTTCCGTCTAGATAGAACTGCCAAAGGGGGTGGAGTTGCAATCTACTGTAGAGATAGCCTGCAGAGCTCCATCATACTATCCAGGTCTGTGCCCAAACAGTTTGAGCTTCTACTTCTAAAAATCCACCTTTCCAGAAATAAATCTCTCACTGTTGCCGCTTGCTACAGACCCCCCTCAGCCCCCAGCTGTGCCCTGGACACCATATGTGAATTGATTGCCCCCCATCTATCCTCAGAGTTCGTACTGCTTGGTGACCTAAATTGGGATATGCTTAACACCCCGGCCATCCTACAATCTAAACTAGATGCCCTCAATCTCACACAAATTATCAACGAACCTACCAGGTACAACCCTAAATCCGTAAACATGGGTACCCTCATAGATATCATCCTGACTAACTTACCCTCTAAATACACCTCCGCTGTCTTCAACCAGGATCTCAGCGATCACTGCTTTATTGCCTGCGTCCGTAACGGGTCCGCGGTCAAACGACCACCCCTCATCACTGTCAAACGCTCCCAAAAACACTTCAGCGAGCAGGCCTTCCTAATTGACCTGGCCCAGGTATCCTGGATGGATATAGATCTCATTCCGTCAGTAGAGGATGCCTGGTTGTTCTTTAAAAGTAATTTCCTCTCAATCTTAAATAGACATGCCCCATTCAAAAAATACAGAACTAAGAACAGATATAGCCCCTGGTTCTCCTCAGACTTGACTGCCCTTGACCAGCACAAAAACATCCTGTGGCGTACTGCATTAGCATCAAATAGCCCCCGCGATATGCAACTTTTCAGGGAAGTTAGGAACCAATATACACAAGCAGTTAGGAAAGCAAAGGCTAACTTTTTCAAACAGAAATTTGCATCCTGTAGCACTAACTCCAAAAAGTTTTGGGACACTGTAAAGTCCATGGAAAATAAGAGCACTTCCTCCCAGCTGCCCACTGCACTGAGGCTAGGAAACACTATCACCACCGATAAATCTACAATAATCGAGAATTTCAACAAGCATTTTGCTATGGCTGGCCATGCTTTCCACCTGGCTACCACTACCCTGGCCACCAGCTCTGCACCCTCCGCTGCAACTTGCCCATGCCCCCCCCGCTTCTCCTTCACACAAATCCAGACAGCTGATGTTCTAAAAGAGCTGCAAAATCTGGACCCCTACAAATCATCTGGGCTAGACAATCTGGACCCTTTCTTTCTAAAACTAGCCGCCGAAATTGTCGCAACCCCTATTACTAGCCTGTTCAACCTCTCTTTCGTAACGTCTGAGATCCCCAGAGATTGGAAAGCTGCCGCGGTCATCCCCCTCTTCAAAGGGGGTGACACTCTAGATCCAAACTGTTACAGACCCATATCCATCCTGCCCTGCCTTTCAAAAGTTTTTGAAAGCCAAGTCAACAAACAGATCACCGACCATTTCGAATCCCACCGTACCTTCTCCGCTATGCAATCCGGTTTCCGAGCTGGTCATGGGTGCACTTCAGCCACGCTCAAGGTCCTAAACGATATTATAACCGCGATTGATAATAGACAGTACTGTGCAGCCGTTTTCATTGACCTGGCCAAGGCTTTCGACTCTGTCAACCACCGCATTCTTATTGGCAGAATAAATAGCCTTGGTTTCTCAAATGACTGCCTCGCCTGGTTCACCAACTACTTCTCAGATAGAGTTCAATGTGTCAAATCGGAGGGCCTGTTGTCTGGACCTATGGCAGTCTCTATGGGGGTGCCACAGGGTTCAATTCTTGGGCCGACTCTTTTCTCTGTGTATATCAATGACGTCGCTCTTGCTGCTGGTGACTCTCAGATCCACCTCTACGCAGACGACACCATTTTGTATACATCTGGCCCTTCATTGGACACTGTGTTAACAAACCTCCAAACGAGCTTCAATTCCATACAACACTCCTTCAGTAGCCTCCAACTGCTCTTAAACACTAGTAAAACTAAATGCATGCTCTTCAACCGAACGCTGCTTGCACCCGCCCACCCGACTAGAATCACTACTCTCGACGGGTCTGACCTAGAGTATGTGGACAACTACAAATATCTAGGTGTCTGGTTAGACTGTAAACTCTCCTTCCAGACTCACATTAAGAATCTCCAATCCAAAGTTAAATCTAGAATCGGTTTCCTATTTCGCAACAAAGCCTCCTTCACTCATGCTGCCAAACATGCCCTCGTAAAACTGACTATCCTACCGATCCTTGACTTCGGCGATGTAATTTACAAAATAGCCTCCAACACTCTACTCAGCAAATTGGATGTTGTCTATCACAGTGCCATCCGTTTTGTCTCCAAAGCCCCATATAATACCCACCACTGTGACCTGTACGCTCTTGTTGGCTGGTCCTCACTACATATTCGTCGCCAAACCCACTGGCTCCAGGCCATCTATAAATCACTGCTAGGCAAATCCCCGCCTTATCTTAGCTCATTGGTCACCATAGCAACACCCACCCGTAGTCTGCGCTCCAGCGGGTATATCTCACTGGTCATCCCCAAAGCCAACACCTCCTTTGGCCGCAATTCCTTCCAGTTCTCTGCTGCCAATGACTGGAACAAATTGCAAAAATCTCTGAAGCTGGAGACACTTATCTCCCTCACTAACTTTAAGCATCAGTTGTCAGAGCACCTTACCGATCACTGCACCTGTACAAAGCCGATCTGAAATTAGCCCGCCCAACTACCTCATCCCTATATTGTTATTTATTTTGCTCATTTTTACCCCAGTATCTCTATTTTCACATCATCTCTTGCACATCTATCATTCCAGTGTTAATACTAATTGTAATTATTTTGCACTATAGCCTATTTTATTGCCTTACCTCCATAACTTGCTAAATTTGCACACTGTATATTATATGTATTTCTGTTGTATTTTTGACTTTGTTTTGTTTTACCCCATATGTAACTCTGTGTTGTTGTTTTTATCGCACTGCTTTGCTTTATCTTGGCCAGGTCGCAGTTGTAAATGAGAACTTGTTCTCAACTGGTTTACCTGGTTAAATAAAGGTGAAATAAATAAAATAAAAAAGAGGAAAATAAGCATGTTTCTCGACATATACACTGACTTTGGGAAGGGACTGTGTGACGATTAGCTAAGCAACCGCGTGACGCAGCATGACAACGTGAACGCAATTGGTCGACAGTCTGCTGGGTGGGGCGTTAAATGTTCCTACATTCATTGGATTCCTATCTCCTTTCTATAATATCTCTGGCAACGGCAGCATGCAATGCACCCTGGACTAAAGAGGCAGACAAATTGGAAAAAATTTCTAAACTCTCCGTTAAATTACAAATTTCTTGAGGCAGGAATATCGCAAAAATATGATCAATGGCTCATTCGAGAGAAGACATCCTCCCGAGTTATGACATCAGCCAGTATTGAAATCTAACATGAATGATAGACGTTTTCGCAATCTAAATGTTTTATTCCTATTAACTTCCAGTGTAGTGAAAGTGACTTTATCACGGTGCTACGTCAAACTGGCCGTATTTCTGCCTGCTTGAACGCCAATAACTCAGATACACATGAAAACATGAAATGACCCAGGGAATCGATAGAACATTGCTATGAAAAAGTATTTGCCCCCTTTCTAATTTTCTCTACTTTTGCATATTTGTGATACTGAATATAATCAGATCTTCAACCAAAACCTAATATTAGATAAAGGGAACATAAGTGAACAAATAACACAATAATTACATATTTATTTCATTTATTTCATAAACAAAGTTATGCAACACCCAATTCCCCTGTGTGAAAAAGTAATTGCCCTCTTACACTCAATTACTGGTTGTGCCACCTTTAGCTGCAATGACTCCAACCAAATGCTTCCTGTAGTTGTTGATCAGTCTCTCAGGTCGTGTGGAGGAATTTTGGCCCACTCTTCCATGCAGAACTGCTTTAACTCAGTGATGTGTGGGTTTTCAAGCGTGAACTGCTCGTTTCTGTCGCGCCCTGGCCTATAGAACTCTAGCTAGTTTGGTCAGGGTGTGAATATTCTAGGTTTGTATTTCTATGTTTGGCCGGGTGTGGTTCCCAATCAGAGGCAGCTGTCGCTCGTTGTCTCTGATTGGGGATCATACTTAGGCAGCCAGTTTTCCTGCCTGTGTTGTGGGATCTTGTTGTGTTCCTGTTTAGGCTTGTGTGTTAGCCCTTTGGACGGTCACGGTTAAGTGTGTTATTTTGGTTACTGTGTCGTGTGTTTATTAGTTAAATAAACATGTACTCTTAACGTACGTGACAGTTTCAAGTCCTGCCACAACATCTCAATTGGGATTAGGTCTGGACTTTGACTAGGCCATTCCAAAACTTCCAATTTGTTACTTTTTAGCAATTTTCATGTAGACTTGATTGTGTGTTTTGGATCATTGTCTTACATTTACATTTTAGTCATTTAGCAGACGCTCTTATCCAGAGCGACTTACAGTTAGCCAGTGCATACATTATTTTTTAATTTTTCATACTGGGAATCGAACCCACAACCCTGGCGTTGCAAACACCATGCTCTACCAACTGAGCTACATCCCTGCCTGCCATTCCCTCCCCTACCCTGGACGACGCCGGGCCAATTGTGCGCCGCCCCATGGGACTCCCGGTCACGACAGAGCCTGGATTCGAACCAGGATCTCTAGTGGCACAGCTAGCACTGCGATGCAGCGCCTTAGACCACTGCGCCACTCGGGAGTCTTGCTGCATGACCCAGCTGCGCTTCAGCTCACAGACGGATGGTCTGACATTCTCCTGTAGAATTCTCTGATACAGAGCAGAATTCATGGTTCCTTCTATTAAGGCAAGTCGTCCAGGTCCTGAGGCAGCAAAGCATCCCCAAACCATCACACCACCACCACCATGCTTGACCTTTGGTATGATGTCAAGGGGTATGAATACTTTCTGAAGGCACTGTAGTGACAGTACAATATTGGAACCAAATCATATAACTGCTGACAGATAATTTTCTCCTAAACGTTCACTGAGCGGCGCAGAGACACCATTCACCATGTAGACTCATTACAACTTCAGTTCAGGGCCGGCATTGTGGGCAGGCCTTAGGGGGCGTAACTCCTTCCCCGTCCAGATTAAATATTTCAATATTTATAATTTTATTTAACAGAGATGGCGCCGACAGAAAGACGCATCAATCTCAGATAAATCATCAGAGCGAGTGAAACAGCGCCCCTCTGTATCTGTATGTGTGGCCCTTGTATCTAACACTGTCTGGACCAAAAGAGTATTGCATGTAATATTATTTTTGTCCAGACAGCATCAGATACATGGGCTACGTATAGTAAGACAGAGGGGCGCTGTTTCGCTCGCTCGGATGCTTTCTCCGGTGAGAGAGTTTCAGCCACTTGCAAATTGAAGTTGGCGGGTGTGCAGTGCTCGGATGCTGGAATTATTTTGGATGAACATGCATCATGACTTGTTGTGTTCATGCCACATTAAAAGGTAATGCATTTTTACAGTTAAATTACATGTCTTTATTATAAAACCCACACTAGAATCGCTAAAGCAGTCATTTGGACTGTACAAATATTACTCTGCCATTTTTAAAGTCAAGCGTGTGCACACATAGGTCCCATGAAAAAAACAAAGTGATTTTGTCTATCTGTGACCAAGAGAAAGTGGTCTTAGTTCAATTCTATGAAATTATTTCTTATTTTTTAATGTTGAGAGCTCGATATCCGGCTGAGAATATCACAGCGAGATGAAACTAGTATTGTTGCATCTGCTAGATTCTCCCGTTTTGTATGCACTATTGCAAGCGCAGCTGTGAGTTTGACAGACACAGGAAACCGTTCCTTTCTCTGGATTGGAGAGCAGAGAGATGGGGCTTTCTGGAGCAGAGAGATGGGGCTTTCTGGCACTATAAGGCACTTCAGCCCCGCTGGGAGCGGAGAGCAGAGAGATGGGGCTTTCTGGCACTATAAGGCACTTCAGCCCCGCTGGGAGCGGAGAGCAGAGAGATGGGGCTTTCTGGAGCAGAGAGATGGGGCTTTCTGGCACTATAAGGCACTTCAGCCCCGCTGGGAGCGGAGAGCAGAGAGATGGGGCTTTCTGGAGCAGAGAGATGGGGCTCTCTTGCACTGTAAGACACTGGACCCTATGACGTTTACAGGAATGCATTGTACACCAAAATCAGTCGGAACCGGTCCAGAACCGCTCAAAGTGCCCCAAATAGGGGACTTAACATCTATTTGAGGCTATATAGTGTTTCATTACATTTACAATGTTTACAAACATTGGAGTGAAACAAGCTTATATTTTGGGTTGTGGTGGGGTACGACAGTTGAACTAAGCTCATGGGGCATTTATAAGTTACATTATAAAATAATCATTGAGTACATATCACTACGTCCAGAAATGGATGTAGCTTCTGCAGATTGCAGCTTTAAGGGTCTGTGTCTGTTTGTGTCTGCTCTACTGGCGTGCACACAGCTGATAAGGTTTCTCAACCTCCTCTATGCCACTTGAAACTTCTTGTTTTTCTAGCTTTGTGATATAAAGCTTTCCATCTACACACAAGTTGACTCCATTCTGCTACTGACTCCGTTCTGCTACTGACTCCGTTCTGCTACTGACTCCGTTCTGCTACTGACTCCATTCTGCTACTGACTCCATTCTGCTACTGACTCCGTTCTGCTACTGACTCCATTCTGCTACTGACTCCGTTCTGCTACTGACTCCGTTCTGCTACTGACTCCGTTCTGCTACTGACTCCATTCTGCTACTGACTCCGTTCTGCTACTGACTCCATTATGCTACTGACTCCATTCTGCTACTGACTCCATTCTGCTACTGACTCCGTTCTGCTACTGACTCCGTTCTGCTACTGACTCCGTTCTGCTACTGACTCCGTTCTGCTACTGACTTCATTCTGCTACTGACTCCATTCTGCTACTGACACCATTCTGCTACTGACTCCGTTCTGCTACTGACTTCATTCTGCTACTGACTCCGTTCTGCTACTGACTTCATTCTGCTACTGACTCCGTTCTGCTACTGACTCCGTTCTGCTACTGACTCCATTCTGCTACTGACTCCGTTCTGCTACTGACTCCGTTCTGCTACTGACTCCGTTCTGCTACTGACTCCGTTCTGCTACTGACTCCGTTCTGCTACTGACTCCGTTCTGCTACTGACTCCATTCTGCTACTGACTTCATTCTGCTACTGACTCCATTCTGCTACTGACACCATTCTGCTACTGACTCCATTCTGCTACTGACTCCATTCTGCTACTGACTCCGTTCTGCTACTGACTTCATTCTGCTACTGACTCCGTTCTGCTACTGACTCCGTTCTGCTACTGACTCCATTCTGCTACTGACTCCATTCTGCTACTGACTCCATTATGCTACTGACTCCATTCTGCTACTGACTCCATTCAGCTACTGACTCCATTCTGCTACTGACTCCGTTCTGCTACTGACTCCGTTCTGCTACTGACTCCGTTCTGCTACTGACTCCGTTCTGCTACTGACTCCGTTCTGCTACTGACTCCATTCTGCTACTGACTTCATTCTGCTACTGACTCCATTCTGCTACTGACACCATTCTGCTACTGACTCCGTTCTGCTACTGACTCCATTCTGCTACTGACACCATTCTGCTAATGACTCTGTTCTGCTACTGACTCCATTCTGCTACTGACTCCATTCTGCTACTGACTCCGTTCTGCTACTGACTCCATTCTGCTACTGACACCATTCTTCTACTGACTCTGTTCTGCTACTGACTCCATTCTGCTACTGACTCCCCTCATAATATAGTATTATTAATACATCTGATTGGAGTTATTAAATCAAACAACAACAAAGAAGTGTTGAGAAAAAAAGAGCAGAAGTAAAATAAAATAACAGTAGGGAGGCTATATATACAGGGGGGTACCGGTGCAGAGTCAATGTGCGGGAGCACCGGCTAGTTGAGGTAGTTGAAGTAATATGTACATGTGGGTAGAGTTAAAGTGACTATGCATAAATAATTAACAGAGTAGCAGCAGTGTAAAAAGATGGGGTGGGGGGGGGGGGGGGGGCAGTGCAAATAGTCCGGGTAGCCATGATTAGCTGTTCAGGAGTCTTATGGCTTGGGGGTAGAAGCTGTTGAGAAATCATTTGGACCTAGACTTGGCACTCCGGTACCGCTTGCCATGCGGTAGCAGAGAGAACAGTCTATGACTAGGGTGGCTGGAGTCTTTGACAATTTTGAGGGCCTTCCTCTGACACCGCCTGGTACAGAGGTCCTGGATGGCAGGAAGCTTGGCCCCAGTGATGTACTGGGCCGTACGCACTACCCTCTGTAGTGCCTTGCGGTCGGAGGCCAAGCAGTTGCCATACCAGGCGGTGATGCAACCAGTCAGGATGCTCTCGATGGTGCAGCTGTAGAATTTTTTGAGGATCTGAGGACCCATGCCAAATCTTTTCAGTCTCCTGAGGGGGAATAGGCTTTGTCGTTCCCTCTTCACGACTGTCTTGGTGTGTTTGGACCATGGTAGAACTTGAAGCTCTCAACCTGTTCCACTACAGCCCTGTCGACCCTTTGTCTTGGTCACGTTGAGGGAGAGGTTGTTATCCTGGCACCACACGGCCAGGTCTCTGACCTCCTCCCTATAGGCTGTCTCATTGTTGTAGGTGATCAGGCCTACCGCTGTTGTGTCGTCGGCAAACTTAATGATGGTGTTGGAGTCGTGCCTGGCCATGCAGTCATGGGTGAACAGGGAGTACAGGAGGGGACTGAGCACGCACCCCTGAGGGGCCCCCGTGTTGAGGATCAGTGTGGCAGATGTGTTGTTACCTACCCTTACCACCTGGGGGCGGCCAGTCAGGAAGTCCAGGATCCAGTTGCAGAGGGAGGTGTTTAGTCCCAGGATCCTTAGCTTGGTGATGAGCTTTGAGGGCACTATGGTGTTGAATGCTGAGCTGTAGTCAATGAATAGCATTCTCACGTAGGTGTTCCTCTTGTCCAGGTGGGAAAGGGCAGTGTGGAGTGCAATAGAGATTGCATCATCTGTGGATCTGTTGGGGCGGTATGCAAATTGGAGTGGGTCTAGGGTTTCTGGGATAATGGTGTTGATGTGAGCCATGACCAGCCTTTCAAAGCACTTCATGGCTACAGACGTCAGTGCTACGGGTCGGTAGTCATTTAGGCAGGTTATCTTAGAGTCCTTGGGCACGGGGACTATGGTGGTCTGCTTGAAACATGTTGGTATTACAGACTCAGTCAGGGACATGTTAAAAATGTCAGTGAAGACACTTGCCAGTTGGTCAGCACATGCTCGGAGTACACGTCCTGGTAATCCGTCTGGCCCTGCGGCCTTGTGAATGTTGACCTGCTTAAAAGTCTTACTCACATCGGCTACGGAGAGCGTGTTCACATAGTCATCCGGAACAGCTGGTGCTCTCATGCATGCTTCAGTGTTGCTTGCCTCGAAGCGAGCATAGAAGTGGTTTAGCTCGCCTGGAAGTCTTGTGTCGCTGAGAAGCTCGCGGCTGTGCTTCCCTTTGTAGTCTGTAATAGTTTTCAAGCCCTGCCACATCCGACGAGCGTCAGAGCCGGTGTAGTACGATTCAATCTTAGTCCTGTATTGACTCTTTGCCTGTTTGATGGTTCGTCGGAGGGCATAGCGGGATTTCTTATGCCCTCCGACGAACCATCAAACAGACAGAGTCAATACAGGACTAAGATTGAATCGTACTACACCGGCTCTGACGCTCGTCGGATTTCATTGGAGTTATTATATTTAATTCATATTGGAGTTTTGATTTTCAAAAGTGTGTAACTAGGTACGGTGCTCTTTGTGTCCTTGTTATAGCAGTGATTGAAACTCCTCATGACGCACTAAAGCAGAACACACATTGTGCTTTTCCAAGGTCCATCCTTGTAGATGGTCTACATTTGGTTGCTGGATAAAACCATGGTCAGAAATAAGACATGATCTCGCCATCACGGTTGACAACTCCATTGTGTCCTCCTCCCAGAGTGCGAAGAGCCTTGGCGTGACCCTGGACAACACCCTGTCGTTCTCCGCTAACATCAAGGCGGTGACCCGATCCTGTAGGTTCATGCTCTACAACATTCAGAGAGTACGACCCTGCCTTACACAGGAAGCGGCACAGGTCCTAATCCAGGCACTTGTCATCTCCCGTCTGGATTACTGCAACTCGCTGTTGGCTGGGCTCCCTGCCTGTGCCATTAAACCCCTACAACTCATCCAGAATGCCGCAGCCCGTCTGGTGTTCAACCTTCCCAAGTTCTCTCACGTCACCCTGCTCCTCCGCACACTCCACTGGCTTCCAGTTGAAGCTCGCATCTGCTACAAGGTCATGGTGCTTGCCTACGGAGCTGTGAGGGGAACGGCACCTCCGTACCTTCAGGCTCTGATCAGTCCCTACACCCAAACGAGGGCATTGCGTTCATCCACCTCTGGCCTGCTGGCTCCCCTACCTCTGCGGAAGCACAGTTCCCGCTCAGCCCAGTCAAAACTGTTCACTGCTCTGGCACCCCAATGGTGGAACAAGCTCCCTCACGACGCCAGGACAGCGGAGTCACTCACCACCTTCCGGAGACATTTGAAACCCCACCTCTTTAAGGAATACCTGGGATAGGATAAAGTAATCCTTCTACCCCCCCCCCCCCCCCCCCCCCAAAAAAAAAAAAAAAACATTGTAAAGTGGTTATCCCACTGGCTATAAGGTGAATGCACCAATTTGTAAGTCGCTCTGGATAAGAGTGTCTGCTAAATGACGTAAATGTAAAAATTTAAATGTAAATAGCCTGTCTTAATGCCTCTATTTCTGAGGTAAAGCAAACAGTAGTAATGATCTGATATAGATGTAGCAGTGTACTTCTCTATTTCTGGGGTAAAGCAAACAGTAGTAATGATCTGATATAGATGTAGCAGTGTACTTCTCTATTTCTGAGGTAAAGCAAACAGTAGTAATGATCTGATATAGATGTAGCAGTGTACTTCTCCTTGTAGCGGTGTACATGATATAGCTTGTATTGGAAGAGGCCACCCACACACTATAAACGTACTTATGTGAGGGAAACGTCAGACTGAGGGACACATTTCATCAATGATTCACCAAACCTGTTTTAGCGAGGAGCAGTGTCTTGCGGTCGGGTCCAGCATTCTCGTAGGAGATGTCCATCTTAAAGGTCTCATTCTCCAGGGCAGCTGGTGGTGAGGACACTGAGAAGGTCACAACCCATTATGCAAAGTTATAAATAATGGTTAATTTAATGAATATTATACAATTAAGGGGTACTAAACAAGGTTGCCCCCTATCACCTTATTTATTCTAGCAGTCAAAATATTAGCAAAACATTAAATTTTTAACCCATAGGTGTTCCTGCTTACGGACGACTAAAGCTGCCATATGAATGACGAAGAAAAATGAGACCTCCTCCTCCTCTTCTTCCACTGGAGAGGACTGGGGGAGAGAAGGAAGGAGTGAGGAGGAGGGGTGGGAGAGAGGAGGAGAGGTGGGAGAGAGGAGGAGAGGTGGGAGAGAGGAGGAGAGGTGGGAGAGAGGAGGAGAGAGGAGGAGGGGTGGGAGACAGGAGGAGGGTTGGGAGAGAGGAGGAGGGGTAGGAGAGAGGAGGAGAGAGGAGGAGGGGTTGGAGGGAGGAGAGAGGAGGAGGGGTGGGAGAGAGGAGGAGGGGTGGGAGAGAAGAGGAGAGAGGAGGAGGGGTGGGAGGGAGGAGAGAGGAGGAGGGGTGGGAGAGAGGAGGAGGGGTGGGAGAGAGGAGGAGGGGTGGGAGAGAGGAGGAGGGGTGGGAGAGAGGAGGAGGGGTGGGAGAGAGGAGGAGAGAGGAGGAGGGGTGGGAGAGAGGGAAGTGAGAAATGAACATCACCCTCTCTCCTCTGTTTTATCCTGTTTCCTCTCCACAATCGCTAGACTTCTCTCAGTAGAAGGCTGTAGGGTTATAGGACTGTTCATCTCAGAATTCCCCACTGTCACTGTTCAGGAGATATACGTACAGTATATTATATATTATATTATATGTGAAAAACTTCACAGGGCTCCAAAATGTGTTTGTGGGTGTGATGTCGTTACCACACTGTTTTTTAAGATCAAATAGTTTTCCCTCTGTTTCAGACACTGTTAAGCATAGTCTGGAGTCAACAGGTTTGCCTTCGGAGGATAACTTGTGTGATGTGTGGTTACAGTGAAGCCGAGTGTCAGACTGGTCCTTGTTTTTGTGGGAAGTGTTGAGTTCATGACGAGGTTCACCCATAATAAAAGCGTACCTACACATTTGGTAACACTTTGACAAAGTGGGAGTTAGGCTATATAACAATGACCATAAGCATGGCTTACCTTCAGGAGATCCACATAAAATGTAAAAGTATTTTCAAACACCGAGATGATGTTGGTTTTGCTGTGACATAGCTACCCAGAATTTGTTTACTTTAAAGGCTTTAATGTATCATTATGTGTGCCTGTAGGTTCTAGGATATGCTAATATGATTGCGACTGTGTTCATTGGTCGTTTGTTTACCCGTCAACAGGCTCTACTACACCAATCACAAAGGAGGACCTGCAGGCGGTGACCAATGACAAGAGCGACACGTCCAACCGCACCATTACCTTCAACGTGATTCGTCGACCAAAACTAGGCAGACTGGTGACGGTGCTGGCTGACAATATTACTGTAGACGTCTCCTCCTTCACACAGACAATGGTAAGAGCAGAACATAACAACTAAGCCTAACCCTTATCTACACACACACACCATGGTAAGAGCAGAACCTGAGATAGTAGTAAGAGTGCTGATTTAGGATCAGTTTTCATAATGAATAAGATTATTTGGACAGGGGGGGGGGACCAGGGTCCATATTCATACAACGCTGAGTTGGAGTGCTGGTAAAGGATCAGTTTCGCCTTTTTAGATAATAATTAATATGATTAAATAGACAGGGGGGGACCTGATCCTGGATCAGCACTACTACTCTGAGACTCTTGATACATACAGCCAAAGTAGTTTATAGGAGCAGACAAAACAAGACTCTTCTTGCGCTGTGTGGGAGACTGTGTATTCTGATTCATTTATCCAGTAAAACAATATTTATGGTGAGAAACAAACAGAAGGAAACTCCACAGGAAATAAATTCCAATTCAGTGCAGGAACAATGTTGTTTAGCCTTGACCGGAAGCGTGGTCAGTGTTTTTGATTGGATAAGGCCCCAGGTCACACTCTCTACAACTGAGTAAATAGACATGCATTATAAATCTGTTTCCATTCTGAATATCAGCCACAGACTAGATCTTCTCTAGCGGAAGAAGCGACTCATGTGAAGTCTTCATGTCTTCAATTATTCGTTGATGGGATGTTTTTACCAAAGTTCTGATGTTCAGTGTTTTGTCTAACACTTTTTTAGTGTTTTGGTTCCGTTGAAAAGGGGTTACAAAAGTGGTGAATTCCGGGCTTGCCCGTCCGATCTTCACTGATTTCTGGTCTCTGTGTGTCTCAGGTGGACCAGCGGGAGATTCTGTACATCCAGAGTCTCGTGGCGTCGGTTGGCTGGTCCGCCATGGACTCAATGACCTTCTCAGTGTCCTCACCACCAGCTGCCCTGGAGAATGAGACCTTCAAGATGGACATCTCCTACGAGAATGCTGGACCCGACCGCAAGACACTGCTCCTCGCTAACACAGGTTTGGTGAATCATTGATGAAATGGGTGAAGAACCACAACCCATTATGCAAAGTTATAAATAATGGTTAATTTAATAAATATTATACAATTAAGGGGTACTAAACAAGGTTGCCCCCTATCACCTTATTTATTCTAGCAGTCAAAATATTAGCAAATCATTAAATTTTTTAACCCATAGGTGTTCCTGCTTACGGACGACTAAAGCTGCCATAATTAGAGTTAAATAAATGCACACATAAACAAAAATAAATGCAAGAATAACTAAATAAATGGAGACATAAATAGATAAATAAATAAATGGATGAATGATTGCAAACATACAGTGCATTCGGAAAGTATTCAGACCCCTTGACCTTTCCCACATTTTGTTACGTTACAGCCTTATTCTAAAATTGAATGACAAAGCAAAAACAGGTTTTTAGAAATGTTTGCAAATGTATAAAAAAAAAACTGAAATATCACATTTATAATAATAATAATATGCCATTTAGCAGACGCTTTTATCCAAAGCGACTTACAGTCATGCGTGCATAAATTTTTGTGTATGGGTGGTCCCGGGGATCGAACACACTACCCTGGCGTTACAAGCGCCGTGCTCTACCAATTGAGCTACAGAGGACATTTACATAAGTATTCAGACCCTTTACTCAGTACTTTGTTAAAGCACCTTTGGCAGTGATTACAGCCTCAAGTCTTCTTGGGTATGATGCAACAAGCTTGGCACACCAGTATTTGGGGAGTTTCTCCCATTCTTCTCTGCAGATCCTCTTAAGCTCTGTCAGGTTGGATGGGGAGCGTTGCTGCACAGCTATTGTCAGGTTTCTCCAGAGATGTTTGATCGGGTTCAAGACCGGGCTCTGGCTGGGCCACTCAAGGACATTCAGAGTCTTCTCCCGAAGCCACTCCTGCGTTGTCTTGGCTGTGTGCTTAGGGTCGATGTCCTGTTGGAAGGTGAACCTTCGCCCCAGTCTGAGGGCTGAGCGCTCTGGAGCAGGTTTTCATCAAGGATCTCTCTGTACTTTGCTCCGTTCATCTTTCCCTCGATCCTGACTAGTCTCCCAGTCCCTGCCTTTGAAAAACATCCGCACAGCATGATGTTGCCACCGCCATGCTTCACCGTAGGGATGGTGCCAGGTTTCCTCCAGACGTGACGCTTGGCATTCAGGCCAAAGAGTTCAATCTTGGTTTCAACAGACAAGAGAATCTTGTCTCATGGTCTGAGTCCTTTAGGTGCCTTTTGGCAAACTCCAAGTGGGCTGTCATGTGCCTTTTACTGAAAAGTGGCTTCCATCTGGCTACTCTACCATAAAGGCCTGATTGGTGGAGTGCTGCAGAGATGGTTGTCCTTCTGGAAGGTTCTCCCATCTCCACAGAGGAACTCTGGAGCTCTGTCAGAGTGACGATCGGGTTCTTGGTCACCTCCCTGACCAAGGCCCTTCTCCCCGGATTGCTCAGTTTGGCCGGGCGACCAGCTCTAGGAAGAGTCTTGGTGGTTCCAAACTTCTTCCATTTAAGAGTGATGGAGGCCACTGAGTTCTTGGGGACCTTCAAGACTGCAGAAATGTTTTGGTACCCTTCCCCAGATCTGTGCCTCGACACAATCCTGTCTCGGAGCTCTACGGACAATTCCTTCGACCTCATGGCTTGGTTTTTGTTCTGACATGCACTGTCAACTGTGGGACCTTTATATAGACAGGTGTGTACCTTTCCAAATCATGTCCAATCAATTGAATTTACCACAGGTGGACTCCAATCAATTTGTAGAAACATCTCAAGGATTATCAATGGAAACAGGATGCACCTGAGCTCAATTTCGAGTCTCATAGCAAAGATTCGGAATACTTACGTAAATAAGGTATCTTTTTTTAATATATACATTTATATATACATTTGCATACGTTTCAAAAAAACTGTTTTCGCTTTGTCATTATGGGGTATTGTTTGTAGATTGATGAGTATGTTTATTTATTTAATACATTTTAGAATAAGGCTGTAACATAATAATAATGTATGAAAATGGAAGGGGTCTGAATACTTTCTGAATGCACTGTAATTATGGCCGCTTCGGTCCTCCATACCTGCTTGTCTCTCGTTTCGTTCTAGGTGCTGTGGTGACCGAGGGTGACAGCATCGTCATCGACAAGTCCAAGCTGGATGCGTCTAACCTTATGTCCAAGCTGCCCACACCCCAGCGCAGCTCCCACGAGATCTGGTTCCAGGTAAAGTCTCTACCCCAGCATGGGGTCGTCGTGGTGGGAGAGAGGAACCTCACCGTGGAGAAACCCAACTTCTCACAGTACATCCTCAACAAGTATGGCATCACGTACCGCCACGACGACTCCGAGACGCTCCACGACCACTTTCTCTTCGTCACCTGGCTGAACCCCAAGGGTAAGCCGGCGCAGCGCCCTCTGGACGACAACCAGGTACTTAATGTTGCTAACCTACTGTACCTTGTATTTTGCACAAATTTAGTCAACTGTTTATTTCTGGACTGGTACGGGTCTGTTATTTTTTAATTGGCATTTTTTGTCTGTATGAACTATGTGTATGCTGCAAAATGAATTGCCTCATTGAGGATATTGAAGTTCTGCTTCAAACTCTAAAGCAGAAGACAAGTTTCCATTCAACAAAATAAAGTATTATTCTTCTTCTTCTCTAATCAGGTTCTGGAGGAGTGGTTCAACATCACGGTGATCCCAGTCAACGACCAGCCGCCCGTTCTGAAGACCAAAGCCCCCAGCCTGAGCGTGGTGCAGGGGGACACAGTGGTCCTGGGGCCAGAGAACCTCAACGTGGAAGACTTGGACAACCCTTCAGAGGACATCCAGTACACTGTCATCAGCAAGCCCAACAATGGCTATCTGGCCCTGGGAGGAAGCCTTAACGAGTCTGTGGTGTCGTTCACTCAGGCTCAGATCAACAGTGGGAAGGTGTACTTTGTCCATGATGGAAGCCATGCTTCTGGGGTGTTTTATTTTAGTGTTTCCGATGGCCATCACAAACCGGTCTATAAGCTCTTCAACCTCGAGGTGACGGAGATCACCATCTCCCTTGTCAATAACACTGGGCTGTCTCTGGAGCAGGGACAGACATCCGCGGTTTTAACCCATGGGAGTCTGGTGGCAGAGACCAACGGGAAAAACACAACCGTTCACTACCGAATCACCGCGGCGCCACGGTACGGCAAGATCCTTTGGCTGGATGACCAGGAGGTCAGCCAGTTTGAGCAGGAGGACTTAAGGACGGGTAGCTTGTTTTATCACATGACGACCCTCACGTCTGGTCAGGACAGCTTTGAGTTCACTGCGTTTACGTCGGAAGCTAACCTGACAAATCAGGTTTTCAACATCACAGTTAAGCCCCTGGTCAGGTTTGGTGAAGGGGTGAGAATACCCAATGGCATCGTGGTCAAACTCAACACTGGTTTCCTCAACGCAACTGAGCTGGCTTCTCTATCCGTCAGTGACCCTTTCTTCGAGGTCGTCTCTCATCCAAAGTATGGCAAGCTGGTCCGAGGAAAACCCAAAGCTGGTAAGAAAACCGAGCCACTGGAGTCTTTCTTCTTTCAGGATGTGAAGCAGGAGAGGCTATCCTTTGAGCTCAACGCTAACATGACTGGAGTGCAGGAGCTGAACGACTCTTTGGTGTTCATCCTGAAAGCGGAGAACGTCCCACCTGCCAGGGGAGAGTTCCGGTTCACTGTCGTTCCATACGATCCATCGCTAGTCCGAACCACAGAGAGTCCCATCCTGACCACCAGCAGTCCTTTCTCTCAGCCTCTGAACCAAACGAACCAAACGACAGTGTTTGGTGTTGGGACAGCGCTACCTTCCCTGTCCACCTCCCTCCTCTCCACACAGAGACCCAGCAAGACCCACCAGAAGTTCAAAGGTCGCAACCGCTGGGGGAACACCAACCGGAACGACTCGGCAGGCACAGGTACTACTCTGGGCAAGCCCACCCTGAGTAAAGGAGATGACAATGAGATCCCCTTTGTGAATACACCGGTCCGAGTAGAGTCGTACCCTCAGAAGACCTCCAACCCGATATTGGTTGTCCTACCTCTCCTGGCCCTGCTCCTATTGGTCATCATCCTGGTGGTGCTGGTTCTCCTGCTGCGACGCAACAGGAAGAGGAAACAGAAACCTCTCACCCCGAAGCCACCACCCTCGCCCTCGCCCTCAACCCCACCGGCCTATAACGGCAAGTCGCAGAGGAGCGTGGCTGTTCCCACGGTAACAGTGACTCCGCTGAGCCCCAGTAGCCCTGCCCTGGACAGACTGCTTCCTTCAGCCAATCAGGGATTAGTTAGCAACTCCGCATCACTGCCACTCTGCTCGTGGCACGGTGTAGATCCAGAGAGTTCAGCCCACATCATTAGGACCACACCCCCCACTCTACAGCAGAACCAGTACTGGGTATGACCCTGTAGCCGCTGCCACCTAGGGGTTGGATGTGGAAGTGGACTGTCTACCCTGTACACTAAGATCCATTCCTAACACCCCCACCAACCCCACTGATCGTTATACTGCAAACCATGACACTACTGTACTAGTTGTGTTGTGATATAATCAAAGCATTTTCTACTGAAGCTAAGCACAATCAGTACTGGGAATGGCAACCACTATCCCCACTTTGCAATCTAATCAGTAGCTGGTAGCCTATGACTGCTGGACCTAACAAACCACTAGTCCACCTCACCTCTACCAACCACTAGAAACACGTCTGGCTGGCCGTAAAACATAATTCACGTTCAGTATTACTATTGCAGAAGTTACCCCTCCAACCGTGACCCCGGTGTGGGGTTTCAAACAAACCGTAATGCTGGACATTGCACTGCACAGCTCAAGTGTAAATTACCTTTTAAAAAAAATAAGCAAATAGAATATTATAAAAATAGAGTACAACTTTATTGTCCATTAGTTAGAACACAATATGTATTCTGCCTTTCTCAACACCCCCATATACACAAGTGAAAAGACAAGTGCAAGTGTGATGTTGGCGCAATGTGAATCCCAGCCATAGTGACTCTACAATACACTATAACTACGTTGTTCAGATTGATGTTGCCAGCATGGGTACTTGGTTGATGTATCTTCCATTAAGTCCTTCTCGTTGGATTATTATGAGCAATGGATAACCATAGTAGTTCAGAAAGGAGAAACACAGCGTAGAAATGTGTTAAACCATTTATTAAAGAATGAATAATGCAAGTCTTGGCGATATAGCCTCTGCTCCTTCAGGGGGTAGCTCACTGCCCAAGCAAAGCGTCATTATATTAAAAAAATGACCTACAAGGAGTGAGCGTGGTAAACTATACCAATCCCCCAAAACAGCAGAATGCCAGACGACTATGTGTAGCTACGACAGAAAGCGCTGTTTAGATATGATCAAATAGACCAGCTAAAGTAATCCTACCATTACAAGACTATGTACTATGTGTGAATATGACCCGTGTGTAGCATGAGCTGGCAAACGTATGTCCTGTTTTTCTCAAATAACGCACCGCCGGGTACCCACGGTTGAAGCAAGATGAGCTGTCATCTTGGTAAATGGGAATATTCTACCTATCTAACTACCAACCATAAGCAGTACGAACCCAGCCGCCCTGGAGAAGCACCGCCGGGTGCGCTCGGCTGAAACTAAATGAGTAATCATCAGGTGGGTCTACATGAAAATATCTCCTTTTCTAACAAGCAACCTTAAGCAATGTGACCCAGCCAACCCCCCTGCAGCTATATGCAATGTACTTTAAACCAAGTAGCCAGCAAAGATGACAACGTGTATGCTATTGGCCACGGCTGACATCATCATAGCAAACTTAATGAGGCATGGTGCTGGCAGGTAAACTGAGGTAATATGTACATGTGGGTAGAGTTAAAGTGACTATGCATAAATAATAAACAGAGTAGCAGCAGCGTAAAAATATGGGGTGGTGTGGGGGGGGGGGGGCAGTGCAAATAGTCCGGGTAGCCATGATTAGCTGTTCAGGAGTCTTATGGCTTGGGGGTAGAAGCTGTTGAGAAGCCTTTTGGACCTATACTTGGCGCTCCGGTACAGCTTGCCGTGCGGTAGCAGAGAGAACAGTCTATGACTAGGGTGGCTGGAGTCTTTGACAATTTGAGGGCCTTCCTCTGACACCGCCTGGTATAGAGGTCCTGGATGGCAGGAAGCTGTAGCAGCCTGAGCATCGGGAACAAAGTATACAATGCTCCCAAGACTAATCTGCTAGCTACGACTGACAACAGTAGAGCAGCGAGGTGGATTGATCCTCGCGACCCATGACATCCTCTCAGCAGCCAGACATGAGCATATTGAACGACCGCGCGAGGTTCAACACAGTTAGCGAGCATTTGCTAAGAAAATGTCATACCAGAAAGCAGCAGCATTAGTGAGCAAGTAGCATCAATCCAGTAAAAGAAGCAAACGCATGCTAGCAGTAGCAACAGGATGTGGCAACAGGATGTGTGAGCAGAACCGGTCATCTTAAATATACCGCCAAATAAGGTGGGCGTGATTGTTACTAGCATCTAATTGGTTGCAGTCTCAGGCAGGCACTCTTTCTGAACTGGCTTGGCTTTATTGGATGTAACCATATTTGCGTACAAATGTGTAGAATGGCTTGATACTGTGAATTACGAAACACACTTGGCATGTTTCCATTGACCCAGGCTTATTCTACAAAAGCAATGTTTAATGGAAATGGAAGATAGACGTTTTCAAAAAATCAACAACAGTTTTTATCTGTTCAAGAGGGGTAGATTTTTATTTTGTCTAACTTTTTTTATTGCGACATATGATGGAAACTGTGTTTTTCTAATAAATGATGATAGCGAATACTTTTGAAGGTGGGCGGGGCATGTGATGGCATCGCGTAACTATAAGCTCCACTCAACATTTAATTCTTAAATGCCTTCTTCATGCTAAATCTATTATTTCAGATATTGCAGTGCAAGTTTCACCATGGCACAGACCGTGGCGATACGTTGGCACATGATAATTATTAGAATATGGCAAATGTCAGTCAATTATTGCATTTTATCCATGCTAGCTTTCGAGGGCTACCTGAGACATGACATACAGTCTGTCGCCAATTTATTAATACCCAATTTGCCGAAATGGGTAATGGAAACACTTCAACTACTACATTCTTATTCGAAACTAGGTTTTTGTGAAAACGTTTTTTTTTTTTTTTGTTGTGACATCATTACATCCAGTTTTTTTTTTAAATCAACACAAGATAGTTAAATGGAAACAGCATTGTCGCATCTATTTGAGCATCTATTTTCTATGTGAACTTTCTAAATGTCGACTAAAATCACTGGACAAGTTAATGGAAACATAGCTACTGACACAATGAAATCTATTTATTTTTTTCAAAAATAAACAAATTTAATCGATTGATATGATTGTGCACATTTTATATATTAGTTATGTATTGTGTATTATCCTTAGAAGCAATTTTTTGTTGTTGCTTTTTTGTAAACTCAGGTATTCCTAAGAGATCATTGCTTGTATTTAAGTAAACGGTAGATATGAGGATTTGCATTGACTTTCGATTACTGGTGTTTGTGTGATTATGACATCACATATAGTACTATAACAATCATTGGATTTATAGCCAAGGAAATCCTTGTAGTAATATCCA
The DNA here is from genome assembly GCF_964263955.1 of Coregonus lavaretus. Taxonomy (NCBI): domain Eukaryota; kingdom Metazoa; phylum Chordata; class Actinopteri; order Salmoniformes; family Salmonidae; genus Coregonus; species Coregonus lavaretus. Next base: position 3,224,281 of record NC_140001.1, read on the forward strand.
ATGTGGTTGTTCATTTCAAGGGACAAGACAACCTAATCTAGTGATTGTAATGAATTTTGGGTTGATAATTAGACCATAGTTGCTATTTTACTGTCAAAATAATACTCTTAGAATTTCCAGAATTGTTTTTCTCCAATAGAGATGAATTACATACATATTTATGTGCACTAACTAATATCACAGGGGTTGAACACCTGAGGAAGTGGAAATTCAAAAGACATTAACTAGACCGCTAACTCTAAATATAATACCCACCATAGGAGGCTGGTGAGGGGAGGACGGCTCATAGTAATGGCTGGAACGGAGTAAATGGAACGGCATCAAACACCTGGAAACTCTGTGTTTGATGTGTTTGATACCATTCCATTAACTCCGTTCCAGCCATTACTATGAGCTGTCCTCCCTAATTAAGGTGCCACCAGCCTCCTGTGATACTCACTGCTAGTAGCCATGTGTTCTTCCAACAGTAAATGTAATGTACAAAAAAAAAACGTTGCAGTTGTAGGCTACTACCCATGAGACCTATAGGCCTATTCACTCGCAATGGCCGGTGCGCATTTCGCACGCGCTCCGCTCCATATCTCAAAGCCATATCTTGGTTGTAAAATAGTTGCTACTGAGCTGAATATTGAGAGTTGAGAAATACAAATGATACCTCCAGAAAGCTGATACCCTCCTGTCTTCGTCAGGGACAAGGGGACAAAGCTTCCAAAGCTGTGTTTTCCCGTAATTGCATTTTGAAATGTTATATGATCAGAACATATTTTTTCTCTCGAGCGCATGAGGGGAGAGAAGAGTGTCTCACTCATCACAGCAGCAGGCCCCAGCGAGGATAGAGGACCATGATCTTGTCTAGCTGATGATAGAATCGCCGCAGGTCTCTTTGCTGATGACGCGTTTTTGACTTTCAATGTGAGTTTGTGTGACCTCAGCTCAGCCTGAGAAAACCGAGCCTCTGATCGGCCAAATGCTCATTTATAGATTAAGAGAGAAATTTCTGAAAAAAATATTGATTTAAAAAAAAATCTTAAATCTCATTGTTTTATTTACATATATATATATTTGTTAAATGTCTGTGTCAATTTCGACCAGCCCACCTAACTAAAAATGGTCCAGCCCATCTGGCATTTGCCAGAATTGCCAGATGGCCAATTCGCCCCTTGGTATTATTAAAGTATTACCTTTGGTACATTGTCAATCTTGTATTGGTGCATATTTCTTATTTTATGGTGTATAGTATCTTATATATTAAACCCATTCTTCTGTAAATACATATTTCAAGCCACGGTGGAAGATCCCTGTGTACCCCGGTACTGCTGTCATAACTGGTACTGCTGTCGTAACTGGTACTGCTGTCATAACTGGTACTGCTGTCGTAACTGGTACTGCTGTCGTAACTGGTACTGCTGTCATAACTGGTACTGCTGTCGTAACTGGTACTGCTGTCATAACTGGTACTGCTGTCGTAACTGGTACTGCTGTCGTAACTGGTACTGCTGTCATAACTGGTACTGCTGTCATAACTGGTACTGCTGTCGTAACTGGTACTGCTGTCATAACTGGTACTGCTGTCATAACTGGTACTGCTGTCGTAACTGGTACTGCTGTCGTAACTGGTACTGCTGTCGTAACTGGTACTGCTGTCGTAACTGGTACTGCTGTCATAACTGGTACTGCTGTCATAACTGGTACTGCTGTTGTAACTGGTACTGCTGTCATAACTGGTACTGCTGTCGTAACTGGTACTGCTGTCGTAACTGGTACTGCAACTCTAAGATTTAGGTCTTTGTTACACTGTAAACCAGATTGTGTAAAATCTGCCCCCAAGCCTACACCTCTTTAAAGTAGGCTACATGCTTGGTACTGCTTGGTACTATTCATTATTTTAAATTTCTACACTGAACAAAAATATAAACGCAACATGTAAAGTGTTGAGCTGAAATAAAATATCCCAGAAAATGTCCATACGAACAAAAGCGTATTTCTCTAAAATGTTTTGCACAAATGTGTTTACATCCCTGTTAGTGAGAATTTCTCCTATGTCAAGATAATCCATCTACCTGACAGGTGTGGCATATCAAGAAGCTGATTAAACAGCATGATCATTACACAGGTGCACCTTGTGCTGGGGACAATAAAAGGCCACTCTAGAATGTGCAGTTTTGTCACTCAACACAATGCCACAGATGTCTCAAGTTTTGAGGGAGCGGGCAATTGGCATGCTGACTGCAGGAATGTCCACCAGAGCTGTTGCCAGATAATTTAATGTTAATTTCTACCAGAAGTCGCCTCCAACGTTGTTTTTGAGAATTTGTCAGTACGTCCAACCGGTCTCACAACCGCAGACCACGTGTATGGCGTCGTGTGGGCGAGCGGTTTGCTGATGTCACTGTTGTGAACAGAGTACCCCATGGTGAGGTTATGGTATGGGCAGGCATAAGCTACGGACAACGAACACAATTGCATTTTATCGTTAGCAATTTGAACGATACGGTGATAAGATCCTGAGCCCCATTGTCGTGCCATTCATCCACCTCAATCACCTCATGTTTCAGCATGATAATGCACGGCCCCATGTCGCAAGGATCTGTACACAATTCCTGAAAGCTGAACATGTCCCAGTTCTTCCGTGGCCTTCCATGGCCTTCCATGGCCTTCCGTGGCCTTCCATGGCCTGCATACTACCAGACGTGTACGACAGTGTGTTCCAGTTCCCGCCAATATCCAGCAACTTCGCCCAGCCATTGAAGAGGAGTGGGACAACATTCCACAGGCCACAATCAACAGCCTGATCAACTCTATGCGAAGGAGATGTGTCGCGCTGCATGAGGAAAATGGTGGTCACACCAGATACTGACTGGTGTTCTGATCCACACCCCTACTTTATTTTAAAGATATCTGTGATCAATAGATGCATATCTGTATTCCCAGTCATGTGATATCCATAGATTAGAGCCTAAATAAATTGATTTCAATTGACTGATTTCCTTATATGAACTGTAACTCAGTAAAATCATTGAAAATGCATGTTGCGTTTATATTTTTGTTCAGTATAATGAATGAATCGGGATTAATCGCATGGTTTTCTGTAGTTCATTGCGATTAATCCACATTTTTGAATTTGCTCAAATTTGGCCCTAAAGAAATATTTAAAAAGCAGTGCATTGATTTACAGGCAAACTATGCTTTCATTTTACGGGACAGAAACACAAAATCATCTGACACAAAATGCTCCCAATGTTTCAGTAGGTCTACTCCCTCTGATCAATGTTTCAGTAGGCCTACTCCCTCTGATCAATGTTTCAGTAGACCTACTCCCTCTGATCAATGTTTCAGTAGACCTACTCCCTCTGATCAATGTTTCAGTGGGTCTACTCCCTCTGATCAATGTTTCAGTAGACCTACTCCCTCTGATCAATGTTTCAGTAGACCTACTCCCTCTGATCAATGTTTCAGTAGGCCTACTCCCTCTGATCAATGTTTCAGTAGACCTACTCCCTCTGATCAATGTTTCAGTAGACCTACTCCCTCTGATCAATGTTTCAGTAGGCCTACTCCCACATGTGCCGAATACAACGGGTGTAGACATTACCGTGAAATGCTTACTTACAGCCCTTAACCAACAAAAAAAAAGTACAATAAAACAACAACAAAAAAGTGTTGAGAAAAAAAGAGCAGAAGTAAAATAAAATAACAGTAGGGAGGCTATATATACAGGGGGGTACCGGTGCAGAGTCAATGTGCGGGGGCACCGGCTAGTTGAGGTAGTTAAGGTAATATGTACAGTGAGGGAAAAAAGTATTTGATCCCCTGCTGATTTTGTATGTTTGCCCACTGACAAATAAATTATCAGTCTATAATTTTAATGGTAGGTTTATTTGAACAGTGAGAGACAGAATAACAACAACAAAAAAATCCAGAAAAATGCATGTCAAAAATGTTATAAATTGATTTGCATTTTAATGAGGGAAATAAGTATTTGACCCCTCTGCAAAACATGACTTAGTACTTGATGGCAAAAACCCTTGTTGGCAATCACAGAGGTCAAACGTTTCTTGTAGTTGACCACCAGGTTTGCACACATCTCAGGAGAGATTTTGTCCCACTCCCCTTTGCAGATCTTCTCCAAGTCATTAAGGTTTCGAGGCTGACGTTTGGCAACTCGAACCTTCAGCCCCCTCCACAGATTTTCTATGGGATTAAGGTCTGGAGACTGGCTAGGCCACTCCAGGACCTTAATGTGCTTCTTCTTGAGCCACTCCTTTGTTGCCTTGGCCGTGTGTTTTGGGTCATTGTCATGATGGAATACCCATCCACAACCCATTTTCAATGCCCTGGCTGAGGGAAGGAGGTTCTCACCCAAGATTTGACGGTACATGGCCCCGTCCATCGTCCCTTTGATGCAGTGAAGTTGTCCTGTCCCCTTAGCAGGAAAACCCCCCCAAAGCATAATGTTTCCACCTCCATGTTTGACGGTGGGGATGGTGTTCTTGGGGTCATAGGCAGCATTCCTCCTCCTCCAAACACGGTGAGTTGAGTTGATGCCAAAGAGCTCGATTTTGGTCTCATCTGACCACAACATTTTCACCCAGTTCTCCTCTGAATCATTCAGATGTTCATTGGCAAACTTCAGACGGGCCTGTATATGTGCTTTCTTGAGCATGGGGACCTTACGGGGGCTGCAGGATTTCAGTCCTTCACGGCGTAGTGTGTTACCAATTGTTTTCTTGGTGACTATGGTCCCAGCTGCCTTGAGATCATTGACAAGATCCTCCCATGTAGTTCTGGGCAGATTCCTCACCGTTCTCATGATCATTGCAACTCCACGAGGTGAGATCTTGCATGGAGCCCCAGGCCGAGAGAGATTGACAGTTATTTTGTGTTTCTTCCATTTGCGAATAATCGCACCAACTGTTGTCACCTTCTCACCAAGCTGCTTGGCGATGGTCTTGTAGCCCATTCCAGCCTTGTGTAGGTCTACAATCTTGTCCCTGACATCCTTGGAGAGCTCTTTGGTCTTGGCCATGGTGGAGAGTTTGGAATCTGATTGATTGATTGCTTCTGTGGACAGGTGTCTTTTATACAGGTAACAAACTGAGATTAGGAGCACTCCCTTTAAGAGTGTGCTCCTAATCTCAGCTCGTTACCTGTATAAAAGACACCTGGGAGCCAGAAATCTTTCTGATTGAGAGGGGGTCAAATACTTATTTCCCTCATTAAAATGCAAATCAATTTATAACATTTTTGACATGCGTTTTTCTGGATTTTTGTTGTTGTTATTCTGTCTCTCACTGTTCAAATAAATCTACCATTAAAATTATAGACTGATCATTTTTTTGTCAGTGGGCAAGTGTACAAAATCAGCAGGGGATCAAATACTTTTTTCTCTCACTGTACATTTGGGTAGAGTTAAAGTGACTATGCATAAATAATTAACAGAGTAGCAGCAGCGTAAAAAGTTGGGGTGGGGGTGGGGGGGCAGTGCAAGTAGTCCGGGTAGCCATGATTAGCTGTTCAGGAGTCTTATGGCTTGGGGGTAGAAGCTGTTGAGAAGCCTTTTGGACCTAGACTTGGCGCTCCGGTACCGCTTGCCGTGCGGTAGCAGAGAGAACAGTCTATGACTAGGGTGGCTGGAGTCTTTGACAATTTTGAGGGCCGTCCTCTGACACCGCCTGGTATAGAGGTCCTGGATGGCAGGAAGCTTGGCCCCAGTGATGTACTGGGCCGTAGGCACTACCCTCTGTAGTCAGGATGCTCTCGATGGTGCGGTCGGAGGCTGAGCAGTTTCCATACCAGGTGGTGATGAACTAGTCACAAGCTGCTACAACTAGAATTTGGATCATTTGCTTAAATCGTTAGACCTGAGAACTACAACAAAAACAGTAGCTAAATGGGATGGATGTCCTGTTGTGATTTAAATCATTGTGGGACGTTAGAGTTCTATCAGGAGGCCTTCAGCCATGACATTGTAAACATTCTTTTGGTTGGCTAGCTAATGTTAGCATAACTAGCTAGCTACTTCTGTACAAATGATGTTTTTGCTGTTATCTTAAGAAACGCCTGGGAATGTGAATATGGTTGAACCTTCTGTATGTTTTCCTTCAAAAATTGTTGCTCAAAGCTGCTCGCGTAGTGGATTTGTGAGACGTACAGCGCTACGTAACAGCAGCTGCGCTACATAACTGAGGTATAATAAGAACTGGAGACTGCGTCCAAGATGTCCGACCGTTGTTTTCAAGGTATTCTACTCACGTTTGCATACGCCGATTCATGGACCGTCTATATCTGGGTTGGGTCTGGTTTATACGGACCAACATCAGATGCGCACTAGCACTTAGTGAGCACTGGGAGCAGCGCCGACGTCATCCAAAAACATGGCAGACATTGGATGAATATAAAATGTTAATATATTTTGGCTGTGGGGGAAAAAAATTTCCTCAGCGACAATTATTTGAATAATTCTATGGATGTTTTGTGCACAAAGGTGATGTCTGAAGTGTCTTATTAGGAATTTTCAAATCTGACTTCTCTATGTGGCCGTCTATGGAAATTGTCTTTCTGGGTCGGGCGTCAGTTAAACTGCAGTACTGAAGCAAATCAGTAGGAGCAGTCAAAACCGCGCTTCTAGACCTGGCCCCTTGGCTGCCACCGAGTGTAATGTCCATGCGGGTCCTTGCGATGAAAAATGGAGATGTGATTAACGTTTTTTATATATATATATATTTTTTACAGCATAAAAAATGTAACGCGTTATTAACGCTTTAACTTTGACAGCCCCTTATTTCTAAGTTTGACCTTTTTTTTCAGTTTGAGGTCATTTTGCCTGTAGCGACACACCTAAAATATTAGTAAATATATTGTACAAATCTCTGACACTGGAGTGTATCTTTATCCACAGATATGTGGGTATCAATCTTTTGGCTATATAATCTGTATGCTCTGAGAGTTGCTAGAAAACCTTTTCAGGTAATAATTTCCTGTAGGTACACACATTTTACATTTTAGTCATTTAGCAGACGCTCTTATCCAGAGCGACTTACAGTTTGTGAGTGCATACATTTTTCATACTGGCCCCCCCGTGGGAATCGAACCCACAACCCTAGCGTTGCAAGCGCCATGCTCTACCAACTGAGCTAAACGGGGCCCAATACACGGAAGAATATTGTATAAACATTTCTGACACTGAAGTACATCCGTATACTCTGGAAGTAATTAAACTGCTGTGCCATGCAGGCAAGTCACTCGTGATTCAAGTCAGTATTCACCGTCCATCCATGACTGAGGTGGGGCAACAGTGAGCGCTGTTACCTTCAAGTAGGTTTCGGTTATGCTAGAGCATGGTGGATGGGTGTAAGCATTTACCTCTGATTCCAAAGGTTGCATGTTCGGATCCAGCGATAGAAAGTTGTTTTTTATATTTTTGTTTTAAGCCTTAACCCTTACCTTAACCATTTGGAGTTAATGCCTAAACTTAACCTTAAACAATTTTGAAATATGACGTTTGGAACAACTTCGAAACTTTACGTTTGAGGAACATGGGTGAACATATAATTCTGACATGAGACATTGAGAGCTTGTAGGTGCCATGACACTATCCATGTACTACTATTTATATACTGTACTGTACTACTGTACTACTGTACTGTACTACTGTACTACTATACTGTACTACTATACTGCACTACTGTACTACTATACTGTACTACTATACTGTACTACTATACTGTACTACTATGCTGTACTACTGTACTGTACTACTGTACTGTACTACTGTACTACTATACTGTACTACTATACTGTACTACTATACTGTATTACTGTACTACTATACTGTACTACTATACTGTACTACTATACTGTACTACTGTACTACTATACTGTACTACTGTACTACTATACTGTACTACTGTACTACTATATTGCACTACTATGCTGTACCACTGTACTACTATACTGCACTACTGTACTACTATATTGTACTACTATGCTGTACCACTGTACTACTATATTGTACTACTGTTCTACTATACTGTACTACTATACTGTACTACTATACTACTGTATTACTACTGTAGTTGTATCTGATATAATAATCCAAGCCTTTTCTACTGAAGCCGAAGGCCGTCCTGTACAGTATATGTATCCATGTTTTACTTTGATTATGACCTAACCTTTTATGGTATAACCTATGGAACAGAATGGTCCTATTTTTATTTAAATGTGATTTTTTATAAATGCATCACACTGACATGACTCTGTGTTGTATTTAAGTTAATAAGTTATAACCAGTAACACATATCAGCAATATATTAACAGTACTGTGTATATGTATGTATGTATGTATATATATATATCTATATATATATATATACAGTACCAGTCAAAAGTTTGGACACACCTACTCATTCAAGGGTTTTTCTTTATTTTTACTATTTTATACATTGTAGAATGATACTGAATACATCAAAACTATGAAATACACATATGGAATCATGCAGTAACCAAAAAAGTGGCAAGGAAATCAAAATATATTTTATATTTGAGATTCTTCAAAGTAGCCACCCTTTGCCTTGATGACTACAAAGAGAAACGACAGGCCATCATTACCTTAAGACATGAAGGTCAGTCAATGTGGAACATTTCTTCAAGTGCAGTCGCAAAAACCATCAAGCGCTATTATGAAACTGGCTCTCATGAGGACCGCCACAGGAAAGGAAGACCCAGAGTTACCTCTGCTGCAGAGGATAAGTTCATTAGAGTTACCAGCCTCAGAAATCAGCAATTAACTGCACCTTATTTGGCAGCCCAAATAAATGCTTCACGGAGTTCAAGTAACAGACACATCTCAACATCAACTGTTCAGAGGGGACTGCGTGAATTAGGCCTTCAATTGCTGCAAAGAAACCACTACTTAAGGACACCAATAATAAGAAGAGACTTGCTTGGGCCAAGAAACATGAACAATGGGCATTAGACAGGTGGAAATATGTCCTTTGGTCTGATGAGTCCAAATGTGAGATTTTTGTTTCCAACCGCCGTGTCTTTGTAGGTGAACGGATGATCTCCGTATTTGTGGTTCCCACCATGAAGCATGGAGGAGGAGGTGTGATGTTGTGGGGGTGCTATATAACCTACCAGTCAAAAGTTTGGACAAACCTACTCATTCAAGGGTTTTTCTTTATTTTTGTTTATTTCTATTTTAGTACAGTTCCTTTACTTGTTGGCTGCTTTTCCGACACATCCCAAACCATCTCAATTGAGTTGAGGTCGGGGGATTGTGGCGGCCAGGTCATCTGATGCAGCACTCCATCACTCTCCTTCTTGGTCAAATAGTCCTTACACAGCCTGGAGGTGTGTTGGGTCATTGTCCTGTTGAAAAACAAATGATAGTCCCACTAAACCCAAATCAGATGGGATGGCGTATCGCTGCAGAATGCTGTGGTAGCCATGCTGGTTAAGTGTGACTTGAATTCTAAATAAATTACAGACAGTGTCACCAGCAAAGCACCCCCACACCATCACACCTCCTCCTCCATGCTTTACGCTGGGAACTACACATGCAGAGATCATCCGTTCACCCACACTCCGTCTCACAAAGATACGGCGGTTGGAACCAAAAATCTCAAATTTGGACTCCAGACCAAAGGACAAATTTCCACTGGTCTAATGTCCATTGCTCGTGTTTCTTATCCCAAGCAGGTCTCTTCTTCTTATTGGTGTCCTTTAGTAGTGGCTTCTTTGCAGCAATTCGACCATGAAGGCCTGATTCACACAGTCTCATCTGAACAGTTGATGTTGAGATGTGCCTGTTACTTGAACTCTGTGAAGCATTTATTTGGGCTGCAATTTCTGAGGCTGGTAACTCTAATAAACTTATCCTCTGCAGCAGAGGTAACTTTGGGTCTTCCATTCCTGTGGCGGTCCTCATCAGAGCCAGTTTAATCATAGCGCTTGATGGTTTTTGCGACTGCACTTGAAGAAACTTTCAAAGTTCTTAAAATTTTCCGGATTGACTGACCTTCATGTCTTAAAGTAATGTTGTTTCTCTTTGCTTATTCTAGCGGTTCTTGCCATAATATGGACTTGGTCTTTTACCAAATAGGGCTATCTTATACCCCTCCTACCTTGTCACAACACAACTGATTGGCTCAAACGCATTAAGAAGGAAAGAAATTCCACAAATTAACTTTTAAGAAGGCACGCCTGTTAATTGAAATGCATTCCAGGTGACTACCGCATGAAGCTGGTTGAGAGAATGCCAAGAGTGTGCAAAGCTGTCATCAAGGCAACAGGTGGCTATTTGAAGAATCTCAAATATAAAATATATTTTGATTTGTTTAACACTTTTTTGGTTACTACATGATTCCATATGTGTTATTTCATAGTTTTGATGTCTTGAATGAGTAGGTGTGTTCCTAACTTTTGATTGGTGGTGTATATCACCAATATATTACAAGTACTGTACACTATAACAAAAGTCAGAGCATCAGTTGCTGTGGTCTCGTAACTAAAACTGCGTTCATTAAAACAAAAGACAGTGTAGTGCCTAGCGGTATCCCCAAGCTGACTAGGTAGCCTAGCGGTATCCCCAAGCCGACAAGGTAGCCTAGCGGTATCCCCAAGCCGACTAGGTAGCCTAGCGGTATCCCCAAACTGACTAGGTAGCCTAGCGGTATCCCCAGGCCGACTAGGTAGCCTAGCGGTATCCCCAAGCCGACTAGGTAGCCTAGCGGTATCCCCAAGCCGACTAGGTTGCCTAGCGGTATCCCCAAGCCGACTAGGTAGCCTAGCGGTATCCCCAAGCCGACTAGGTAGCCTAGCGGTATCCCCAAGCCGACTAGGTAGCCTAGCGGTATCCCCAAGCCGACTAGGTAGCCTAGCGGTATCCCCAAGCCGACTAGGTAGCCTAGCGGTATCCCCAAGCCGACTAGGTAGCCTAGCGGTATCCCCAAGCCGACTAGGTAGCCTAGCGGTATCCCCAAGCCGACTAGGTAGCCTAGCGGTATCCCCAAGCCGACTAGGTAGCCTAGCGGTATCCCCAAGCCGACTAGGTAGCCTAGCGGTATCCCCAAGCCGACTAGGTAGCCTAGCGGTATCCCCAAGCCGACAAGTTGAAAAATCTGTCAATGTGCCCTTGAGCAAGGCACATAAACCTAATTGCCCTTTTAAGTCACTCTGGATAAGAACGCCTGCTAAATGACTAAAATGTAAAATGTAATAAAATATAGTGTGTAGAGCAATTAAATGGTCCAACACATGAATTACCATTATCACTGCACTACCCTTTGATTTCTCTTAATTACTATGGTTGGAGAATACTAGGATACCATGGGTCTGAATACTAGGATACAATGGGTCTGAATACTAGGATACCATGGGTCTGAATACTAGGATACCATGGGTCTGAATACTAGGATACCATGGGTCTGAATACTAGGATACCATGGGTCTGAATACTAGGATACCATGGGTCTGAATACTAGGATACCATGGGTCTGAATACTAGGATACCATGGGTCTGAATACTAGGATACCATGGGGTCTGAATACTAGGATACCATGGGTCTGAAACAGCACAAGCCATCTGCAGGAGTGTGTGTTGGCTCATAATAACGGCTGGAAGAGCGCAAATGGAATGGCATCAAACACATGGTTTCCATGGCATCAAACACATGGTTTCCATGGCGTCAAACACATGGTTTCCATGGCGTCAAACACATGGTTTCCATGGCGTCAAACACATGGTTTCCATGGCGTCAAACACATGGTTTCCATGTGTTGGATGTATTTGATGCCATTCCACCCATTCCTCTCCAGCCATTACCACGAGCCCGTTCTCCTGTGTTGACGTCGGGTGGTATTGTGTGGTAGCCTGGTTCCAGATCTGTTTGTGCTGTCTTGCCAACTTCATTGGGGGTTTTTGGCGTGACAATGAGCATATCAAGATGAGGCCGGTCAAGGTTTTCAGCTGTCAGTTAAAGCTTTATCGTTGTGATGCCTGATGACCCCAGTCAGGTGATAAACACGTAATGGAATCTGGTCTGCTACTGAGAGGACGTCGCAATGAGTCGGTCCGCGTGACTATGAGGAGGTATGAGAGAAGCATTAGTATTCATTTATATTTCTCAATATATTTATTATATTCCTAATATATTTCCTAACAACCCACTGGGTTAGCATACACTTGTTCCATTGTAAAATAAAATGTACCTTTATTTTCCTATTCATTAAATAACATTGATCTCCCAGCTAGCTACTTAGCGCCTCCAGCTCATCAACATGATGTGTATATAAGTAGATAATAAATCCCCCCAGACTGGTAACAACAGAGGACAGGAAGTTATAATTACACAGCTCTCTCCCAGTGTCTGTTCTGTAGAGCACGTCGTCACAACACTCTATTTGAAAGGAGTTTGTAGTTTGTGGGAGCTCTATTTGAAAGGTGTTTGTAGCTTGTGGGAGCTCTATTTGAAAGGGGTTTGTAGCTTGTGGGAGCTCTATTTGAAAGGTGTTTGTAGCTTGTGGGAGCTCTATTTGAAAGGGGTTTGTAGCTTGTGGGAGCTCTATTTGAAAGGGGTTTGTAGCTTGTGGGAGCTCTATTTGAAAGGGGTTTGTAGCTTGTGGGAGCTCTATTTGAAAGGGGTTTGTAGCTTGTGGGAGTTCTATTTGAAAGGGGTTTGTAGCTTGCGGGAGCTCTATTTGACAGGAGTTTGTAGCTTGTGGGAGCTCTATTTGAAAGGAGTTTGTAGCTTGTGGGAGTTCTATTTGAAAGGGGTTTGTAGCTTGTGGGAGCTCTATTTGACAGGAGTTTGTAGCTTGTGGGAGTTCTATTTGAAAGGAGTTTGTAGCTTGTGGGAGCTCTATTTGAAAGGAGTTTGTAGCTTGTGGGAGCTCTATTTGAAAGGAGTTTGTAGCTTGTGGGAGCTCTATTTGAAAGGAGTTTGTAGCTTGTGGGAGCTCTATTTGAAAGGGGTTTGTAGCTTGTGGGAGCTCTATTTGAAAGGAGTTTGTAGCTTGTAGGAGCTCTATTTGACAGGAGTTTGTAGCTTGTGGGAGCTCTATTTGAAAGGAGTTTGTAGCTTGTGGGAGCTCTATTTGAAAGGAGTTTGTAGCTTGTAGGAGCTCTATTTGAAAGGAGTTTGTAGCTAGTGGGAGCTCTATTTCTCATGCATAGATATAGAACCCCTAGATGGCCTTATGTCATAGAGCCCCTAAACATCAGAATGGTCAGTTATTTCAGCCATTAGCTGGGGGTCTGTTCTGATTGGCCATCAAATAGAACTAGAATTCCTGTCCACTGATACGTTGTCCGTGCTCTCATGGACAAACGGTTAAGTAGGAGAAATTGCTCTCTTGCGTTGTTGTAGCATTTTTTTTTTAACACATAATGTACATTTTAAGTGTTAGGGTTTTTAATTAAAGTAAGGTTTGGCTCATGATTGATAGTGTGTCCGAACAACGTGTGACTGGATAAGGAGAGTCATGGTGTTGTGATGGAGCAGGTGATGGAGAATCAATCACTCTTCTAAACCACCAGAGTTTGCTCACAATAGCAGTTTCAGCAGCTTTTTAGTTTGATTCACCAGATAAATATTTCAATATGACCTTTAAAAGGATGACAGAAAGAGGAAACCGAGGCCCAAAGAAATGCTGACTTCAGTTCCTCAAGGGTTCCCAGTTCCTAATGTGTGTCTGGCTGAAGCATCCTCCTATCTGTTCACTGAGCTTTATGGACAGAACACATGACAACATGATGTGTTCTCAACAAAATCAATCAGTAAACACATTTTTTTTTGCGCACACTGTCAGCTGTCCTTCAACGCGACAGCGGTGTAGCTAATTGTAGATCCGAGCTAATCAAGAGCAGTGAGATATCTCATTGGGATACGGAATGTCACGTTAGCTGCGTTACAATCTATTGTGGCACGCTCTGGTTTCAAGGGAGGTTATTATTATTACTTATTAATGTGAACAAGGGCTTAGTTTTCATCTTACTGGACGCTCTTATCCAGAGCGACTTACAGTTAGTGAGTGCATAAATTATTCTCTCTAAGCTGAGACCTTGAAACTGAGATATCTTTCGTTCTCAAAACAAGGTCTGGGCGTACTGCCAAATTGCAGATATTGATAAGTGAGGATTCGTCCGATCAGCCACTTGCATGAACACAGAAATTGGTTATTAGAACAGCACGTGAATAGAACATAGAAATGTATAGAATAGAAAAGCAGCAACGTTAAAATGTCCATCACATTCCATCCTCTCATTACATTTTAATGTAAGCATTTAGATTTTAGCTTCTATATGAAAATATTCTATACTCCTATTAAAGTAAAGGAAATCAACACAGACAAAAAAAAAACTGACACTTCATAATTTCAAACCCTTCATTCTGGCTTGTACAATCCAATTAGTGTGAATCCAATTAGTGTGAATCCAATTAGTGTGAATCCAATTAGTGTGAATCCAATTAGTGTGGTAATATAATAATCATAATAAAGGTTATACTTCTATTAATGGGAGTGAGTATCAAAAATACACACACATACACAAGGGATCTGTAGATTCAGAGGTGAATAAATCTCTCAATGTTAACCGTTGTTTCCATATACGTTCGGGTTGAATTGACCTATGTTTTTCACTAACTGTCCCTGGGACATCAACTTAGTCAAAATATAAAACCCTGTTGTTTAACAATTCTGCTAAGACCTTCAAAAGGTCGGCGCTGGCTCATCAGCTCAGTGTTCCACATAATGTAAACAGGTTAAGGGTTCAGATGACCTTACCCTCAACTTGTTAAACGAAAACAACCTTCAATCATTACTCATTTACATTTTAGTCATTTAGCAGACGCTCTTATCCAGAGCAACTTACAGGAGCAATTAGGGTTAAGTGCCTTGCTCAAGGGCACATCGACAGATTTTTCACCTAGTCAGCTTGGGGATTGTGCCACTCATTGTCCGTATCTACAGGGGGGAAATGGGAGCTCATCCAGAGTTGGCAGTTCATTAGTTTCACCATCCTCTGGAGGAGCAGAAAACATGATAGCTGCTGAAATCTTATCAGCCAGAGAGGCACAGATCGCCTTACAGCATGTTAATAACATTTCACAGGGAAGAGAGAGAGAGAAAACACACATTATAACAGTTTCCCACCAACCTTAATAAGAATGATATTGGGGCAAGGTTAGCCCAAGCTACAATCTAGTGGCTCTCCTCACATTTTAGAGGCATAAAAGCCTTGCCTTTCTGTTACGTTCTCCCCTCGGGTGTAGTTTTGTCTGAGGAGGAGACGTAAATGCCTGTGTCTGCGCACACAAGGTAAACTAGATGGATGGGGAAGAAATGTGGGGTGTAATGAACTAAAATAACCAAACAACAACCAGATCTCAAGGTTATCCCTCGGGGGACGTTTAGTAAGGTACAAAAAATATACAACACCCATAAAGAAACAGTAATGAAACAAAAATCAATCAAACATACCAGGGAAGGTAAGAGAAGGGAATATTTGGGAACGGGGTCCAATTAATGAAAATAAACAAAAGGTCCCTCCTCTTCTACACACCTAATCCTAACACTCTAACCCAAACCCACTTTCCTGCCTGTTTACCAAAAAATACAGGGGTGACACCCGCCCTGCTAACCTAGTGTGTAAAACAATGGGTTATCTACGTGTGAGTGTACACCCATGGGCAGATCTACCTTTCCCTTCTCCAGGACCCAGGTAGGGTGGAACACAAACAAAGATAAATGAACCCAACCAATACCCAAACAACAAGTGTCCTCTCCCCCCCTTCTTCGAGCTCACACGGCAAACAGGTATACTCTCCTCAATCAGCTACAGCTGCCAGGACTCCGGACCGAAGCCACGCCCACCATCGTCAGCCGCAACTCAGCACACCTGTAATGCCCAGAACACACAAACACACTACAAAGGAAAATGGGGAGAATGAAAAACACGTCACACGTAACACTTTCCAGATCCTAATTATAACTATTGATAAATTATTCAACCCAAATGTAGAATGACAGTCCTTACTGCTTCACGTTGGTTCTATTACTTTAATTTAAGACCCCCCCCCCCCCCCCCGGCGCTCATCCTTCTGGCGTTTCTTCATGTTCTTCTTCAGATAGTGTTTCAGTTCGCACATGTTCAAGCCCTTGATAATGTCTCTCACCTGAGCTGCCACCGTCCTTTACAGTCCATTATGTCTTTGTCCATTCTCCTACCAGTACACCAGCAAGTTGGGATGGGGATCTCTCTCCATGCTCACTCCACGTGGACCCATGTCGCACCCATGAGAGAAAAGGCAGTTGATAGCTTCGACTGGATGCTGTGTACAGGTTGCTGGCTCGGACTCAGGTCTCACGGTAGAAGTGGTGTAGGACCATACTGTGGTGTAGGTGGTGTAGGACCATACTGTGGTGTAGGTGGTGTAGGACCATACTGTGGTGTAGGTGGTGTAGGACCATACTGTGGTGTAGGTGGTGTAGGACCATACTGTGGTGTAGGTGGTGTAGGACCATACTGTGGTGTAGGTGGTGTAGGACCATACTGTGGTGTAGGTGGTGTAGGACCATACTGTGGTGTAGGTGGTGTAGGACCATACTGTGGTGTAGGTGGTGTAGGATCATACTGTGGTGTAGGTGGTGTAGGACCATACTGAACGCCGTTGTCGCTTCAGCCGGGGGGTGTTGAGGTTCACACTGTTCTCGGTCCCTTCCATGCATCAAGACACCATCTGTGGTCACCTTCGCTATAACCTCGAGAGAGGACAAGACCAGAACAACAGTTTAGTTTAGGGCATTTCTGATTCAGGAAAAATCCAGATTTCTAAAACAAATGTCAAAGAGAATAACAACACACAGTTGAAACCATTTTTTTCTCTCCAAATTGTCTTATACTCCCCTATCATCTTGGCGATCTCACTGCGGAGTTACAGGGTCAGGGAGTCAGAGGGCTAATCCTTAGGGAGAAATCCCCACCATCCAGCAGACTCAATCTGGTGAGATTTGTTATTGAAGCAAGACAAAAACAAACAAACAAACAACACAACAACAGCAATACTAATTCATATGAAACTAGAGGTGGGGAAAAATTCAATCCATTTATAGTAACTGTCAACCATTACCAACACATCTTTCCTGTTTTATTGGCAGGCATGTGAACAAAATCAATTTGCTTATTTACCAAAGGGCCCCAGGGAACTGGTAATTCCTCCTTTGGACTTCATGACTCACATCGTGATTCATGCATCCCCCCCAAAAAAACAACAACACTGCCTGTTAAATCAAAAATAAACAGAATAACAAATCAGATTAGAATGACCACTCTTGATAACTCCATAAGCAAATAATTGTATCCCATAAGGTAATGGTAAAATAGACTAGAGGCAGGGGCAGTGCTCTCTCTCTGTCCTTCTCGTGGTCCGAATCACACATGGGACTATTGATAAATTAGAAACTTATTCTATTAATTAGTGTTTACATAGGCCATTTAAATCTCACCCGATGTCTCCAGTCGTTCTAGTGAGGGTGATCAGGCCTCACCAGGAAGTCAGAACAGAGGTCAGAGGTCAGTCAGCCCTATTAAGTGAGTGTTTGTTTTCCTGTACCTCAGACATTATTTAAAGATATTTCAACCATTTCAAACATTTTGTGTATCAGGTTTACATTTGGTTTTCCCAGTACATTTCTTCTAATCATGAGAATTTACATGTGTGCAACCAAACCTCAGACAATAGAAACGTTCATTTGTGTACAGCATCCTTTCTAACCCTTGAAAAATCCACTAAAACCCCAAAATTAAAATACTCCACACTTCTAAATCAAACAGAGTATTAACCACTAACAGATATTCATTAACAGGTGGGTTGTGTGTGTGTGTGTGCTGGCGTGTTTGTGTCAAAAATCGAAGGGTAAACACAAACAAAATGGCCTTGCTTAGATTGGGAGGTCCATTAACAGCTTTTGACTGCTCTCCTAAGGCACCTGCCTCGGGAAGCCTTTCAAAGGGAGAGATACAGAATCATTGATAAACATGTAAAAAAAAGTGGACATTCATCAGTCCTGGAAGAAAGAAAATAAACATAATTTAGTTTACTGCATCTTGTGGAGGGAGTCTTAATAAACCCATGTGTATACAGAATTATACTTCAGACACATTTATACTTCAGACACATCAGATGATACGGTGTCCCTTAAAGCTGAATTAGGCACCTTCAAAAGTAAACAATCCTTGAGCCCCTCTTAAATCCCTGGTGCTACCCAAACTATAGAATTGAGAAATAAATTAAACACGAGAGCAGTGGACCAGGCCTGGAAGAGTGAGCGGCCTCTAATTTAAGTCGCAATGCTCAATCCCTCTGTCTTACTTCTTCAAATTACTAAGATATTGCATTATTGGATTGCTATCTGAAAGCCAATTACCCTTCACTTTGTTACCTTCACTAGTCTCCATATCTGTTTCCCTCAACTTGGACTTCCTTCCATATAGGAAGACCTCAATCACTACTGCTTAAATACACGGATCACTCTCCAACAACATTCTGCTTTTCCCCCTATTTCAAGGTTTAAAACAAAACCAAACAAACATGATAACTTTCTCCATATTGGAAGGCATTGTTTTCATTTTAGTATACCTTCAAAAAGTTACTCTATATTTGTATTACCAATCTCTGTTGGATATTCACTTTCTGCTTCTATATTTATCAAACGTCTATTATTTTAAGATTCATATGTAATGCTTTGGAGGGATGATCAATAAGTATTAATTGGGTTGCACTATCTATCAGTCCCCTGTAGATTGCATGCTCTGTCCATAATAAGTCTCTACCTAGCACGTTAAACGGTTGAGTAGGTGAATACAGAAAATCATTGGTTCTATTTAACAGGGTATGGGCTTATTTCAAAATGTATTACCATGGTGGAGGAAAACGCGTTTATAGTTTTATAGGTTAGGGGTCAAGTCCCATACAATGCTTTAATCTCACCTTTATCAAATGATTGTCACGATCCAGGTAAGGAGTAGACCAAGGTGCAGCGTGATGAACAAACATACTTTAATTAGTTAAAGCATCAAAATACAAAACAAAACACGACTCGTGACGTCCACGGTATCAATGACCGAACACGGAACAAAAACCCACAACCACAAAGGGAAAACATACAGTTTAAATATGGCTCCCAATCAGAGACAACCAGCCAACAGCTGACACTCGTTGCCTCTGATTGGGAGTCACTCAGGCAAACATAGAATACAACAAACTAGAATGAACACCAACATAGAAATACACACATAGAAATGAACACACCCTGGCTCAACATAATGAGTCCCAGAGCCAGGGTGTGACAGTACCCCCCCCTAAAGGCGCGGACTGCGACCGCGCCTCAACTAAACAAACCAAGGGAGGGCTGGGCGGGCATACCTCCTCGGCGGCGGTTCTGGCTCCGGCCTTGACCACCACCCTCCAATACACCCCCCATAGTACCCCTGGTCCAGTCTGACCCCGCCGGCTGGAGCAGGACTGGACTTAACAGGAGCGATCCTTACCAGGCTGTCGACTCGCACCCCTGGCTTGGTGCGTGGAGGAGGAACGGGCCTTACCAGGCTGACGACACGCACCCCTGGCTTGATGCGTGGAGGAGGAACGGGCCTTACCAGGCTGACGACTCGCACCCCTGGCTTGGTGCGTGGAGAAGGAACGGGCCTTACCAGGCTGACTACTCGCACCCCTGGCTTGGTGTGTGGAAGAGGGACGGGCCTTACCAGGCTGACTTCTCGCACCCCTGGCTTAGTGCGAGTGGCAGGAACAGGCCGGACCGGGCTGGCGACGCGCACCGTAGGTTTGGTGCGAGTGGCAGGAACAGGCCGGGTCGGGCTGGCGACGCGCACCGTAGACTTGGTGCGGGTGGCAGGAACAGGCCGGACCGGGCTGGCGACGCGCACCGTAGGTTTGGTGCGAGTGGCAGGAACAGGCCGGGTCGGGCTGGCGACGCGCACCGTAGACTTGGTGCGGGTGGCAGGAACAGGCCGGACTGGGCTGGCGACGCACACCGTAGGCTTGGTGCGTGGAGCAGGGACAGGCCGGACTGGGCTGGCGACGCACACCGTAGGCTTGGTGCATGGAGCAGGGACAGGCCGGACTGGGCTGGCGACGCACACCGTAGGCTTGGTGCGTGGAGCAGGAACAGGCCGGGCTGGGCTGTCGACGCACACCGTAGGCTTGGTGCGTGGAGCAGGGACAGGCCGGGCTGGGCTGGCGACGCACACCGTAGGCTTGGTGCGTGGAGCAGGGACAGGCCGGGCTGGGCTGGCGACGCACACCGTAGGCTTGGTGCGTGGAGCAGGGACAGGCCGAACCGGGCTGTGGAGACGGATAGGAGGCCTGGAGTGAAGAGCGGCCACCACCCGTCCTGGCTGAATGCCTACCCTCACACACTCTGTGTGAGGCATCCGCACAGGACGTACAGGGCGGTGAACCCCTGGCCTGGTGGCCTTCTGGATCCGCCCCCTTTTCTCCTCCGTCAGCCCCGTCGTCCATGCCGTGTGCCCCCCCCTAAACATTTTCTGGAGTTGCCTCACGACCGTCCGACGACGACCCTGATCACGCCGTTGCTCCTCTCTCCGTCGCCTCTCCACTGTCTCACTCCATGGCCGGCGATCCATCCCGGCCAGGATTTCCCCCCAAGTCCAGGACCCTTTACCGTCCAATATCTCCTCCCATGTCCAGGCTGCCTGCTCCTGGACACGCTGCTCCTCTTTCGCCAGGGCCTTTCCCGGCGCTTCCTCCCATGTCCACCCCAAGGGCTGCCCCTGGACACGCTGCTTGGTCGTTGCATGGTGGGTTTTTCTGTCACGATCGAGGTAAGGAGTAGACCAAGGCGCAGCGTGATGAACAAACATACTTTAATTAGTTAAAGCATCAAAATACAAAACAAAACACGACTCGTGACGTCCACGGTATCAATGACCGAACACGGAACAAAAACCCACAACCACAAAGGGAAAACATACAGTTTAAATATGGCTCCCAATCAGAGACAACCAGCCAACAGCTGACACTCGTTGCCTCTGATTGGGAGTCACTCAGGCAAACATAGAATACAACAAACTAGAATGAACACCAACATAGAAATACACACATAGAAATGAACACACCCTGGCTCAACATAATGAGTCCCAGAGCCAGGGTGTGACAATGATCCATAAAGGGACCACCTCTGAACATTTCTCAGATCTGTTTTCACCACTTACAGTGAGGGGGAAAAAAGTATTTGATCCCCTGCTGATTTTGTACGTTT
This sequence comes from Coregonus lavaretus, assembly GCF_964263955.1. NCBI lineage: Eukaryota > Metazoa > Chordata > Actinopteri > Salmoniformes > Salmonidae > Coregonus > Coregonus lavaretus. The sequence continues at coordinate 3,245,581 of NC_140001.1, forward strand.
GACCACTGACAAAGACATGATCAGTCTATAATTTTAATGGTAGGTTTATTTGAACAGTGAGAGACAGAATAACAACAACAAAAATCCAGAAAAACCCATGTCAAAAATGTTGAAATTGATTTGAATTTTAATGAGGGAAATAAGTATTTGACCCCCTATCAATCAGAAAGATTTCTGGCTCCCAGGTGTCTTTTATACAGGTAACGAGCTGAGATTCGGAGCACACTCTTAAAGGGAGTGCTCCTAATCTCAGCTTGTTACCTGTATAAAAGACACCTGTCCACAGAAGCAATCAATCAATCAGATTCCAAACTCTCCACCATGGCCAAGACTAAAGAGCTCTCCAAGGATGTCAGGGACAAGATTGTAGACCTACACAAGGCTGGAATGGGCTACAAGACCATCGCCAAGCAGCTTGGTGAGAAGGTGACAACAGTTGGTGCAATTATTCGCAAATGGAAGAAACACAAAATAACTGTAAATCTCTCTCGGCCTGGGGCTCCATGCAAGATCTCACCTCGTGGAGTTGCAATGATCATGAGAACGGTGAGGAATCAGCCCAGAACTACACGGGAGGATCTTGTCAATTATCTCAAGGCAGCTGGGACCATAGTCACCAAGAAAACAATTGGTAACACACTACGCCATGAAGGACTGAAATCCTGCAGCGCCCGCAAGGTCCCCCTGCTCAAGAAAGCACATATTCAGGCCCGTCTGAAGTTTGCCAATGAACATCTGAATGATTCAGAGGAGAACTGGGTGAAAGTGTTGTGGTCAGATGAGACCAAAATGGAGCTCTTTGGCATCAACTCAACTCGCCGTGTTTGGAGGAGGAGGAATGCTGCCTATGACCCCAAGAACACCATCCCCACCGTCAAACATGGAGGTGGAAACATTATGCTTTGGGGGTGTTTTTCTGCTAAGGGGACAGGACAACTTCACTGCATCAAAGGGACGATGGACGGGGCCATGTACCGTCAAATCTTGGGTGAGAACCTCCTTCCCTCAGCCAGGGCATTGAAAATGGGTCGTGGATGGGTATTCCAGCATGACAATGACCCAAAACACACGGCCAAGGCAACAAAGGAGTGGCTCAAGAAGAAGCACATTAAGGTCCTGGAGTGGCCTAGCCAGTCTCCAGACCTTAATCCCATAGAAAATCTGTGGAGGGAGCTGAAGGTTCGAGTTGCCAAACGTCAGCCTCGAAACCTTAATGACTTGGAGAAGATCTGCAAAGAGGAGTGGGACAAAATCCCTCCTGAGATGTGTGCAAACCTGGTGGCCAACTACAAGAAACGTCTGACCTCTGTGATTGCCAACAAGGGTTTTGCCACCAAGTACTAAGTCATGTTTTGCAGAGGGGTCAAATACTTATTTCCCTCATTAAAATGCAAATCAATTTATAACATTTTTGACATGCGTCTTTCTGGATTTTTGTTGTTGTTATTCTGTTACTCACTGTTCAAATAAACCTACCATTAAAATTATAGACTGATCATGTCTTTGTCAGTGGGCAAACGCACAAAATCAGCAGGGGATCAAATACTTTTTTCCCCTCACTGTACGTACGTCTACGTGTAGGTGTGCAAGTTATATATTATTATTATTTTTCTGTTGTTACTTCCATCAGATCATCATAATAACCCGTTATACAAATATTATGTTACTTTATCTCTAGTAACCCATTATACATTTGTGTTACATCACAGATTCCTCATCTACATACAGGGTTTACTTATTCCCTTGTGTTCTATTTAACGTGTATTTAACAGCATATTCTGAAATATTACTCTCTTCTTTCATATCTCCATACAGAATCCCTATATAACGTTATAAATCTTTTGGTTTTCACCTCCACACCCGCAGCAACAATCACAGCGCAGCAGGCCGAGAGGTACACATATCTTTCAATGGCTTCTCCTGTCAGTGCCCACTACCTGTAGATCGACGGCCGGTGGTGGACAGAACCCCTAGATAACGTTATAGATCTAAAAACACAGCTCACAGAACTGGCTGGGGGGATCCAGTCTTTCACGCACTCAGTAATCCTCTTTCCCACTGGAGCTAGTCCCCTTGACAGCTCTCATTCACTCAGTATTTTATAGTTACATTTCTCAATCAATCTTAATATCATAAAATTCCAATCTTAATAGTAATAATTTCAATCCATTTATTCTCCAAATTTCAATCAGCCAAATCTCAATCTTAATAGTAATAATTTCCAAATTTCAATCATTCTTATTATCCAATCAGCTTAATATCCACATTTCAATCAATCAGCTCTTGTTTATGCAAGAGAACGTGACAACAACAGTAATTAATGAGTATACATACTTTACACAGAGCAGGTGAGTGTAGGTAGGCCTAGACAGAGCAGGTGAGTGCAGGTAGGTAGGCCTAGACCAGGGGTGTCAAACGTCCGGCCCGCGGGCCGGATAAGGCCTGCAAACGGGTTTAATCCGGCCCGTGAGATGATAAAAAAAATAAAAAAAATAATAATAATAATAATAATAATAATAATTGTAAAGTATAAAAATGCGCTGCAATTTTTCAATAAAATAAACTGCTGTTCCAATTGCGTCCACTGGATGGTATGGCAGGCCATAGATGTGGTCTTTCTCTCTGAGAAGGCTGTCAAACTGACGGTGATTCAGGCTTCTGGATCGGATGAAATTAACAGTTTGGATGACCACCTTCATGATGTTATCCATCTTTAATGACTTGCAACACAAAGCCTCCTGGTGCAAAATACAGTGAAAAGTCAAAAAATCACGTCCTCCATTTGCAGATTGCACTTTCTCTCTGAACTTTGTCACAACGCCTGCTTTTTTCCCGATCATTGAGGGCGCACCATCTGTAGCCAGGCTGACAGCGCGGGACCAGTCCACTCCGACCCTGTCCAGCGCGCCGACGAGTGCGGTAAAAATATCAGCTGCTGTCGTTGTATCTGTCATCGGCACCAACTCCACGAACTCCTCGGTGACGGTCAATGTGTCATCAACTCCGCGGATGAAAATGGCCAGTTGTGCAACATCTGTAATGTTCGTGCTTTCATCAATTGCAACCGAAAACGCAATAAATGACTTTACTTTTTGCTTCAACTGGCTGTCCAAATCCACTGAAAGATCGGAAATCCTGTCTGCAACTGTGTTTCTTGTCAGGCTGATATTTGCAAAAGCCTGCCGCTTTTCAGGGCACACAATCTCCGCTGCCTTCATCATGCATGTTTTTACAAATTCACCCTCACTAAATGGTTTTGAAGCCACTGCGATTTCATTAGCAATGAGGTAGCTAGCTTTCACTGCAGCGTCACTGATGTCTCAGCTGTGAGTAAACACAGACTGCTGTTTCTTCAGACCCGCCAACAGTTCATTCACCTTCTCTTCTCCGCTGTCCTTGAAAGTTGTCATATTTGTCGGCATGAAGACTCACATAGTGGCGACGAAGGTTATATTCTTTCAGCACTGCAACATGCTCTGAACACACCAAACATACAGCTTTCCCATTCAATTCCATGAATAAATAGGATGACCATTTTTCTTGGAACACTCTGCACTCTGCGTCCACTTTTCTCTTTTTTGACAGAGACATATTGGGGCAATGAGGGTGCCAAAGCACATAATGTTAAAAGTAGAAGCCGTAATAAATATCGCGGGCAAAACAAAGTAGCTCATTGGCTGCACGTGCTTGACCTACTTGCTCTGCCCCGGTATAAACAGTTTGCTTGCTTAACACAATTGCTATTGCGCCATCCAGTGGACGCAATTGGAACAGCAGTTTATTTTATTGAAAAATTGCAGCGCATTTTTATACTTTACAATTATTATTATTATTATTATTATTATTATTATTATTTTTTTTTAATCATCTCACGGGCCGGATTAAACCCGTTTGCGGGCCTGATCCGGCCCGCGGGCCGGACGTTTGACACCCCTGGTCTAGACAGAGCAGGTGAGTGTAGGTAGGCCTAGACAGAGCAAGCTTTTGGTGGTTGCAGCCCTGTTCCATCCTTTTTAAAAACCTTTAAGAACTTTGATGACCGTTGCTAATGCCACTTCGTAATCTGCAATGGCCCTGTGCATGTATCATCTTCAGACAGCAGAATTAAAGGCTCTGCTAATCTACAGGCTCATCCCTCTTCTGTTTTTGTTCTGTTCAGCCCAACTCTATGTCACATCACAACGCTGCAGACACAGATGGGAAGTTAAATTGTAATCGCCAGAGAGTTGAGAGCCCTGCTATTGACATGACATGATCACATTATTGATTGGCCAATTTATAGCAGAAGGAAGATGTCAATATGGCCATCCACGGGGGGGACCATAAACATACGGCATACCAGATGTCTCCAGTCTGACTGCTCTGGCCATGTATATCTAAAACATCAACATACATCAATAGATTCATATCTGCTGTGTGTGATTGTGTGTGTGTATGTGATTGTGTGTGATTGTGTGTGATTGTGTGTGTGTATGTGATTGTGTGTGTGTGTGTAGTACATGACTGAAGAGCATTATTTTGTATTGATGCATGTCAGCTGACAGGAGAGCTGTCGACTGTGGGGTCAGTGTTGGACACTGAGGTCACTGGTCATCAGGCTGTGTGTGTGTGTGTGTGTGTGTTTGTGTGTGTTTGCCTGTGTGCGTGCGTGCATCTCTGTGTGTGTGTCATGGCAGAAAGCACTGAGGAAGCAGTTCTCTTCTGATAGGCTGAGCACATAGAGACCACACACACACACACACACACACACACACACACACACACACACACACACAGAGACTACACACACTACACAGCCACTGGCTGACACTTTTGCACTTTGACAGAAGAGCACATACAATTCATATACTATATTGGCAAACCCTGTTCTTCTGTGGAAAGTAGTACTGTATTGATTTAAAGTAGTACTGTGTTGAGTTAAAGTAGTATTGTGTTGAGTTAAATAATTACTGTGTTGAGTTAAAGTAGTACTGTGTTGAGTTCAAGTAGTACTGTGTTCAGTTTAAGTAGTACTGTGTTGAGTTAAAGTAGTACTGTGTTGAGTTAAAGTTGTATTATGTTGAGTTAAAGTAGTACTGTGTTGAGTTAAAGTAGTACTGTGTTGAGTTAAAGTTGTATTATGTTGAGTTAAAGTAGTACTGTGTTGAGTTAAATTAGTATTATGTTGAGTTAAAGTCGTACTGTGTTGAGTTAAAGTAATACTGTGTTGAGTTAAAGTAGTACTGTGTTGAGTTAAAGTTGTATTATGTTGACTTAAAGTAGTACTGTGTTGAGTTAAAGTAGTACTGTGTTGAGTTAAAGTTGTATTATGTTGAGTTAAAGTAGTACTGTGTTGAGTTAAAGTTGTATTATGTTGAGTTAAAGTAGTACTGTGTTGAGTTAAAGTAGTATTGTGTTGAGTTAAAGTAGTACTGTGTTGAGTTAAAGTTGTATTATGTTGAGTTAAAGTAGCACTGTGTTGAGTTAAAGTAGTACTGTGTTGAGTTAAAGTTGTATTATGTTGAGTTAAAGTAGTACTGTGTTGAGTTAAAGTAGTATTGTGTTGAGTTAAAGTAGTACTGTGTTGAGTTAAAGTAGTACTGTGTTGAGTTAAAGTAAATTAATTTGCCTGCCTGTCAGAAGAAATACACTTTCAGTCAGCAAAAAGCAGAATTCAAACAACTTTACTTTATCGTAATCAGTCCTATGCAGTTTGAACCACAAACTACTCTTCTGCTTCTTGAACAGGAAACTGTTAAAGTGACTGACATAGATTCACAGTGAACTGATTCACAAAAGATTCACAGTGAACTGATTCATAGACATTCACAGTGAACTGATTCATAGACATTCACAGAGATTCCCCCTAGTGATTCCCAGCAAACTGACTCTCAGCTAAACAGAGAGAGGGAAGATGTGTGTTCCCAAGTCACTCCTTGTTGTTTATTGTAAATTCAACTCTCTGAATGCTCAGGGGGGAGGGGGGGAGAGTTTACACACACGACACAAAGACGAAAGAAGACGAGTGTGTGTGTGTGTGTGTGTGTGTGTGTGTGTGTGTGTGTGTGTGTGTGTGTGTGTGTGTGTGTGTGTGTCTCTTGGAGAGCAGCCAGCCAGCCAGAGGGAGGGGTTAGAGGGGTTGAAGCAGTCAGCGTTTTTTTCAGCAGGCAACATGAATGAGGCCCCACCACTGGACTATAAAAACCAAACCAAATGGTCAGGCTGAACTGAAGAACGCCTACTGCTCTGCCTCCCGCATTCCAGAACCTTCATTCTGCCAGGTACAGATGTTTGTTCAGCCCTCTGGATGCATCCCAAATGGTAACCCTATTCTCTATAGTGCACTACTTTTGACCAGAGTCCTATGGGCCCTGGTCAAAAGTAGTGCACTGTGTAGGGAATAGGGTGCCATTTGGGATGCATGTTTCCTCCTGCCATAGACTGGGATAGGGGGCCTAAAGAAAGCAACAACCCCAGCTAGGCTACTGATGGTTTAATTTACACTGTATGATGACAAGTACAAAGTCCTCCTGGCTTAATAAAAGTTGGATCAAATAAAATAAAAACCTGAGAACATGTAGATGTCTCTATAAAGACAGCGACAAATAAATAGTTCATTTTAGGGATTTATACTGAACAAAAATATAAACGCAACATGCAACAATTTCAAAGTTTTTACAGTTCATATTAGGAAATCAGTCAATTGAAATAAATTCATTAGGTCCTAATCTAATTTATGTATTTCACACAACTGGGAAGGAGCGCAGCCATGGGTGGGCTTGAGAAGGCATAGGCCCACCCACTTGGGAGCCAGGCCCAGCCAATCAGAATTAGTTTTCCCCCACAAAAAGGCTTTATTACGGACAGAAATACTCCTCAGTTCCATCAGCTGTCTGGGTGGCTGGTCTCAGACGATCCCACAGATGAGGAAGCCGGATGTGGAGGTCCTGGGCTGGCGTGGTTACACGTGGTCTGCGGTTGTGAGGCTGGTTGTACATACAGCCAAATTCTCTAAAATGAAGTTGGAGATGGCTTATGGTAGAGGAATGAACATTCAATTCTCTAGCAACAGCTCTGGTGGACATTCCTGCAGGCAGCATGTCAATTGCACGTTCCCTCAAAACTTGAGACATCTGTGGCATTGTGTTGTTTGACAAAACTGCACATTTTAGATTGGCCTTTAATTGTCCCCAGCACAAGGTGCACCTGTGTAATGATCATGCTGTTTAATCAGCTTCTTGATATGCCACACCTGTCAGATGGATGGATTATCTTGGCAAAGGAGAAATGCCCACTAACAGGGATTTAAACAAATATGTGCTCAACATTTGAGAGAAATAAGCTTTTTGTGTGTATGGAAAATGAATGGGATCTTTTATTTCAGCTCATGAAACATGGGACCAACACTTTACGTTGCGTTTATATTTTTGTTCAGGTGACTACCTCATGAAGCTGGTTGAGAGAATGCCAAGAGTGCGCAAAGCTGTCATCAAGGCAAAGGGTGGCTACTTTGAAGCATCTCAAATATAAAATATATTTTGATTTGTTTAACACTTTTTTGGTTACTACATGATTCCATATGTGTTATTTCATAGTTTTGATGTCTTCACTATTATTCTACAATGTAGAAAATAGTTTAAAAAAAAAAAAAAAATTGAAGAGTAGGTGTGTCCAAACTTATGACTGGTACTGTATATAAGCCCGTTGTGATCCTAATAATGGGTGTATGTTGATGTTTTTGGGCAGGGTTTGTTGGGCTTCTCTTGTTTGAACCCTGGGCTTTAGTGTTTAGGCTACACTCTTAAAACAAAGTGTTCGAAAATGATTATTCCGCTATCCCCATAGGAGAACCGCTTTTGGTCCTAGGTAGAACCCTTTTCTGGGTTCCATTTAGAAACCAAAGGGTTCTACCTGCAACCAAAAGGGTTCTTCAAAGGGTTCTCCTATGGGGACAGCAGAAGCACCCTTTAAGGTCCTTGATATAACCTTTTTTTCTATGGGAGTAGTTCCTACCAGTTTCACCAATAGAGGGTAGTTCCTACCAGTTTCACCAATAGAGGGTAGTTCCACCAGTTTCACCAATAGAGGGTAGTTCCTACCAGTTTCACCAATAGAGGGTAGTTCCTACCAGTTTCACCAATAGAGGGTAGTTCCTACCAGTTTCACCAATAGAGGGTAGTTCCACCAGTTTCACCAATAGAGGGTAGTTCCTACCAGTTTCACCAATAGAGGGTAGTTCCTACCAGTTTCACCAATAGAGGGTAGTTCCACCAGTTTCACCAATAGAGGGTAGTTCCACCAGTTTCACCAATAGAGGGTAGTGCCACCAGTTTCACCAATAGAGGGTAGTTCCACCCGTTTCACCAATAGAGGGTAGTTCCTACCAGTTTCACCAATAGAGGGTAGTTCCTACCAGTTTCACCAATAGAGGGTAGTTCCTACCAGTTTCACCAATAGAGGGTAGTTCCTACCAGTTTCACCAATAGAGGGTAGTTCCACCAGTTTCACCAATAGAGGGTAGTTCCTACCAGTTTCACCAATAGAGGGTAGTTCCTACCAGTTTCACCAATAGAGGGTAGTTCCTACCAGTTTTACCAATAGAGGGTAGTTCCACCAGTTTCACCAATAGAGGGTAGTTCCTACCAGTTTCACCAATAGAGGATAGTTCCTACCAGTTTCACCAATAGAGGGTAGTTCCATCAGTTTCACCAATAGAGGGTAGTTCCACCAGTTTCACCAATAGAGGGTAGTTCCTACCAGTTTCACCAATAGAGGGTAGTTCCTACCAGTTTCACCAATAGAAGGTAGTTCCTACCAGTTTCAGCAATAGAGGGTAGTTCCACCAGTTTCACCAATAGAGGGTAGTTCCACCAGTTTCACCAATAGAGGGTAGTTCCACCAGTTTCACCAATAGAGGGTAGTTCCTACCAGTTTTACCAATAGAGGGTAGTTCCTACCAGTTTCACCAATAGAGGGTAGTTCCACCAGTTTCACCAATAGAGGGTAGGTCCTACCAGTTTTACCAATAGAGGGTAGTTCCTACCAGTTTCACCAATAGAGGGTAGTTCCTACCAGTTTTACCAATAGAGGGTAGTTCCTACCAGTTTCACCAATAGAGGGTAGTTCCACCAGTTTCACCAATAGAGGGTAGTTCCATCAGTTTCACCAATAGAGGGTAGTGCCACCAGTTTCACCAATAGAGGGTAGTTCCATCAGTTTCACCAATAGAGGGTAGTTCCACCAGTTTCACCAATAGAGGGTAGGTCCTACCAGTTTTACCAATAGAGGGTAGTTCCTACCAGTTTCACCAATAGAGGGTAGTTCCTACCAGTTTCACCAATAGAGGGTAGTTCCTACCAGTTTCACCAATAGAGGGTAGTTCCTACCAGTTTCACCAATAGAGGGTAGTTCCACCAGTTTCACCAATAGAGGGTAGTTCCACCAGTTTCACCAATAGAGGGTAGTTCCACCAGTTTCACCAATAGAGGGTAGTTCCACCAGTTTCACCAATAGAGGGTAGTTCCTACCAGTTTCACCAATAGAGGGTAGTTCCTACCAGTTTCACCAATAGAGGGTAGTTCCATCAGTTTCACCAATAGAGGGTAGTTCCATCAGTTTCACCAATAGAGGGTAGTTCCACCAGTTTCACCAATAGAGGGTAGGTCCTACCAGTTTCACCAATAGAGGGTAGTTCCATCAGTTTCACCAATAGAGGGTAGTTCCACCAGTTTCACCAATAGAGGGTAGGTCCTACCAGTTTTACCAATAGAGGGTAGTTCCTACCAGTTTCACCAATAGAGGGTAGTTCCTACCAGTTTCACCAATAGAGGGTAGTTCCTACCAGTTTCACCAATAGAGGGTAGTTCCATCAGTTTCACCAATAGAGGGTAGTTCCACCAGTTTCACCAATAGAGGGTAGGTCCTACCAGTTTCACCAATAGAGGGTAGTTCCACCAGTTTCACCAATAGAGGGTAGTTCCACCAGTTTCACCAATAGAGGGTAGTTCCATTAGTTTCACCAATAGAGGGTAGTTCCACCAGTTTCACCAATAGAGGGTAGTTCCTACCAGTTTCACCAATAGAGGGTAGTTCCTACCAGTTTCACCAATAGAGGGTAGTTCCTACCAGTTTCACCAATAGAGGGTAGTTCCTACCAGTTTCACCAATAGAGGGTAGTTCCTACCAGTTTCACCAATAGAGGGTAGTTCCTACCAGTTTCACCAATAGAGGGTAGTGCCACCAGTTTCACCAATAGAGGGTAGTTCCACCAGTTTCACCAATAGAGGGTAGGTCCTACCAGTTTCACCAATAGAGGGTAGGTCCTACCAGTTTCACCAATAGAGGGTAGTTCTACCAGTTTCACCAATAGAGGGTAGTTCCACCAGTTTCACCAATAGAGGGTAGTTCCTACCAGTTTCACCAATAGAGGGTAGTTCCACCAGTTTCACCAATAGAGGGTAGTTCCTACCAGTTTCACCAATAGAGGGTAGTTCCACCAGTTTCACCAATAGAGGGTAGTTCCTACCAGTTTCACCAATAGAGGGTAGTTCCTACCAGTTTCACCAATAGAGGGTAGTTCCACCAGTTTCACCAATAGAGGGTAGTTCCACCAGTTTCACCAATAGAGGGTAGTTCCTACCAGTTTCACCAATAGAGGGTAGTTCCACCAGTTTCACCAATAGAGGGTAGTTCCACCAGTTTTACCAATAGAGGGTAGTTCCACCAGTTTCACCAATAGAGGGTAGTTCCTACCAGTTTCACCAATAGAGGGTAGTTCCACCAGTTTCACCAATAGAGGGTAGTTCCTACCAGTTTTACCAATAGAGGGTAGTTCCACCAGTTTCACCAATAGAGGGTAGTTCCATCAGTTTCACCAATAGAGGGTAGTTCCACCAGTTTCACCAATAGAGGGTAGTGCCACCAGTTTCACCAATAGAGGGTAGTTCCTACCAGTTTCACCAATAGAGGGTAGTTCCATCAGTTTCACCAATAGAGGGTAGTTCCTACCAGTTTCACCAATAGAGGGTAGTTCCTACCAGTTTCACCAATAGAGGGTAGTTCCTACCAGTTTCACCAATAGAGGGTAGTTCCTACCAGTTTCACCAATAGAGGGTAGTTCCTACCAGTTTCACCAATAGAGGGTAGTTCCTACCAGTTTCACCAATAGAGGGTAGTTCCATCAGTTTCACCAATAGAGGGTAGTTCCATCAGTTTCACCAATAGAGGGTAGTTCCTACCAGTTTCACCAATAGAGGGTAGTTCCTACCAGTTTCACCAATAGAGGGTAGTTCCTACCAGTTTCACCAATAGAGGGTAGTTCCTACCAGTTTCACCAATAGAGGGTAGTTCCTACCAGTTTCACCAATAGAGGGTAGTTCCTACCAGTTTCACCAATAGAGGGTAGTTCCTACCAGTTTCACCAATAGAGGGTAGTTCCTACCAGTTTCACCAATAGAGGGTAGTTCCATCAGTTTCACCAATAGAGGGTAGTTCCACCAGTTTCACCAATAGAGGGTAGTTCCTACCAGTTTCACCAATAGAGGGTAGTTCCTACCAGTTTCACCAATAGAGGGTAGTTCCTACCAGTTTCACCAATAGAGGGTAGTTCCTACCAGTTTCACCAATAGAGGGTAGTTCCTACCAGTTTCACCAATAGAGGGTAGTTCCTACCAGTTTCACCAATAGAGGGTAGTGCCACCAGTTTCACCAATAGAGGGTAGTTCCACCAGTTTCACCAATAGAGGGTAGGTCCTACCAGTTTCACCAATAGAGGGTAGTTCTACCAGTTTCACCAATAGAGGGTAGTTCCTACCAGTTTAACCAATATAGGGTAGTTCTACCAGTTTCACCAATAGAGGGTAGTTCTACCAGTTTCACCAATAGAGGGTAGTTCCTACCAGTTTCACCAATAGAGGGTAGTTCCACCAGTTTCAAAAATAGAGGGTAGTTCCTACCAGTTTCACCAATAGAGGGTAGTTCCACCAGTTTCACCAATAGAGGGTAGTTCCTACCAGTTTCACCAATAGAGGGTAGTTCCTACCAGTTTCACCAATAGAGGGTAGTTCCATCAGTTTCACCAATAGAGGGTAGTGCCACCAGTTTCACCAATAGAGGGTAGTTCCATCAGTTTCACCAATAGAGGGTAGTTCCACCAGTTTCACCAATAGAGGGTAGGTCCTACCAGTTTTACCAATAGAGGGTAGTTCCTACCAGTTTCACCAATAGAGGGTAGTTCCTACCAGTTTCACCAATAGAGGGTAGTTCCTACCAGTTTCACCAATAGAGGGTAGTTCCTACCAGTTTCACCAATAGAGGGTAGTTCCACCAGTTTCACCAATAGAGGGTAGTTCCTACCAGTTTCACCAATAGAGGGTAGTTCCTACCAGTTTCACCAATAGAGGGTAGTTCCATCAGTTTCACCAATAGAGGGTAGTGCCACCAGTTTCACCAATAGAGGGTAGTTCCATCAGTTTCACCAATAGAGGGTAGTTCCACCAGTTTCACCAATAGAGGGTAGTTCCACCAGTTTCACCAATAGAGGGTAGGTCCTACCAGTTTTACCAATAGAGGGTAGTTCCTACCAGTTTCACCAATAGAGGGTAGTTCCTACCAGTTTCACCAATAGAGGGTAGTTCCTACCAGTTTCACCAATAGAGGGTAGTTCCATCAGTTTCACCAATAGAGGGTAGTTCCACCAGTTTCACCAATAGAGGGTAGGTCCTACCAGTTTCACCAATAGAGGGTAGTTCCACCAGTTTCACCAATAGAGGGTAGTTCCACCAGTTTCACCAATAGAGGGTAGTTCCATCAGTTTCACCAATAGAGGGTAGTTCCACCAGTTTCACCAATAGAGGGTAGTTCCTACCAGTTTCACCAATAGAGGGTAGTTCCTACCAGTTTCACCAATAGAGGGTAGTTCCTACCAGTTTCACCAATAGAGGGTAGTTCCTACCAGTTTCACCAATAGAGGGTAGTTCCTACCAGTTTCACCAATAGAGGGTAGTTCCTACCAGTTTCACCAATAGAGGGTAGTGCCACCAGTTTCACCAATAGAGGGTAGTTCCACCAGTTTCACCAATATAGGGTAGGTCCTACCAGTTTCACCAATAGAGGGTAGGTCCTACCAGTTTCACCAATAGAGGGTAGTTCTACCAGTTTCACCAATAGAGGGTAGTTCCACCAGTTTCACCAATAGAGGGTAGTTCCTACCAGTTTCACCAATAGAGGGTAGTTCCACCAGTTTCACCAATAGAGGGTAGTTCCTACCAGTTTCACCAATAGAGGGTAGTTCCACCAGTTTCACCAATAGAGGGTAGTTCCTACCAGTTTCACCAATAGAGGGTAGTTCCTACCAGTTTCACCAATAGAGGGTAGTTCCACCAGTTTCACCAATAGAGGGTAGTTCCACCAGTTTCACCAATAGAGGGTAGTTCCTACCAGTTTCACCAATAGAGGGTAGTTCCACCAGTTTCACCAATAGAGGGTAGTTCCACCAGTTTTACCAATAGAGGGTAGTTCCACCAGTCTCACCAATAGAGGGTAGTTCCACCAGTTTCACCAATAGAGGGTAGTTCCTACCAGTTTTACCAATAGAGGGTAGTTCCACCAGTTTCACCAATAGAGGGTAGTTCCATCAGTTTCACCAATAGAGGGTAGTTCCACCAGTTTCACCAATAGAGGGTAGTGCCACCAGTTTCACCAATAGAGGGTAGTTCCTACCAGTTTCACCAATAGAGGGTAGTTCCATCAGTTTCACCAATAGAGGGTAGTTCCTACCAGTTTCACCAATAGAGGGTAGTTCCTACCAGTTTCACCAATAGAGGGTAGTTCCTACCAGTTTCACCAATAGAGGGTAGTTCCTACCAGTTTCACCAATAGAGGGTAGTTCCTACCAGTTTCACCAATAGAGGGTAGTTCCTACCAGTTTCACCAATAGAGGGTAGTTCCATCAGTTTCACCAATAGAGGGTAGTTCCATCAGTTTCACCAATAGAGGGTAGTTCCTACCAGTTTCACCAATAGAGGGTAGTTCCTACCAGTTTCACCAATAGAGGGTAGTTCCTACCAGTTTCACCAATAGAGGGTAGTTCCTACCAGTTTCACCAATAGAGGGTAGTTCCTACCAGTTTCACCAATAGAGGGTAGTTCCTACCAGTTTCACCAATAGAGGGTAGTTCCTACCAGTTTCACCAATAGAGGGTAGTTCCTACCAGTTTCACCAATAGAGGGTAGTTCCATCAGTTTCACCAATAGAGGGTAGTTCCACCAGTTTCACCAATAGAGGGTAGTTCCTACCAGTTTCACCAATAGAGGGTAGTTCCTACCAGTTTCACCAATAGAGGGTAGTTCCTACCAGTTTCACCAATAGAGGGTAGTTCCTACCAGTTTCACCAATAGAGGGTAGTGCCACCAGTTTCACCAATAGAGGGTAGTTCCACCAGTTTCACCAATAGAGGGTAGGTCCTACCAGTTTCACCAATAGAGGGTAGTTCTACCAGTTTCACCAATAGAGGGTAGTTCCTACCAGTTTAACCAATAGAGGGTAGTTCTACCAGTTTCACCAATAGAGGGTAGTTCCACCAGTTTCACCAATAGAGGGTAGTTCCTACCAGTTTCACCAATAGAGGGTAGTTCCACCAGTTTCACCAATAGAGGGTAGTTCCTACCAGTTTCACCAATAGAGGGTAGTTCCACCAGTTTCACCAATAGAGGGTAGTTCCTACCAGTTTCACCAATAGAGGGTAGTTCCTACCAGTTTCACCAATAGAGGGTAGTTCCACCAGTTTCACCAATAGAGGGTAGTTCCACCAGTTTCACCAATAGAGGGTAGTTCCTACCAGTTTCACCAATAGAGGGTAGTTCCACCAGTTTCACCAATAGAGGGTAGTTCCACCAGTTTTACCAATAGAGGGTAGTTCCACCAGTTTCACCAATAGAGGGTAGTTCCTACCAGTTTCACCAATAGAGGGTAGTTCCACCAGTTTCACCAATAGAGGGTAGTTCCTACCAGTTTTACCAATAGAGGGTAGTTCCACCAGTTTCACCAATAGAGGGTAGTTCCATCAGTTTCACCAATAGAGGGTAGTTCCACCAGTTTCACCAATAGAGGGCAGTGCCACCAGTTTCACCAATAGAGGGTAGTTCCTACCAGTTTCAACAATAGAGGGTAGTTCCATCAGTTTCACCAATAGAGGGTAGTTCCTACCAGTTTCACCAATAGAGGGTAGTTCCTACCAGTTTCACCAATAGAGGGTAGTTCCTACCAGTTTCACCAATAGAGGGTAGTTCCTACCAGTTTCACCAATAGAGGGTAGTTCCTACCAGTTTCACCAATAGAGGGTAGTTCCTACCAGTTTCACCAATAGAGGGTAGTTCCATCAGTTTCACCAATAGAGGGTAGTTCCATCAGTTTCACCAATAGAGGGTAGTTCCTACCAGTTTCACCAATAGAGGGTAGTTCCTACCAGTTTCACCAATAGAGGGTAGTTCCTACCAGTTTCACCAATAGAGGGTAGTTCCTACCAGTTTCACCAATAGAGGGTAGTTCCTACCAGTTTCACCAATAGAGGGTAGTTCCTACCAGTTTCACCAATAGAGGGTAGTTCCTACCAGTTTCACCAATAGAGGGTAGTTCCTACCAGTTTCACCAATAGAGGGTAGTTCCTACCAGTTTCACCAATAGAGGGTAGTTCCTACCAGTTTCACCAATAGAGGGTAGTTCCACCAGTTTCACCAATAGAGGGTAGTTCCTACCAGTTTCACCAATAGAGGGTAGTTCCTACCAGTTTCACCAATAGAGGGTAGTTCCTACCAGTTTCACCAATAGAGGGTAGTTCCTACCAGTTTCACCAATAGAGGGTAGTTCCTACCAGTTTCACCAATAGAGGGTAGTTCCTACCAGTTTCACCAATAGAGGGTAGTTCCTACCAGTTTCACCAATAGAGGGTAGTTCCTACCAGTTTCACCAATAGAGGGTAGTTCCTACCAGTTTCACCAATAGAGGGTAGCTCCTACCAGTTTCACCAATAGAGGGTAGTTCCACCAGTTTCACCAATAGAGGGTAGTTCCACCAGTTTCACCAATAGAGGGTAGTTCCACCAGTTTCACCAATAGAGGGTAGTTCCACCAGTTTCACCAATAGAGGGAAGTTCCTACCAGTTTCACCAATAGAGGGTAGTTCCTACCAGTTTCACCAATAGAGGGTAGTTCCTACCAGTTTCACCAATAGAGGGTAGTTCCTACCAGTTTCACCAATAGAGGGTAGTTCCTACCAGTTTCACCAATAGAGGGTAGTTCCTACCAGTTTCACCAATAGAGGGTAGTTCCTACCAGTTTCACCAATAGAGGGTAGTTCCTACCAGTTTCACCAATAGAGGGTAGTTCCTACCAGTTTCACCAATAGAGGGTAGCTCCTACCAGTTTCACCAATAGAGGGTAGTTCCACCAGTTTCACCAATAGAGGGTAGTTCCACCAGTTTCACCAATAGAGGGTAGTTCCACCAGTTTCACCAATAGAGGGTAGTTCCACCAGTTTCACCAATAGAGGGTAGTTCCTACCAGTTTCACCAATAGAGGGTAGTTCCTACCAGTTTCACCAATAGAGGGTAGTTCCTACCAGTTTCACCAATAGAGGGTAGTTCCACAAGTTTCACCAATAGAGGGTAGCTCCTACCAGTTTCACCAATAGAGGGTAGTTCCTACCAGTTTCACCAATAGAGGGTAGTTCCTACCAGTTTCACCAATAGAGGGTAGTTCCTACCAGTTTCACCAATAGAGGGTAGTCCCACCAGTTTCACCAATAGAGGGTAGTTCCTACCAGTTTCTCCAATAGAGGGTAGTTCCTACCAGTTTCACCAATAGAGGGTAGTTCCTGCCAGTTTCACCAATAGAGGGTAGTTCCTACAGTTTCACCAATAGAGGTTAGTTCCACCAGTTTCACCAATATAGGGTAGTTCCACCCGTTTCACCAATAGAGGGTAGTTCCTACCAGTTTTACCAATAGAGGGTAGTTCCTACCAGTTTCACCAATAGAGGGTAGTTCCACCAGTTTCACCAATAGAGGGTAGTTCCTACCAGTTTCACCAATAGAGGGTAGTTCCACCAGTTTCACCAATAGAGGGTAGTTCCTACCAGTTTCACCAATAGAGGGTAGTTCCACCATTTTCACCAATAGAGGGTAGTTCCTACCAGTTTCACCAATAGAGGGTAGTTCCACCAGTTTCACCAATAGAGGGTAGTTCCTACCAGTTTCACCAATAGAGGGTAGTTCCTACCAGTTTCACCAATAGAGGGTAGTTCCACCAGTTTCACCAATAGAGGGTAGTTCCTACCAGTTTCACCAATAGAGGGTAGTTCCTACCAGTTTCACCAATAGAGGGTAGTTCCACCAGTTTCACCAATAGAGGGTAGTTCCTACCAGTTTCACCAATAGAGGGTAGTTCCACCAGTTTCACCAATAGAGGGTAGTTCCTACCAGTTTCACCAATAGAGGGTAGTTCCTACCAGTTTCACCAATAGAGGGTAGTTCCTACCAGTTTCACCAATACAGGGTAGTTCCTACCAGTTTCACCAATAGAGGGTAGTTCCACCAGTTTCACCAATAGAGGGTAGTTCCACCCGTTTCACCAATAGAGGGTAGTTCCTACCAGTTTCACCAATAGAGGGTAGTTCCTACCAGTTTCACCAATAGAGGGTAGTTCCACCAGTTTCACCAATAGAGGGTAGTTCCTACCAGTTTCACCAATAGAGGTTAGTTCCACCAGTTTCACCAATATAGGGTAGTTCCACCCGTTTCACCAATAGAGGGTAGTTCCTACCAGTTTCACCAATAGAGGGTAGTTCCATCAGTTTCACCAATAGAGGGTAGTCCCACCAGTTTCACCAATAGAGGGTAGTTCCTACCAGTTTCACCAATAGAGGGTAGTTCCTACCAGTTTCACCAATAGAGGGTAGTTCCTACCAGTTTCACCAATAGAGGGCAGTTCCACCAGTTTCACCAATAGAGGGTAGTTCCTACCAGTTTCACCAATAGAGGGTAGTTCCACCAGTTTCACCAATAGAGGGTAGTTCCTACCAGTTTCACCAATAGAGGGTAGTTCCATCAGTTTCACCAATAGAGGGTAGTTCCACCAGTTTCACCAATAGAGCGTAGTTCCTACCAGTTTCACCAATAGAGGGTAGTTCCTACCAGTTTCACCAATAGAGGGTAGTTCCACCAGTTTCACCAATAGAGGGTAGTTCCACCAGTTTCACCAATAGAGGGTAGTTCCTACCAGTTTCACCAATAGAGGGTAGTTCCTACCAGTTTCACCAATAGAGGGTAGTTCCTACCAGTTTCACCAATAGAGGGTAGTTCCACCAGTTTCACCAATAGAGGGTAGTTCCTACCAGTTTCACCAATAGAGGGTAGTTCCACCAGTTTCACCAATAGAGGGTAGTTCCTACCAGTTTCACCAATAGAGGGTAGTTCCTACCAGTTTCACCAATAGAGGGTAGTTCCACCAGTTTCACCAATAGAGGGTAGTTCCTACCAGTTTTACCAATAGAGGGTAGTTCCACCAGTTTCACCAATAGAGGGTAGTTCCATCAGTTTCACCAATAGAGGGTAGTTCCACCAGTTTCACCAATAGAGGGTAGTGCCACCAGTTTCACCAATAGAGGGTAGTTCCTACCAGTTTCACCAATAGAGGGTAGTTCCATCAGTTTCACCAATAGAGGGTAGTTCCTACCAGTTTCACCAATAGAGGGTAGTTCCTACCAGTTTCACCAATAGAGGGTAGTTCCTACCAGTTTCACCAATAGAGGGTAGTTCCTACCAGTTTCACCAATAGAGGGTAGTTCCTACCAGTTTCACCAATAGAGGGTAGTTCCTACCAGTTTCACCAATAGAGGGTAGTTCCATCAGTTTCACCAATAGAGGGTAGTTCCATCAGTTTCACCAATAGAGGGTAGTTCCTACCAGTTTCACCAATAGAGGGTAGTTCCTACCAGTTTCACCAATAGAGGGTAGTTCCTACCAGTTTCACCAATAGAGGGTAGTTCCTACCAGTTTCACCAATAGAGGGTAGTTCCTACCAGTTTCACCAATAGAGGGTAGTTCCTACCAGTTTCACCAATAGAGGGTAGTTCCTACCAGTTTCACCAATAGAGGGTAGTTCCTACCAGTTTCACCAATAGAGGGTAGTTCCATCAGTTTCACCAATAGAGGGTAGTTCCACCAGTTTCACCAATAGAGGGTAGTTCCTACCAGTTTCACCAATAGAGGGTAGTTCCTACCAGTTTCACCAATAGAGGGTAGTTCCTACCAGTTTCACCAATAGAGGGTAGTTCCTACCAGTTTCACCAATAGAGGGTAGTGCCACCAGTTTCACCAATAGAGGGTAGTTCCACCAGTTTCACCAATAGAGGGTAGGTCCTACCAGTTTCACCAATAGAGGGTAGTTCTACCAGTTTCACCAATAGAGGGTAGTTCCTACCAGTTTAACCAATAGAGGGTAGTTCTACCAGTTTCACCAATAGAGGGTAGTTCCACCAGTTTCACCAATAGAGGGTAGTTCCTACCAGTTTCACCAATAGAGGGTAGTTCCACCAGTTTCACCAATAGAGGGTAGTTCCTACCAGTTTCACCAATAGAGGGTAGTTCCACCAGTTTCACCAATAGAGGGTAGTTCCTACCAGTTTCACCAATAGAGGGTAGTTCCTACCAGTTTCACCAATAGAGGGTAGTTCCACCAGTTTCACCAATAGAGGGTAGTTCCACCAGTTTCACCAATAGAGGGTAGTTCCTACCAGTTTCACCAATAGAGGGTAGTTCCACCAGTTTCACCAATAGAGGGTAGTTCCACCAGTTTTACCAATAGAGGGTAGTTCCACCAGTTTCACCAATAGAGGGTAGTTCCTACCAGTTTCACCAATAGAGGGTAGTTCCACCAGTTTCACCAATAGAGGGTAGTTCCTACCAGTTTTACCAATAGAGGGTAGTTCCACCAGTTTCACCAATAGAGGGTAGTTCCATCAGTTTCACCAATAGAGGGTAGTTCCACCAGTTTCACCAATAGAGGGCAGTGCCACCAGTTTCACCAATAGAGGGTAGTTCCTACCAGTTTCAACAATAGAGGGTAGTTCCATCAGTTTCACCAATAGAGGGTAGTTCCTACCAGTTTCACCAATAGAGGGTAGTTCCTACCAGTTTCACCAATAGAGGGTAGTTCCTACCAGTTTCACCAATAGAGGGTAGTTCCTACCAGTTTCACCAATAGAGGGTAGTTCCTACCAGTTTCACCAATAGAGGGTAGTTCCTACCAGTTTCACCAATAGAGGGTAGTTCCATCAGTTTCACCAATAGAGGGTAGTTCCATCAGTTTCACCAATAGAGGGTAGTTCCTACCAGTTTCACCAATAGAGGGTAGTTCCTACCAGTTTCACCAATAGAGGGTAGTTCCTACCAGTTTCACCAATAGAGGGTAGTTCCTACCAGTTTCACCAATAGAGGGTAGTTCCTACCAGTTTCACCAATAGAGGGTAGTTCCTACCAGTTTCACCAATAGAGGGTAGTTCCTACCAGTTTCACCAATAGAGGGTAGTTCCTACCAGTTTCACCAATAGAGGGTAGTTCCTACCAGTTTCACCAATAGAGGGTAGTTCCTACCAGTTTCACCAATAGAGGGTAGTTCCACCAGTTTCACCAATAGAGGGTAGTTCCTACCAGTTTCACCAATAGAGGGTAGTTCCTACCAGTTTCACCAATAGAGGGTAGTTCCTACCAGTTTCACCAATAGAGGGTAGTTCCTACCAGTTTCACCAATAGAGGGTAGTTCCTACCAGTTTCACCAATAGAGGGTAGTTCCTACCAGTTTCACCAATAGAGGGTAGTTCCTACCAGTTTCACCAATAGAGGGTAGTTCCTACCAGTTTCACCAATAGAGGGTAGTTCCTACCAGTTTCACCAATAGAGGGTAGCTCCTACCAGTTTCACCAATAGAGGGTAGTTCCACCAGTTTCACCAATAGAGGGTAGTTCCACCAGTTTCACCAATAGAGGGTAGTTCCACCAGTTTCACCAATAGAGGGTAGTTCCACCAGTTTCACCAATAGAGGGAAGTTCCTACCAGTTTCACCAATAGAGGGTAGTTCCTACCAGTTTCACCAATAGAGGGTAGTTCCTACCAGTTTCACCAATAGAGGGTAGTTCCTACCAGTTTCACCAATAGAGGGTAGTTCCTACCAGTTTCACCAATAGAGGGTAGTTCCTACCAGTTTCACCAATAGAGGGTAGTTCCTACCAGTTTCACCAATAGAGGGTAGTTCCTACCAGTTTCACCAATAGAGGGTAGTTCCTACCAGTTTCACCAATAGAGGGTAGCTCCTACCAGTTTCACCAATAGAGGGTAGTTCCACCAGTTTCACCAATAGAGGGTAGTTCCACCAGTTTCACCAATAGAGGGTAGTTCCACCAGTTTCACCAATAGAGGGTAGTTCCACCAGTTTCACCAATAGAGGGTAGTTCCTACCAGTTTCACCAATAGAGGGTAGTTCCTACCAGTTTCACCAATAGAGGGTAGTTCCTACCAGTTTCACCAATAGAGGGTAGTTCCACAAGTTTCACCAATAGAGGGTAGCTCCTACCAGTTTCACCAATAGAGGGTAGTTCCTACCAGTTTCACCAATAGAGGGTAGTTCCTACCAGTTTCACCAATAGAGGGTAGTTCCTACCAGTTTCACCAATAGAGGGTAGTCCCACCAGTTTCACCAATAGAGGGTAGTTCCTACCAGTTTCTCCAATAGAGGGTAGTTCCTACCAGTTTCACCAATAGAGGGTAGTTCCTGCCAGTTTCACCAATAGAGGGTAGTTCCTACAGTTTCACCAATAGAGGTTAGTTCCACCAGTTTCACCAATATAGGGTAGTTCCACCCGTTTCACCAATAGAGGGTAGTTCCTACCAGTTTTACCAATAGAGGGTAGTTCCTACCAGTTTCACCAATAGAGGGTAGTTCCACCAGTTTCACCAATAGAGGGTAGTTCCTACCAGTTTCACCAATAGAGGGTAGTTCCACCAGTTTCACCAATAGAGGGTAGTTCCTACCAGTTTCACCAATAGAGGGTAGTTCCACCATTTTCACCAATAGAGGGTAGTTCCTACCAGTTTCACCAATAGAGGGTAGTTCCACCAGTTTCACCAATAGAGGGTAGTTCCTACCAGTTTCACCAATAGAGGGTAGTTCCTACCAGTTTCACCAATAGAGGGTAGTTCCACCAGTTTCACCAATAGAGGGTAGTTCCTACCAGTTTCACCAATAGAGGGTAGTTCCTACCAGTTTCACCAATAGAGGGTAGTTCCACCAGTTTCACCAATAGAGGGTAGTTCCTACCAGTTTCACCAATAGAGGGTAGTTCCACCAGTTTCACCAATAGAGGGTAGTTCCTACCAGTTTCACCAATAGAGGGTAGTTCCTACCAGTTTCACCAATAGAGGGTAGTTCCTACCAGTTTCACCAATACAGGGTAGTTCCTACCAGTTTCACCAATAGAGGGTAGTTCCACCAGTTTCACCAATAGAGGGTAGTTCCACCCGTTTCACCAATAGAGGGTAGTTCCTACCAGTTTCACCAATAGAGGGTAGTTCCTACCAGTTTCACCAATAGAGGGTAGTTCCACCAGTTTCACCAATAGAGGGTAGTTCCTACCAGTTTCACCAATAGAGGTTAGTTCCACCAGTTTCACCAATATAGGGTAGTTCCACCCGTTTCACCAATAGAGGGTAGTTCCTACCAGTTTCACCAATAGAGGGTAGTTCCATCAGTTTCACCAATAGAGGGTAGTCCCACCAGTTTCACCAATAGAGGGTAGTTCCTACCAGTTTCACCAATAGAGGGTAGTTCCTACCAGTTTCACCAATAGAGGGTAGTTCCTACCAGTTTCACCAATAGAGGGCAGTTCCACCAGTTTCACCAATAGAGGGTAGTTCCTACCAGTTTCACCAATAGAGGGTAGTTCCACCAGTTTCACCAATAGAGGGTAGTTCCTACCAGTTTCACCAATAGAGGGTAGTTCCATCAGTTTCACCAATAGAGGGTAGTTCCACCAGTTTCACCAATAGAGCGTAGTTCCTACCAGTTTCACCAATAGAGGGTAGTTCCTACCAGTTTCACCAATAGAGGGTAGTTCCACCAGTTTCACCAATAGAGGGTAGTTCCACCAGTTTCACCAATAGAGGGTAGTTCCTACCAGTTTCACCAATAGAGGGTAGTTCCTACCAGTTTCACCAATAGAGGGTAGTTCCTACCAGTTTCACCAATAGAGGGTAGTTCCACCAGTTTCACCAATAGAGGGTAGTTCCTACCAGTTTCACCAATAGAGGGTAGTTCCACCAGTTTCACCAATAGAGGGTAGTTCCTACCAGTTTCACCAATAGAGGGTAGTTCCTACCAGTTTCACCAATAGAGGGTAGTTCCTACCAGTTTCACCAATAGAGGGTAGTTCCTACCAGTTTCACCAATAGAGGGTAGTTCCACCAGTTTCACCAATAGAGGGTAGTTCCTACCAGTTTCACCAATAGAGGGTAGTTCCTACCAGTTTCACCAATAGAGGGTAGTTCCTACCAGTTTCACCAATAGAGGGTAGTTCCTACCAGTTTCACCAATAGAGGGTAGTTCCTACCAGTTTCACCAATAGAGGGTAGTTCCATCAGTTTCACCAATAGAGGGTAGTGCCACCAGTTTCACCAATAGAGCGTAGTGCCACCAGTTTCACCAATAGAGCGTAGTGCCACCAGTTTCACCAATAGAGCGTAGTGCCACCAATTTGGTGCATTTTGAGAAGTGCAACTTGGTAAAAAAATATGTTTAATTTTAACATTCTGTCATAAGAACACACGTTCAACTTCATAAAAAACAAGTTTTCCCATCTCATAGGTTAAATACAAAATTTACTAACGGGGCGGACTGGGACAAGAATACGGCCCTGACATTTTATCCACACGTGCCGCCAGTTCAAGAAAATAAGTTGATTCATCTAACACGTCCAAGCAGGAATGCATGATTCAAGATATTTTGCAACCTAATCCAATGATTGTCATGAATTTTGGGTTGACAATTAGACTATAGTTTCTAGTTTACTGTCAAAACAGGACTACAAAATGTCCAGATTGTTTTTTTGTTCAATAGAGATGAATTACATACATCTTTATGTGCACTAGCTATTACACTACAGTGCCTTCGGAAAGTATTCAGACCCCTTGACTTTTCCCACATTTTGTTACGTTACAGCCTTATTCTAAAATTGATTAAATAGTTTTTTTCCCTCATCAATCTACACACAATACCCCATAATGACAAAGCGAAAACAGGTTTTTAGAAATGTTTGCAAATGTATTAAAAAAAAAATTGAGTTCAGTTACATCCTGTTTCCATTGACCATCCTTGAGATGTTTCTACAACTTGATTGGAGTCCATCTGTGGTATATTCAATTGATTGGACGTGATTTGTAAAGGCAAACACCTGTCTATATAAGGTCCCACAGTTGACAGTGCATGTCAGAGCAAAAACCAAGCCATGAGGTCGAAGGAATTCTCTGTAGAGCTCCGAGACAGGATTGTGTCGAGGCACAGATCTGGGGAAGGGTACCAAAACATTTCTGCTGCATTGAAGGTCCCCAAGAACACAGTGGCCTCCATCATTCTTTAATGGAAGAAGTTTGGAACCACCAAGACTCTTCCTAGAGCTGGCTGCCTGGCCAAACTGAGCAATTGGGGGAGAAGGGCCTTGGTCAGGGAGGTGACCAAGAACCTGATGGTTACTCTGATTGAGCTCCAGAGTTCCTCTGTGGAGATGGGAGAACCTTCCAGAAGGACAACCATCTCTGCAGCACTCCACCAATCAGGCCTTTATGGTAAAGTGGCCAGACGGAAGCCACTCCTCAGTAAAAGGCACATGACAACCCGCTTGGAGTTTATCAAAAGGCACCTAAAGACTCTCAGACCATGAGAAACAAGATTCTCTTATCTGATGAAACCAAGATTAAACTCTTTGGCCTGAATGCCAAGCGTCACGTCTGGAGGAAACCTGGCACCATCCCTACTGTGAAGCATTGTGGTGGCAGCATCATGCTGCGGGGATGTTTTTCAGCAGCAGGGACTGGGAGACTAGTCAGGATTGAGGGAAGATGACCGGCGCAAAGTACAGAGATATCCTTGATGAAAACCTGCTCCAGAGCACTCAGGACCTCAGACTGGAGCGAAGGTTCACCTTCCAACAGGACAACAACCCTAAGCACACAGCCAAGAAAACGCAGGAGAGGCTTCGGGACAAGTCTGAATTTCCTTGAGTGGCCTAGCCAGAGCCCGGACTTGAACCCGATCGAACATCTCTGGAGAGACCTGAAAATAGCTGTGCAGCAACGCTCCCCATCCAACCTGACAGAGCTTGAGAGGATCTGCAGAGAAGAATGGGAGAAACTCCCCAAATACAGGTGTGACAAGCTTGTAGCGTCATACCCAAGAAGACTTGAGTAATCTCTGCCAAATGTGCTTCAACAAAGTATTGATTAAAGGGTCTGAATACTTATGTAAAATGTGATATTTCAGTTTTTTTATTTCTTATAAATTTGCAACAATTTCTAAAAACCTGTTTTTGCTGTGTCATTATGGGGTATTGTGTGTAGATTGATGAGGGGGAAAAAAAACAATTTTATAAATTTTAGAATAAGGCTGTAATGTAACACAATGTGGGAAAAGTCACGGGGTCTGAACACTTTCCGAATGCACTGTATATGCAAAAGTATGTGGACACCCCTTCAAAGAAGAGGATTTAGCTATTTCAGCTGACAGGTGTATACTTAAAGGGAACACTTAAACAACACAATGTAACTCCAAGTCAATCACACTTCTGTGAAATCAAAACTGTCCACTTAGGAAGCAACACTGATTGACAATAAATTTCACATGCTGTTGTGCAAATGGAATAGACAACAGGTGGAAATTATAGGCAATTAGCAAGACACCCCCAATAAAGGACTGGTTTTGCAGGTGGTGACCACAGACCACTTCTCAGTTCCTATGCTTCCTGGCTGATGTTTTGGTCACTTTTGAATGCTTGCGGTACTTTCACTCTAGTGGTAGCATGAGACGGAGTCTACAACCCACACAAGTGGCTCAGGTAGTGCAGCTCATCCAGGATGGCACATCAATGCGAGCTGTGGCAAGAAGGTTTGCTGTGTCTGTCAGCGTAGTGTCCAGAGCATGGAGGCGCTACCAGGAGACAAGCCAGTACATCAGGAGATGTGGAGGAGGCCGTAGGAGGGCAACAACCCAGCAGCAGGACTGCTACCTCCGCCTTTGTGCAAGGAGGAGCAGGAGGAGCACTGCCAGAGCCCTGCAAAATGACCTCCAGCAGGCCACAAATGTGCATGTGTCTGCTCAAACGGTCAGAAACAGACTCCATGAGGGTGGTATGAGGGCCCGACGTCCACAGGTGGGGGTTGTGCTTACAGCCCAACACCGTGCAGGACGTTTGGCATTTGCCAGAGAACACCAAGATTGGCAAATTTGCCACTGGCGCCCTGTGCTCTTCACAGATGAAAGCAGGTTCACACTGAGCACATGTGACAGACGTGACAGAGTCTGGAGACGCCGTGGAGAACGTTCTGCTGCCTGCAACATCCTCCAGCATGACCGGTTTGGCGGTGGGTCAGTCATGGTGTGGGGTGGCATTTCTTTGGGGGGCCGCACAGCCCTCCATGTGCTCGCCAGAGGTAGCCTGACTGCCATTAGGTACCGAGATGAGATCCTCAGACCCCTTGTGAGACCATATGCTGGTGCGGTTGGCCCTGGGTTCCTCCTAATGCAAGACAATGCTAGACCTCATGTGACTGGAGTGTGTCAGCAGTTCCTGCAAGAGGAAGGCATTGATGCTATGGACCGCCCGTTCCCCAGACCTGAATCCAATTGAGCACATCTGGGACATCATGTCTCGATCCATTCACCAACACCACGTTGCACCACAGACTGTCCAGGAGTTGGCGGATGCTTTAGTCCAGGTCTGGGAGGAGATCCCTCAGGAGACCATCCGCCACCTCACCAGGAGCATGCCCAGGCGTTGTAGGGAGGTCATACAGGCACGTGGAGGCCACACACACTACTGAGCCTCATTTTGACTTGTTTTAAGGACATTACATCAAAGTTGGATCAGCCTGTAGTGGTTTTCCACTTTAATTTTGAGGGTGACTCCAAATCCAGACCTCCATGGGTTGATACATTTGATTTCCATTGATCATTTTTGTGTGATTTTGTTGTCAGCACATTCAACTATGTAAAGAAAAAAGTATTTAATAAGATCATTTCATTCATTCAGATCTAGAATGTGTTATTTTAATGTTCACTTAATTTTTTTGAGCAGTGTATATTCTTCAAAGTAGCCACAGCTTCATTTAACTAGGCAAGTCAGTTAAGATCAAATTCTTGTTTACAATGATGGCCTACTCCGGCCAAACCCGGACGACGCTGGGCCAATTGTGTGCCACCCTATGGGACTCCCAATAACAGCTGGATTCAAACCAGGGTCTGTAGTGACACCTCTAGCACTGAGTTGCAGTGCCTTAGACCACTGCACCACTCGGGAGGACCACAGGAGGTAGTCACCTGGAATGCATTTCAATTAACAGGTGTGCCTTGTTTAAAAGTTAATTTGTGGAATTACTTTCCTTCTTAATGCGTTTGAGCCAATCAGTTGTGTTGTGACTGATGTGGATTTTTACATTAATATGGATCTTTATCTCTGTTGCTAGGCAAGAATTGAATTGATTCCTCTCACTGGGTTTGTGTGTGTGTGAAATGGGGATCTGACCTCGGGTCGAAGCTCCTCCCTAATCCAAGGCTGAAACCAGACTGTTCCCTTTTGCCTCTCTCCTCAGACAAAGTCCTGAAGATGGAGCCAGAGTTGAACAGAGTTCAGACTAAACATGGATTAATTACAGCATGGCGGGAGGGGAGAGAAGGGGTTGGGCTTGGGGTATGTTTGAGAGATTGATTGTGGACCTGTCATGTCCAACAATCAATCTCCAGGTCAAGCCAGGGTGAGCCGGGGTTGAACAGAGTTCAAACTGAACATGAGTATTTTTTTTGCATGACAAGGGCTTGATTGATTGTACCACCATTGTTTCCAAGATGAATACAGAGAGGAGAGGTCAGATTTCGCCACTATCATAGACAAAGGAAGTGGGCGGAGCGGTCAAGAGGTGAAAACAGGAGACAGTGGTGGTGGAACCCAAGAGGGAGGGGTTTTAAGCTAAAATGTATGTAAATAAAACTATATAAACTAAGAGCTGAGAGGTAGAAGGGAGATGTTTTGCAAACCACCTCGGCACTATTGCTAATGTAATAAAGTCTATCTTAATTCTACAAAAACTCTTAAATACTTTGGTTCTTTGATTAGTATAAGGACGAATTAGCCACAACATAATAAGATAGGGGTGGTATACAGAATATAGCCCTATTTGGTAAAAGACCAAGTCCATATTATGGCAAGAACAGCTCAAATAAGCAAAGAGAAATGACAGTCCATCATTACTTTAAGACATGAAGGTCAGTCAATACGGAACATTTCAAGAACTTTGAAAGTTTCTTCAAGTGCAATCGCAAAAACCATCAGGCGCTATGATGAAACTGGCTCTCATGAGGACCGCCACAGGAATGGAAGACCCAGAGTTCATTGGAGTTACCAGCCTCAGATTTCAGCCCAAATAAATGCTTCACAGAGTTCAAGTAACAGACACATCTCAACATCAACTGTTCAGAGTAGACTGCGTGAATCAGGCCTTCATGGTCGAATTGCTGCAAAGAAACCACTACTAAAGGACACCAATAAGAAGAAGAGATTTGATTGGGCCAAGAAACACGAGCAATGGACATTAGACCGGTGGAAATCTGTCCTTTGGTCTGATGAGTCCAAATTGGAGAATTTTGGTTCCAACCGCCGTGTCTTTGTGAGACGCAGAGTAGGTGAACGGATGATCTCCGCATGTGTGGTTCCCACCGTGAAGAATGGAGGAGGAGGTGTAATGGTGTGGGGGTGCTTTGCTGGTGACACTGTCAGTGATTAATTTAGAATTCAAGGCACACATTTAACCAGCATGGCTACCACAGCATTCTGCAGTGATACGCCATCCCATCTGGTTTGCGCTTAGTGGGACTATAATTGGTTTTTCAACAGGACAATGACTCAAATCACACCTCCAGGCTGTGTAAGGGCTATTTGACCAAGAAGAGTGATGGAGTGCTGCATCAGATGACCTGGCCTTCACAATCACCCGACCTCAACCCAATTGAGATGGTTTGGGATGAGTTGGACCGCAGAGTGAAGGAAAAGCAGCCAACAAGTGCTCAGCATATGTGGGAACTCCTTCAAGATTGTTGGAAAAGCATTCCAGGTGAAGCTGGTTGAGAGAATGCCAAGAGTGTGCAAAGCTGTCATCAAGGCAAAGGGTGGCTACTTTGAAGAATCTCAAATATAAAATATATTCGATTTTTTGGTTACTACATGATTCCATGTGTTAATTCATAGTTTTGATGTCTTCACTATTATTCTACAATGTAGAAAATAGTAAAAAAATAAAGAAAAACCCTTGAATGATTAGGTGTGTCCAAACTTTTGACTGGCACTGTAGGTGCTCCCATTTTGACATCGCTGCTTTGTTTTCTTGGATCAGTCGCCTCATCAGTGTAGTGGTGGCTAGAGAAGAGGGTATACTAGAATTTTGCCAAACATTTCCCAAACGCCCGGAGAAGGAAAGGTGCCCTGCGTTTAAAAATGCAATGAAAAACAGTGACATACACTCAGAATGACCTAAAATGATCAATCCCATGTTGATCTTTCGTAGTCAGGCCAACCCAAGCTGTACTGTACAAGTAGGCTATTAGTAGGTCTACTATTGAAATACATAAATGAGGCTGTCAACTGAGTCAGAAATTCACTGTTTTAGTTTATTTTTTAATTTTTTATCCGGTTTTCGCTCTTGAAGTCACACTTTTTAATAGCAAATATACATATATTATGTTCTAAGGCCACAACAATGCTTAAACCACATCAGGAGACCACTTTTGAGGTCTGGGGAAAAAAAACCTTTAATTCAACTGCACAGGCACCTAGCAGTGTTTGGTTACCGGTGTTTCTATAACACACATGAGATGGAGTTTGCAAAACAAAAATTAATGATATCATTCTGTCAGGTAAGCATAGGCTACTTAGTAGCTAGTTAGCATTTAATTGAGAAGTTTTTTGGGCAAGCATTTTCATTTTCATCTAGTCTACCAGACATTAGCGTCGCTGTATTTTTCCAGTCCTTACTTGTTTGAAACTTTGACTTTATACTTCATATTATGAGTCTTACCTTCTTCAAAGTAGCCAAAATCCCACCTTAGAAACGTGGTGGTAATTATTTTATAAAGACTTCCTCATATTCTCTCTCCTGTTCTAATTGGTTTTCAAATTAACTTTATTTCGTTGTCTAGCAACCAATGTCATATTGCATCTTTAGATCTTCCTCGTTCAACATTTCTAACGGTTATTTCCATCTCTGTCCATGAAACCGGCTCGCATTTTATAACGGTGTTTACCGCAAATCGCATTTTTGGAAACCTTTGCGTGTAGGCCTACTGCCGTCTGCACATTACTGCGCTTAAAACGTGAAGAAATAATAGTTTATCAACATTTTTAGCTAAACATTCTGATCTGTTCCATTCAGCCTTATTAATTGGCGTATACCTTCACCACACTAGCCTACTTTTATACACATCGTGGGGATTAAGAAATGAGTATACGCAATGCCTTCAAAAAAAAGTGGGCATATACCTGCTTACAGTGCATTCGGAAAGTATTCAGACCCCTTGACTTTTTCCACATTTTGTTACGTTACAGCCTTATTCTAAAATTGATTAACATGTCCCCCCCCCCCCCCCCCATCAATCTACACACAATACCCCATAATGAAATAACAAAAACATGTTTTTAGAAATGTTAGCAAATGTATTAAAAAGAAAAAAACAGTATTCAGACAGTTACTCAGTACTTTGTTGAAGCACCTTTGGCAGCGATTACAGCCTCTAGTCTTCTTGGGTATGATGCTTTCTCCCATTCTTCTCTGCAGATCCTCTCAAGCTCTGTCAGGTTGGATGGGGAGCGTCGCTGCACAGCTATTTTCAGGTCTCTCCAGAGATGTTCGATCGGGTTCAAGTCCGGGCTCTGGCTGGGCCACTCAAGGACATTCAGAGACTTGTCCCGAAGCCACTCCTGCGTGGTCATGGCTGTGTGCTTAGGGTCGTTGTCCTGTTGGAAGGTCAACCTTCGCCCCACTCTCAGGTCCTGAGCGCTCTGGAGCAGGCATTTACCGCAGCATAACTCTCATAATGATCAGAGTCTCGAGATCCTTCCTTAGACTACTCTGAATTCCTGCCCCACTCTCCTATTCAGTGTTATTGCTGTGAGCCAGAGGAGAGGGGAAATAAGCTGAAAACAGGAGCTTAACTTTTCTCCTGGCTGTAACTTGGGTAACTGGCCTCTGTTTTTACTGAATTTAGACTATTGCATATGTCTGTATATCATCAGCACAGGAAATAACTAATAACAATGATGAACAGAAAAACAGAAATATTTAAATACTAAACTGACATAATAACTCTGATTAACCTGTTTTCATTTCCTAATAATTCAAATGATTGCTCAGAAAATCAGATGTTTTAATCAGTGTACGCTTACTACGATTATGACCTTATGCCGATTTAAGCTAAGTAGAGGAATGTGTTTACATGACTAATGCCATACTTGGCCAACTGCCATAATCAGTTTAATATCAAATTACCAGTGTGCATGTAAACATACTAATTCACTTATCACTCTCTCAGCCAGCCACCCAGGCCAATGACCTCCCTTCACTCTCCCTTCCTCATCAAATCAAATCAAGCTTTATTTATACAGCACATTTCAGACATGGAATGCAACGCTATGTGCTTCACAGGAAAAAACAAATAAAAATGTTTTATTTAAATACTCAACAAACATGAGGATAGAAAAACTAAAGAATAACAATAGAATCTGGATGATTAAAAAGCACCCTGAGGAAAAGCAACGCTAAGAAGGTTTGTTTTAAGATCTCATTTAAATATGTCCAGTTTCCCCACATCAGGGTCTCTGGTTATTTCAAAGGCTGGGGGCATAGTAACTAAAGGCTGCCTCTCCATCCCCCAGAGGCTGGGGGCATAGTAACTAAAGGCTGGCCTCTCCATCCCCCAGAGGCTGGGGGCATAGTAACTAAAGGCTACCTCTCCATCCCTCAGAGGCTGGGGGCATAGTAACTAAAGGCTGCCTCTCCATCCCCCAGAGGCTGGGGGCATAGTAACTAAAGGCTGCCTCTCCATGCTTCAGAGGCTGGGGACATAGTAACTAAAGGCTGCCTCTCCATCCCCCAGAGGCTGGGGGCATAGTAACTAAAGGCTGCCTCTCCATGCTTCAGAGGCTGGGGACATAGTAACTAAAGGCTGCCTCTCCATGCCTCTTGGTCCTAGGCTTTGGGATAGTTAAAAGGCCAGTGCCAGAGGACCTGAGGGACCTACTGGGTACATAACTTAAAAGCATGTCTGACATGTATTGGGGTGCACAATCGTGGATTGATTTGAAAACCAATAGAAGAATCTTTAAATGAATTCTAAAACTCACAGGCAGCCGGTGCAGAGACCTTAAAACCGGTGTAATGTGTGCTCTCCATTAAAATTATAGACTGATCATGTATTTGTCAGTGGGCAAACGTACAAAATCAGCAGGGGATCAAATACTTTTTTCCCTCACTGTATATTGTAACATCCATCAATGTAATTGTCTGCATCACTTCCAATCCCCAAAGTTTTTATATATATACAGTGGGGAAAAAAAGTATTTAGTCAGCCACCAATTGTGCAAGTTCTCCCACTTAAAAAGATGAGAGAGGCCTGTCATTTTCATCATAGGTACATGTCAAAAAAAAAATAAAAAAAATAATGCTTGTGTTCTTTTTACATTGCAAAACCTTTTGCTATGGTGTGCCCAAATGAATACAACCCTGGGTCTGCTAGCTCTGCGTCCTGGCAGGGTCCATCTCTGAGGCTGACGTTAGCTCCCAGACTGATCCCAGATCTGCTATCTCCATGATCGCATCAAAGGGCAGCAGAGTCCCAACAGTGCAGACTGTAATTGAAAACAGACCCAGAGCCTGGAATCTACTGAGTGCAGGCAAACTCCTCACATTCCTGCTGCATGAACTCCACAGAAGAAAAAAATATATATATATAAACTGCACTTGCAAGTCTAGGATGTCTTCTTTAATAAGGAGAGTGGTAAACTGTGATGTTTTTTGTGCTGATCTGGTAGTCATTGGCATTGTAAGATGTTATCAGTAACAGAGGCCTGTATGGTCACACTGTACCATGTGACATGGTGTCCGTTTCCTGTGAAACACACAGTAAAAAGATCTGCACTACTACTCCTGAGATTGTTTTTGTGATTTTTTTTATTTTGCAATGGAAAATGAACACGATTGTTATTGGACAAGTTAAGGTAGTCAGTCCGTTTCCTTACGTCTGGTGCCATAACATTACTGCTTACTTAGTCTTGCTATTGTTACATCAATGACATGTCCTCTCTGAGATGCTGTAGATATGGCCCCGGTCTGTCCTGAGTGCAGAAGACCTGGGTTTAAATAGTATTTGAAATCTTTCAAACACTGAGCGTTTGATGGAGCCTGCCTGATCGCGCCAGACGGGCGGTGTTTGCACTTTTTAGAGTATCCGATTTGGTTCCCCTGTGCCAGGCAAGCTCAATCAAGAGCAGCTAAAGTATTTGAAATAAAAATCAATACTGTTTGAACCCAGGTCTGGAGTGCATAGGATGTAGAAGCATACCATTCTGCAGCTGTCTGCTGGCTCCGACACTGCAGTGACTCCCAAATAGCAACCTACGCACTACTTTTCACCATGACCTAAAGGGCTCTGGTCAACACTAGTGTACTATATAGGGTGCCATTTGGGACACAGCTCTACTCCACTCCAGCTGGTGGCCTATCATATGCTTGTACAGTAACACCTTCACTGACAATATACACATGCTACACCACTTCAATAAAAACCACGGAGGACTTCCTTTACCATTTTAAAACCCCTGTGTTTTAGTTACACTGCTTCCTCCCTTTTCAATAAAGCAGGAAGAAATATGAGGGTGAGGATGGTGAAATCCTCTGTCGGCTTCCCAAAATGGGCCCCGGTTAAAAGTAGTTTAGTATAGTAGTACTTTAGTATAGTAGTCGTTTAGTATAGTAGTAGTTTAGTGTAGTAGTAGTTTAGTATAGTAGTAGTTTAGTATAGTAGTAGTTTAGTATAGTAGTAGTTTAGTATAGTAGTAGTTTAGTATAGTAGTAGTTTAGTATAGTAGTAGTTTAGTGTAGTAGTAGTTTAGTGTAGTAGTAGTTTAGTGTAGTAGTAGTTTAGTATAGTAGTAGTTTAGTATAGTAGTCGTTTAGTATAGTAGTAGTTTAGTATAGTAGTAGTTTAGTATAGTAGTCGTTTAGTATAGTAGTAGTTTAGTATAGTAGTAGTTTAGTGTAGTAGTAGTTTAGTATAGTAGTAGTTTAGTATAGTAGTAGTTTAGTATAGTAGTAGTTTAGTATAGTAGTAGTTTAGTATAGTAGTAGTTTAGTATAGTAGTAGTTTAGTATAGTAGTCGTTTAGTATAGTAGTCGTTTAGTATAGTAGTAGTTTAGTGTAGTAGTAGTTTAGTGTAGTAGTAGTTTAGTATAGTAGTAGTTTAGTATAGTAGTAGTTTAGTGTAGTAGTAGTTTAGTGTAGTAGTAGTTTAGGGAATTGGGACGCATCCTCTGTCTTCTTCGTCTTGCTACTTCCTTTCCTGACGCTAAGTTGAGTTTTGGGAGGCCTTCATCAAGTCCGGCAATAGCAGGGAAAAGGCTGTGCTGGCGATTTCTGAGGGCATTCGCAGTGAGGGTGTATGGGCCAATTGTTTGAGAGCTGCAGAGACAGATGTTAAATTATTTTCCTATGCAGGTGTTCTGGTGAGAAAAGTGAGTGTGAGAAAAAAAAATCTACCACAGGTGATGAGGAAAAATGGTTTTATGCAAAGAGACAAAATGGGCTTCAGTGATAACAAGAGTTTGCACACAAACACACAAACACACAAACACACACACACACACACAAACACACAAACACACACACACCAATGCTAAGCTTCAATCTAAGAGGTAATGTTTGTACATCCAATAGTTACTCCCAGGATTTCTGGTGTAGAGCACGGCGCTTGTAACGCCAGGGTAGTGGGTTCGATCCCCGGGACCACCCATACACAAAAATGTATGCACACATAACTGTAGGTCGCTTTGGATAAAAGCGTCTGCTAAATGGCATATTATTATTATTATTTCAGCTACACAGATAAATGATTAGACCATATTAGCGATTTAAATACTTAGATGGCTCACAACCGAGGTACTTATTGTAGAGAGAGAATCTGGCCGCACATTTTAATTTACAGGAAATAAAGATAAAACACCAGACAAAAAAATCTAGGTGTCATTTCAGATTCTGAACTTAATTTCGAATCACACATTAGGAATGTGACCAAAATAAACTACATGGTCGAACATCTAATTCCAAAATCATGGGCATTAATATGGAGTGTGTTCCCCCTTTGCTGCTATAACAGCCTCCACTCTTCTGGGAAGGCTTTCCACTAGATGTTGGAACATTGCTGCGGGGGCTTGCTTCCATTCAACCACAAGCATTAGTGAGGTCGGGCATTGATGTTGGGCGATTAGGCCTGGCTCTTAGTCGGTGTTCCAATTCATCCCAAAGGTGTTTGATGGGGTTGAGGTTAGGGCTCTGTGCAGGCCACTCAAGTTCTTCCACACCGATCTCGACAAACCATTTCTTTATGGACCTCGCTTTGTGCACGGGGGCATTGTCATGCTGAAACAGGAAAGGGACTTCCCCAAACTGTTGGCACAATTTTGGAAGCACAGAATCGTCTAGAATGTCATTGTATACTGTAGCGTTAAGATTTCCCTTCACTGGAACTAAGAGGCCTAGCCAGAACCATGAAAAACAACCCCAGACTATTATTCCTCCTCCATCAAACTTTACATTGGCACTATGCACAGTGGAATAAAGTACTTAAGTAGTACTTTAAAGTATTTCTACTTAAGTAGTTTTTTTGGGGATCTGTACTTTACTTTACTATTTATATTTTTGACTACTTTTACTTCACTACATTCCTAAAGAAAATAATGTACTTTTTACTCCCTACATTTTCCTTGACACCCAAAAGTACTCGTTACATTTTAAATGCTTAGCAGGACAAGAAAATGGTCCAATTCACACACTTATCAAGAGAATACGTGGTCATCCCTACTGCCTCTGATCTGGGGGACTCACTAAACACAAATGCATCATTTGCAAATGATGTCTGAGTGTTGGAGTGTGCCCCTGGCTATCCGTAAATAAAATAAATAAAAATAAAATGGTGCCGTCTGGTTTGCTTAATATAAGGAATTTGAAATGATTTATACTTTTACTTTTGATACTTAAGTATATTTTATCAATTACATTTACTTTTGATACTTAAGTATATTTAGAGCCAAATACTTTTCGACTTTTATTCAAGTAGTATTTTACTCGGTAACTTTTACTTTTACTTGAGTAACTTTCTATTAAGGTATCTATACTTTTACTCAAGTATGACATTTGAGTACTTTTTCCACCACTGACTATGCATTGGGACAGGTATTGTTCTCCTGGCATCCGCCAAACCCAGATTTGTCCGTCGGACTGCCAGAAGGTGAAGCGTGATTCATCACTCCAGAGAACGCGTTTCCACTGCTCAATGGCGGCGAGCTTTACACCACTCCAGCCGACGATTGGCATTGGGCATGGTGATCTTAGGCTGCTCAGCCATGGAAACCTATTTCATGAAGCTCCCAATGAACAATTATTGTGCTGACGTTGCTTCCAGAGGCAGTTTGGAACTCGATAGTGAGTGTTGCAACCGAGGACAGGCGATTTTTACGCGCTACGCGCTTCAGCACTCGGCAGTCCCGTTCTGTGAGCTTGTGTGGCCTACCACTTCGCAGCTGAGCCGTTTAGACTTTTCCACTTCACAATAACGGCACTTACAGTTGACCGGGGCAGCTCTAGCAAGGCAGAAATTTGACAAACTGTCTGGTTGGAAAGGTGGCATCCTATGACGGTGCCATGTTGAAAGTCACTGAGCTCTTCAGTCCCCGCCATTCTACTGCCAATGTTTGTAAATGTTGTGGCTGAAGTAGCTGAATCCATACATTTGAAGGGGTGTCCACATACTAGCCCCAAAGGGGAAAAAAGTATTTAGTCAGCCACCAATTGTGCAAGTTCTCCCACTTAAAAAGATGAGAGAGGCCTGTAATTTTCATCATAGGTACACGTCAACTATGACAGACAAAATGAGAAAGAAAAATCCTGAAAATCACATTGTAGGATTTTTAATGAATTTATTTGCAAATTATGGTGGAAAATAAGTATTTGGTCAATAACAAAAGTTTCTCAATACTTTGTTATATACCCTTTGTTGGCAATGACACAGGTCAAACGTTTTCTGTAAGTCTTCACAAAGTTTTCACACACTGTTGCTGGTATTTTGGCCCATTCCTTCATGCAGATCTCCTCTAGAGCAGTGATGTTTTGGGGCTGTCGCTGGGCAACACGGAC
The DNA here is from genome assembly GCF_964263955.1 of Coregonus lavaretus. NCBI lineage: Eukaryota > Metazoa > Chordata > Actinopteri > Salmoniformes > Salmonidae > Coregonus > Coregonus lavaretus. Next base: position 3,283,322 of record NC_140001.1, read on the forward strand.
TTTCAACTCCCTCCAAAGATTTTTTATGGGGTTGAGATCTGTAGACTGGCTAGGCCACTCCAGGACCTTGAAATGCTTCTTACGAAGCCACTCCTTCGTTGCCCGGGCAGTGTGTTTGGGATCATTGTCAGGCTGAAAGACCCAGCCACGTTTCATCTTCAATGCCCTTGCTGATGGAAGGAGGTTTTCACTCAAAATCTCACGATACATGGCCCCATTCATTCTTTCCTTTACACGGATCAGTCGTCCTGGTCCCTTTGCAGAAAAACAGCCCCAAAGCATGATGTTTCCACCTCCATGCTTCACAGTAGGTATGGTGTTCTTTGGATGCAACTCAGCATTCTTTGTCCTCCAAACACGACGAGTTGAGTTTTTACCAAAAAGTTATATTTTGGTTTCATCTGACCATATGACATTCTCCCAATCCTCTTCTGGATCATCCAAATGCACTCTAGCAAACTTCAGACGGGCCTGGACATGTACTGGCTTAAGCAGGGGGACACGTCTGGCACTGCAGGATTTGAGTCCCTGGCGGCGTAGTGTGTTACTGATGGTAGGCTTTGTTACTTTGGTCCCAGCTCTCTGCAGGTCATTCACTAGGTCCCCCCGTGTGGTTCTGGGATTTTTGCTCACCGTTCTTGTGATCATTTTGACCCTACGGGGTGAGATCTTGCGTGGAGCCCCAGATCGAGGGAGATTATCAGTGGTCTTGTATGTCTTCCATTTCCTAATAATTGCTCCCACAGTTGATTTCTTCAAACCAAGCTGCTTACCTATTGCAGATTCAGTCTTCCCAGCCTGGTGCAGGTCTACAATTTTGTTTCTGGTGTCCTTTGACAGCTCTTTGGTCTTGGCCATAGTGGAGTTTGGAGTGTGACTGTTTGAGGTTGTGGACAGGTGTCTTTTATACTGATAACAAGTTCAAACAGGTGCCATTAATACAGGTAACGAGTGGAGGACAGAGGAGCCTCTTAAAGAAGAAGTTACAGGTCTGTGAGAGCCAGAAATCTTGTTTGTTTGTAGGTGACCAAATACTTATTTTCCACCATAATTTGCAAATAAATTCATTACAAATCCTACAATGTGATTTTCTGGATTTTTTTTCTCTCAATTTGTCTGTCATAGTTGACGTGTACCTATGATGAAAATTACAGGCCTCTCATCTTTTTAAGTGGGAGAACTTGCACAATTGGTGGCTGACTAAATACTTTTTTTCCCCACTGTAGTTTACCAATAAAATGGTCTGATGGTGATGTGGATATACTCGGAATACATATCCCAAAGGAAATAAATGATCTCACTTCAATACATTTTAATAGAAAGTTGGCAAAAATAGATAAGAACTTGCTACCATGGAAAGGTAAATACCTGTCAATTTGTGGAAAAATCACCCTGATTAACTCTTTAGTATTATCCCAGTTTACCTACAGTGGGGAAAAAAAGTATTTAGTCAACCACCAATTGTGCAAGTTCTCCCACTTAAAAAGATGAGAGAGGCCTGTAATTTTCATCAGTCCGTGTTGCCCAGCGACAGCCCCAAAACATCACTGCTCTAGAGGAGATCTGCATGGAGGAATGGGCCAAAATATCAGCAACAGTGTGTGAAAACCTTGTGAAGACTTACAGAAAACGTTTGACCTGTGTCATTGCCAACAAAGGGTATATAACAAAGTATTGAGAAACTTTTGTCATTGACCAAATACTTATTTTCCACCATAATTTGCAAATAAATTCATTAAAAATCCTACAATGTGATTTTCAGGAAAAAAAAATCTAATTTTGTCTGTCATAGTTGACGTGTACCTATGATGAAAATTACAGGCCTCTCGCATCTTTTTAAGTGGGAGAACTTGCACAATTGGTGGCTGACTAAATACTTTTTTCCCCCACTGTATATGGTAATGTAAAAATTTTATTTTTTAGTGATCCAATGCGTAATATAGTACATTTGTCATAATTTGGTTGTAATCCAGAGAGGTTAGAAAAAGTATCTCTATGAGGCTGTGGAGGGATTCTAGTTGTGGATTTAAAAGAAAACATTAATCATCAGCATACAATGACACCTTTGTTTTTAAGCCCTGGCTTTCTAATCCTCTGATATTATTATTGGATCTGATTTGAATAGCTAACATCTTGATGGCCACAATAAATAGATATGCCGATAGTGGACATCCTTGTTTCCCTCCTCTTGACAGTTTAAAACTTTCGGAGAAATAGCCATTATTTACTATTTTACAACTAGGGTTACTATACATGATTTTGATCCATTTTACAAGAGATTCTCTAAAATTGAAATGCTCCAGGCATTTATATATAAACCCCAGTCGTACTTTATCAAAAGCCTTTTCAAAGTCAGCTATGAATAGCAGGCCTGGTTTCCCAGATTTTCCATAGTGTTCTATTGTTTCCAATACTTGCCTTATATTATCTCCAATGTTTCTTCCATGTAAAAAACCTGTCTGATTAGAATGAATAATATCCGACAATACCTTTTTAATTCTATGCGCTATACATTTTGCTAGAATTTTTGTATCACAACACTGAAGTGTAAGGGGCCTCCAATTTTTTTAATGGACTGGATCTTTATATTTCCACTTGTATCCTGTTTCAGTAATAATGAGATCAGACCTTCTTCTTGAGTGTGAGATAATCTACCATTTACATAGGAGTGGTTAAAACATGCTAATAACGGTCCTCTTAGTATATCAAAAAAGGTTTGGTATACCTCGACTGGTATGCCATCCAACCCTGGAGTTTTCCCGGACTTAAAGTCTTTAATTGCATCCAGAAGTTCCTCCTCTTTAATTTCACCTTCACATAAGTCTTTCTGTATGGCTGTTAATTTTACATTATCAATAGAAAAAAAAATCTCTACAATTAGCTTCAGTTAGAGGAGATGGAGGCGACTGAAATGAAAACATATGCTTAAAGTACTTTGTTTCCTCCTTCAAAATATCATTTGGTGAATCAATTGTAACCAGTTTCATTAAAGAACACAGGCATTTCTTATTGGACAGGTTCAGGTAGTCAGTCCGTTTGGTGTGAATATGACCCTGCAGATCGGACTAGCCTCAGGCTGAATCCTCATTCTAAGGGCGAAAACCCAGGATGAGCCATTCCCTCAGACATTCATGTTACAATCCAAACGGTAGGCCACAGTATCGGTGCAGGCCCTTCTTTGACCCCATTCTGTATTATGGAAATTACATCCAAACAGACCTACAAGAGCTGAACAAATGGCCACTTTAGCTGTCAAGTCTTGACTGGCAGATAAACTTTACAGGAGGTCAGTGAAGCTGCAGAGTTCAAAAACCACAAATCCACAGTCTGTTGTGACTTATCTGCAACTCGATGAATGTAAACATGTAATTAAGTGATAATGCCCGAGAAGCCGGTGTTTGGAGGATATATTGGCACCGGCTTCGAGGGCATTATCACTTTTATACAACGGGTTACCAACATATTCAAATAATGATACATATCTTCATTAAAAACGTTATTTTGATGAATTTATTCATACTATTTCATCCTTCCACAAGTTATAGTCCCGACACAAATCTAGGGTTGCTACCCAAGCCGGCTGGTTGTTCGTTCTATTGGTTCGGTTGCCAGAGACGCGACCCAGTCGTTCAGTCTTTTTGTTCTGTATCTATGGACGCGACCCAGTCGTTCGTTCTAAATGTTCCATTGCCATACTGGCTGGTAACGTTCTTATCCCTTGCTTGCTAGCTAGCCAACTACGGCTAACTTACAGTCACGAAAAACAGTGCAGCCAGAATAACAACAGTAGCTGCATTTGTTTAAGCTGTTTTCTAGTGACATTTGGACACATCCATAGCAATAAGCTAATGAGGTGTGATTTTGCCTGGCATAGAAAATGTGCTCTCTCGTCAGGACACTGTTGTTCAGAGGAGCTAGCCAACAACACTGCTAACACAATAACTTCAAACTGAAGCTGGAAAGACAGCAAACTAGCTGCATTTCGTTTCGTTTGACCTTTTTTCAATTGACATTTCTTTGCATACACTACCGGTCAAAAGTTTTAGAACACCTACTCATTCAAGGGTTTTTCTTTATTTTGACTATTTTCTACATTGTAGAATAATAGTGAAGACATCAAAACTATGAAATAAAACATATGGAATCCTGTCGTAACCAAAAAAGTGTTAAACAAATCCAAATATATTTTATATTTATGATTCTTCAAATAGCCACCCTTTGCCTTGATGACAGCTTTGTACACTCTTGGCATTCTCTCAACCAGCTTCATGAGGTAGTCACCTGGAATGAATTTCAAATTAACAGGTGTGCCTGTTGTGGAATTTCTTTTCCTTCTTAATGCGTTTGAGCCAATCAGTTGTGTTGTGACAAGGTAGGGGTGGTATACAGAAGATAGCTCTATTTGGTAAAAGACCAAGTCCTTATTATGGCAAGAACAGCTCAAATAAGCAAAGAGAAACTTTAATTCAAATATGCCTAATTAGCATAACTGGGACTAGATACAAAAACAATGCCAGAACAGTTAGCAAGATCTGCAGAGAAGAATGGGAGAAACTCCCCAAATACAGGTGTGCCAAGCTTGTAGCGTCATACCCAAGAAGACTCGAGACTGTAATCGCTGCCAAAGGTGCTTCAACAAAGTACTGAGTAAAGGGTCTGAATACTTATGTAAATGTGATATTTCGGTACTTTATTTTTAATACATTTGCAAACATTTCTCAAAACCTGTGTTTACTTTGTCATTATGGGGTATTGTGTGTAGATTGATGAGGGGAAAAAACAATTTAATCCATTTTAGAATAAGGCTGTAATGTAACAAAACCTGGAAAAAGTCAAGGGGTCTGAATACTTTCCGATAGCACTGTAAATGTAAACAGGGCATGAAAAAGTGACTGGTAGCACTAATATACAAATACTTATGGTAATATAGGAATGGTAGTAGATTGATGGGGGGGGGGGGGGGATGGTAGTATATACACGTAAACAGGAGTAATAGTGACCAGTAGCAGGATAAATAAATAGATACTAAATGGTAATAAAAATTTACAAATCAATGAACAGCAGCGTAATGGCAGTAATAAATCAAATCAATCAGCATTATAGCAGCAGCGTCGGTGTGAAGGGGTGCGTGTGGGTGGGTGGCATCGGTAATGTGTGAGTGAGAGTACCAGTGAGCCTGAGTGGGTAGAGACCTGTGGGCAGAGAGTCAGTGTGGAGAGGGAGAGCAGTAGCTATTTAACAGTCTGATGGCCAGGGGATAGAAGCTGTTTAGGAATCTGTTGGTTTGAGCGTTGATGCGTTGGTTTGAGGTTTGAGCGTTGATGCGCCGGTACCGCCTGCCGGACGGAAGCTTGGAGAACAGTCCATGATCATACCAGAGGGTGATGCAACCAGTCAGGATGCTCTCGATGGTGCAGCTGTAAAAGTTCCTGAGGATCTGAGGGGCCATGCCAAATTGTTTCAGCCTCCTGAGGGAGAAGAGGCGTTGCCGTGCATACTGTTCTGGTGTGAGGAGACCATGTTAAGGTGTGGATGGGAGCGGATATATTCCCGGCACCACACTGCCAGGACTCTGACCTCCTCCCTATAGGCTGTCTAATAGCCGTCGGTGGTCAGGCCTACCACTGTACCAACTTCGTGTCGTCAGCAAACGTGATGATGGAGTCGGAGTCGTGCCTGGCCACGCAGTCGTGGGTGAACAGGGAGTACAGGAGGAGTATAAGCACACACCCCTGGTGGGCCCCCCGTGTTGAGGGCCAGCGTGGCGGAGGTGTTGTTGCCTGACTCTCACCACCTAGGGTCGCCCGTCAGGAAGTCCAGAATCCAATTGCAGAGGGAGGTGTTCAGTCCCAGGGTCCCGAGCTTGGTGAATAGCTTGGAGGGCACCATGGTGTTGAACGCTGAGCTGTAGTCAATGAACAGCATTCTCACCTGTCCAGGTGGGAAAGGGCAGTGTGCAGTGCTATTGAGATTGCATCGTCTGTAGATCTGTAGGGTATCAGGGATGATGGAGTTGATGTGTGCCATGACCAGCCTTTCAATATTACAGATGTGAGTACTACAGGGGTGGTAGTCATTGTGGCAGGTAGCCTAAGAGTTCTTGGGAACTGGAATGACGGTCAGCTTGAGACATATGGGGATTTCAGACTGGGGACGAGGAGACGTTGAACATTATCACGAAGCCAGCTGGCCTGCCTATGCTCCGAGGAACGTGCCTTGGAATACCGTTCCGACCCCGTGGCCTTGCGAGTGTTGACCTGATTAAAAAGCATTACCCACGTCGGCCTTGGAGAGCGATATCGCCCAGTCCTCTGGGACGGCAGGGGCCCCGTCATGCATGGCTCAGTGTTGTTTATGTCGAAGCCTGCATAAAATGAGTTTGTCTGGTAGAGCGACATCGTTGGGCCGATTATGGTCTTCCCTTTGTAATCCTTAACGGACTCTAGCCCCTGTCACTGGAGCCGGTGTAATATGATTCCACCTTGTTTCTGTATGATCCTTTTGGCTGTTTGATATCGCGGGACTTCTTGTACGCGTCTGTGTCCTCAGGCGTAGCCTCCCTGGTTGGCTGCGATAGCCCTGTGTGTGTGTGCGGTAGCTCTGTCCTTTAGCTTAGCGCGTACCTTAGTGTTAACAGAGGGCGTTTGATTGGGGAAGCAGCGAACCTTCACTGTGGGGACAACGTCGGGCGATGCATTTCCCGATGAAGCGCCCTGTGCTGGCTCTAGCTGCCGCCCAATCAGTTTGCTGCCTGCTCCTAGCGAACTGAAGGAGAGGATTGTGTTTGACCAAATACAATGCTATTTTTCAGAGAACACGTTAACTACTGACTTTCAGCAGACACATAAAGAAGGGCACTCAACTTGTACTGCACTGACTCAGATGACTGGTTAAAAGAAAATGGATCATAAGATGATAGTTGGAGCTGTATTGTTAGATTTCAGTGCAGCCTTTTGACGTTATTGATCATAAATTGGTACAGTTGAAACTGAGATTCATCCATGAAAAGCACACTTCTCCAGCGTGCCAGTGGCCATCGAAGGTGAGCATTTGACCACTGAAGTCGGTTACGAAGCCGATGTGGAGGTCCTGGGCAGGCGTGGTTACACGTGGTCTGCGGTTGTGAGGCCGGCTGGACGTACTGCCAAATTCTCTAAAACGACGTTGGAGGTGGCCTATGATAGAGAAATGAACATTACATTCTCTGGCAACAGCTCTGCAGTCAGCATGTCAATTGCACACTCCCTCAAAACTTGAGGCATCTGTGGCATTGTGTTGTGTGACAAAACTGCACTGTTAGTGGCCTTTTATTGTCCCCAGCACAAGGTGCACCTGTGAAATGATCATGCTGTTTAATCAGCTTCTTGATATGCCACACCTGTCAGGTGGATGGATTATCTTGACAAAGGAGAAGTGCTCACTAACAGGGATGTGAACACATTTGTGCACAACATTTGAGCGAAATGTTGTTGTGCTTATAGAACATTTCTGGGCTCTTTAATTTCAGCTCATGAAACATGAGACCAACACTTGACATGTTGCGTTTATAATTAATTTTGTTCAGTATATATCGTTGTATTTTAATAATAATAATAATAATAATAATAATAATAATAATAATAGAATTTAACTTAGCTGAATAAAATAGAAAGGATATTTTTTCCCATTCCGGAGCGAGTGCGCATGTGAAGTGGCTATGTTGAGCGTAAAAGTGATCATTTGAAACAGGTCCTATATGCTAGATTTAGAGTTATTTTGCAACTTTACTTGTGAATGATACAAACCTTGTAATATCTTAGAAATCAAAACATATCTGGGCTGCATGATGCGACTACAGGCTATTGATGATTTGAGAAAGGCGAAAGAAAAAAAAAAGCTTGCGCTCTGTTCCTTGCCTCAGGCTGTTTCTTCATCAAGTGGTCATATTTTCACCCATCAGGTATATTCTCAATTTAATTATTATCTTTACTAATATGTAAAATTATTTCCGATTTAGAATGGCCCATTATCAAATGGGCAGGACCAGGGGGAGGGGAATAAAGACTTGTCATCCGTATGAACTAACATAACTAGGAGGTATCATCTGATGAGGAGGAGGAATCATACTGTGGAGGTATCATCTGATCCAGAACATCTGTCTGAGAGACCCGAGGAACCTGGTTCAACGCACACGTACACACAGATACAGTTATCAGATTCAGTCACACACACACCAAGGAATTCAGTAGCGAATGGAGGCTGCTTTCCCGCCGGGGTAGGCCACTCTAGTTATTTCACTCCACTCATCAACCACAGTTAGAGGAGCAGGCAGCATCTCGTTGCCCGATTGGTGATATTCCGCACAAACTCTGCACGCCGTGGGCTCTCCAACCCTGTTCCTGCAGCTACCCAGTGCTCCATGTGGGAAACCAAGTGAAATCTGTTCGGGAACATCGATAGTAACATGTTTTCACAACGAAACATATTTAATTAAAACTGTTGAAAGGCCCTCTCTCTATGCGCTGGATAAAGGAATGAAGGCGAGAGAGGAGATGGAAATGCAGTGGTGAGATATTCTGTACAGCTAAAAGGTCATGTGTCAGCCTATTAATTATGAAAATATATATAAAAAAAAATGCCCTATTACTAGGCTATTCAAAATCCAATACAAATGCACTATAATTGTATGCTAGCTGTAAGCCGGCGCTGCACAATCAATGAACCAACAGCGTCGCCGAGGCCTCTATGTTCTCTCCCGAGACTCACGGATAGAACGTTTGGAACGTAGCATGACGTAACCATCCATCCAATATGCATAAAAACAGTCCACACGGACAGGCGATTACTAGAATTTGTTTAATTTTGGAGTATAGGCTAGACGAATTATGTACAAAATACATCTTAAATGGTTTTATTTTTTATTTTTATGTTTTTCTGCCGTGCATAATATGCAGTGTCTTGTATAACGGCATAATCATTGTTTTTTTTATTTTTCGAACTTGGGCTCATATATAGGCCTATGCATATTCATAAGCTCTAATCTGCATATAGGTGTTTTGAAATAATCACTGCCTTAGAAAGTGCTGTCCATTTAGTTGTGTTATGCTTTGTAACAACATCCACAAGGACCATGTTTTCCACTCAGTTCCAACCTGTTGTTGAACTTCTTTCTTCAAACTTGATCAATCACAGTGAGGTGAGTTTTAAAAGCGCAATACCTGTTTTGATCAATCAAATCAATTCAAATGTTATTGGTCCCATACACGTGTTTAGCGGATGTTATTGCGGGTGTAGTGAAATGCTTGTGTTTCTAGCTCCGACAGTGCAGTATATCTAACAAGTAATATCTAAAAATTTCACAACATATACCCAATACACACAAATCTAAGTAAAGCAATGGAATTAAGAATATATAAATAAATATATGGACGAGCAATGTCAGAGCGGCATGGACTAAGATACAGTAGAATATTATAGAATAGAATACAGTATATACATATGAGATGAGTAATGCAAGATATGTAAACATTATTAAAGTGACTAGTGTTCCATTTCTTAAAGTGGCCAGTGATTTCAATAGGCAGCAGCAGTCTCTAATGTGCTAGTGATGGCTATTTAACAGTCTGATGGCCTTGAGATAGAAGCTGTTTTTCATTCTCTCGGTCCCAGCTTTGATGCACCTGTATTGACCTCGCCTTCTGGATGATAGCGGGTGAACAGGCAGTGGCTTGGGTGGTTGACGTCCTTGATGATCTTTTTGGCCTTCCTGTGACATCGGTAATAAGGTCACGTGACCGTTTAGTCATGGTAATTAGGCTTCTCCAAGCTCTGATGCTGCTGATGGTCATTAGTAGCCTACCAAACTTGCTAACTGCCTGGTACTCAGCACTCTATTGCAATTCCGTGTTAAAAACAGGTATTTCATGGCCTCTCTTAAAAATAGGATCCCATCAGCTTTCTATACGCTGGGCCTACTATATTTATTTCTCAACTTTCCTAATATAAACCACATTTATTCGCTTTACAACAGGAGTATAAGCTACCTGGCTGGCATGAAAATAAACCATGGGAAAAGCATCTGTAGCTCAGCTGGTAGAGCACAGCGATTGTAACGCCAAGGTAGTGGGTTCGATCCCCGGGACCACCCGTACACAAAAAAATGTATGCACGCATGACTGTAAGTCGCTTTGGATAAAAGCGTCTGCTAAATGGCATATTATTATATATCTACATTCGCTATTTAAGTGCATAGATGACATGCAATTTTTCTCCTTGCACCTGTTCTGAGACAGGTGCACGATAATGGTCCATTCTAAATCAAAACTAATTTCACACATATTATTTAGAATATGTAAAGACAATATTAAATAAAAAATAGTCAGATGGGGTGACAATATTAGCCTTCCACTTGTGAATGATGCCCAGCGTGTGCCGTAAGGCAAGAAACAGCGCGTGCCTTTTTTTGTGACTTTTCCAAATCAAAGTCTAGCCCATAGGCCTATATGTTGATAAGGTTTCTATCACAACTAAAACTAATGTGGCCAAATAACTTCTGAAAATTAAGCACATTAATCCGCTTTACAACCGGTGTAGAGCCTAACTGGCATACATAGGTGGCGTGTGAGTTTCAAGTTTGGGGAAGATAATTGCGGTCACTTTTGAGAACGGTGTTTTCCGCTAACTGATTGCATTTAGGAACATTTGCGCTTATAGCCTCATGCCGTGTGCGCATTGCTGCGCTTATAATGTGAAGAAATAGCCTATAGGTGATCAACATTTTAAGCTAAACGTTCTGGTCGGTTGCGTCAGCCTCATCGCTTTTAAACGTTTTTTTGATGCTAGTGGTTGTATGAATTTAGGATCTATCGCATCCCACAACTGTCCCAGACTATGTTTGGAATATTTATTTCTCGCACAGAAGGACAAGTTGACCAATAGAATAGGTCAACTTTTGTATTATGGGGGATAGATAATATATTGACATAGGCTAGTGCTTTTGCAGTTCGTTAGGCCTACTCATCTTGTTGACTAACGAAAAGTCAAATCATCATTAGAGTCGCATCATGCAGCCTTAGAATGTATTAGAAATAAAAACATATAGCCCAACGTTTGTATCACAACTAAAGTTGCATAAATAACTAAATTAAGCATATAGGAGGACCTATTTCTTTGTTATCTGCTCAACACAGAATAGCCGCATGTGCGCACTCCCTCGGATATCGTTTGGAGAAAATATCCTTTCTATTTTATTCAGCTTTGTTCAATGCCACGGAATTCTAAGCAAATCTGATCTGCTAAATGAACTAGTGTAGCCCAAAGCCATATGGCATAGCCAGATCAGGGCCTAACATAGGGACAACTAAGAGTATGCTATTCTGTTGGTCTGAAATAGACTACATTTTCTTCATATTATGTTTCTTTAGATCTGTCTAAAATAAATAATGGATTTATTGTGATGGTGTAGGCTATATTAAATGGATCACACTTTTTATATTGTAGATGTTCTAAAGGTCTGCATCAGTGGCTTGTAGGCTATGTGTGGAAGCCAGGAGATGCTAAATGTGTTTATGCTAATTAATGGTCAATTACTGTGAGACCGGCTTTTATTTTGACAATCACCGGCTGACAAAATTTCATGACCTCCACAGCCCTAGTTATAATTCACTTATAGTTATAACCAGTGGCGTAGGACACACCCCCGCAACTCCCTGTGCTCTGGAAGTCAGCCTTGACCCAGTCAGCCTTGACCCAGTCAGCCTTGACCCAGTCAGCCTTGACCCAGTCAGCCTTGACCCAGTCAGCCTTGTCCCAGTCAGCCTTGACCCAGTCAGCCTTGACCCAGTCAGCCTTGACCCAGTCAGCCTTGACCCAGTCAGCCTTGACCCAGTCAGCCTTGACCCAGTCAGCCTTGACCCAGTCAGCCTTGTCCCAGTCAGCCTTGTCCCAGTCAGCCTTGTCCCAGTCAGCCTTGTCCCAGTCAGCCTTGTCCCAGTCAGCCTTGACCCAGTCAGCCTTGTCCCAGTCAGCCTTGACCCAGTCAGCCTTGTCCCAGTCAGCCTTGTCCCAGTCAGCCTTGTCCCAGTCAGCCTTGTCCCAGTCAGCCTTGTCCCAGTCAGCCTTGACCCAGTCAGCCTTGTCCCAGTCAGCCTTGTCCCAGTCAGCCTTATCCCAGTCAGCCTTGTCCCAGTCAGCCTTGTCCCAGTCAGCCTTATCCCAGTCAGCCTTATCCCAGTCAGCCTTGTCCCAGTCAGCCTTGTCCCAGTCAGCCTTGACCCAGTCAGCCTTGGCCCAGTCAGCCTTGTCCCAGTCAGCCTTGACCCAGTCAGCCTTGTCCCAGTCAGCCTTGTCCCAGTCAGCCTTGTCCCAGTCAGCCTTGTCCCAGTCAGCCTTGTCCCAGTCAGCCTTATCCCAGTCAGCCTTATCCCAGTCAGCCTTGTCCCAGTCAGCCTTATCCCAGTCAGCCTTATCCCAGTCAGCCTTATCCCAGTCAGAATGGCCCAGTCAGCCTTATCCCAGTCAGCCTTGACCCAGTCAGCCTTGTCCCAGTCAGCCTTGTCCCAGTCAGAATGGCCCAGTCAGCCTTGACCCAGTCAGCCTTGTCCCAGTCAGCCTTGTCCCAGTCAGAATGGCCCAGTCAGCCTTGTCCCAGTCAGCCTTGACCCAGTCAGAATGGCCCAGTCAGCCTTGTCCCAGTCAGCCTTATCCCAGTCAGCCTTGACCCAGTCAGCCTTGTCCCAGTCAGCCTTGACCCAGTCAGCCTTGTCCCAGTCAGCCTTGACCCAGTCAGCCTTGTCCCAGTCAGCCTTGTCCCAGTCAGCCTTGACCCAGTCAGCCTTGTCCCAGTCAGCCTTGTCCCAGTCAGCCTTGTCCCAGTCAGCCTTGTCCCAGTCAGCCTTGTCCCAGTCAGCCTTGTCCCAGTCAGCCTTGTCCCAGTCAGCCTTATCCCAGTCAGAATGGCCCAGTCATGTGCTCTATATTGAGCACCAAACCAGGCTTCAGTATATGAATACTAGTCCTCGTCCGAAAGCATTTTGTGATCCCAGAAAATCTTTTTATAACACTTGCAAAAAAAGAGCATCATAAAAACAAAATATGAGAATACTTTAAAAAAATTATATAAACCTTTATAATAGAAGTTACCAAAAAAATTGACATTCAGAGACATAATAAAAAGAGGCACAAGTCAAAACAGTGGTGACGGTTGGCTGCTCTACTAGGAGTCTGTCTGCTAGAGTCAAGACAGTGGTGACGGTTGGCTGCTCTACTAGGAGTCTGTCTGCTAGAGTCAAGACAGTGGTGACGGTTGGCTGCTCTACTAGGAGTCTGTCTGCTAGAGTCAAGACAGTGGTGACGGTTGGCTGCTCTACTAGGAGTCTGTCTGCTAGAGTCAAGACAGTGGTGACGGTTGGCTGCTCTACTAGGAGTCTGTCTGCTAGAGTCAAGACAGTGGTGACGGTTGGCTGTTCTACTAGGAGTCTGTCTGCTAGAGTCAAGACAGTGGTGACGGTTGGCTGCTCTACTAGGAGTCTGTCTGCTAGAGTCAAGACAGTGGTGACGGTTGGCTGCTCTACTAGGAGTCTGTCTGCTAGAGTCAAGACAGTGGTGACGGTTGGCTGCTCTACTAGGAGTCTGTCTGCTAGAGTCAAGACAGTGGTGACGGTTGGCTGCTCTACTAGGAGTCTGTCTGCTAGAGTCAAGACAGTGGTGACGGTTGGCTGCTCTACTAGGAGTCTGTCTGCTAGAGTCAAAACAGTGGTGACGGTTGGCTGTTCTACTAGGAGTCTGTCTGCTAGAGTCAAGACAGTGGTGACGGTTGGCTGCTCTACTAGGAGTCTGTCTGCTAGAGTCAAGACAGTGGTGACGGTTGGCTGCTCTACTAGGAGTCTGTCTGCTAGAGTCAAGACAGTGGTGACGGTTGGCTGCTCTACTAGGAGTCTGTCTGCTAGAGTCAAGACAGTGGTGTTGGCTGCTCTACTAGGAGTCTGTCTGCTAGAGTCAAGACAGTGGTGACGGTTGGCTGCTCTACTAGGAGTCTGTCTGCTAGAGTCAAGACTGGTGACGGTTGGCTGCTCTACTAGGAGTCTGTCTGCTAGAGTCAAGACAGTGGTGACGGTTGGCTGCTCTACTAGGAGTCTGTCTGCTAGAGTCAAGACAGTGGTGACGGTTGGCTGCTCTACTAGGAGTCTGTCTGCTAGAGTCAAGACAGTGGTGACGGTTGGCTGCTCTACTAGGAGTCTGTCTGCTAGAGTCAAGACAGTGGTGACGGTTGGCTGCTCTACTAGGAGTCTGTCTGCTAGAGTCAAGACAGTGGTGACGGTTGGCTGCTCTACTAGGAGTCTGTCTGCTAGAGTCATGACAATGGTGACGGTTGGCTGCTCTACTAGGAGTCTGTCTGCTAGAGTCAAGACAGTGGTGACGGTTGGCTGCTCTACTAGGAGTCTGTCTGCTAGAGTCAAGACAGTGGTGACGGTTGGCTGCTCTACTAGGAGTCTGTCTGCTAGAGTCAAGACAGTGGTGACGGTTGGCTGTTCTACTAGGAGTCTGTCTGCTAGAGTCAAGACAGTGGTGATGGTTGGCTGTTCTACTAGGAGTCTGTCTGCTAGAGTCAAGACAGTGGTGACGGTTGGCTGCTCTACTAGGAGTCTGTCTGCTAGAGTCAAGACAGTGGTGACGGTTGGCTGCTCTACTAGGAGTCTGTCTGCTAGAGTCAAGACAGTGGTGACGGTTGGCTGCTCTACTAGGAGTCTGTCTGCTAGAGTCAAGACAGTGGTGACGGTTGGCTGCTCTACTAGGAGTCTGTCTGCTAGAGTCAAGACAGTGGTGACGGTTGGCTGCTCTACTAGGAGTCTGTCTGCTAGAGTCAAGACAGTGGTGTTGGCTGCTCTACTAGGAGTCTGTCTGCTAGAGTCAAGACAGTGGTGTTGGCTGCTCTACTAGGAGTCTGTCTGCTAGAGTCAAGACAGTGGTGACGGTTGGCTGCTCTACTAGGAGTCTGTCTGCTAGAGTCAAGACTGGTGACGGTTGGCTGCTCTACTAGGAGTCTGTCTGCTAGAGTCAAGACAGTGGTGACGGTTGGCTGCTCTACTAGGAGTCTGTCTGCTAGAGTCAAGACAGTGGTGACGGTTGGCTGCTCTACTAGGAGTCTGTCTGCTAGAGTCAAGACAGTGGTGACGGTTGGCTGCTCTACTAGGAGTCTGTCTGCTAGAGTCAAGACAGTGGTGACGGTTGGCTGCTCTACTAGGAGTCTGTCTGCTAGAGTCAAGACAGTGGTGACGGTTGGCTGCTCTACTAGGAGTCTGTCTGCTAGAGTCATGACAATGGTGACGGTTGGCTGCTCTACTAGGAGTCTGTCTGCTAGAGTCAAGACAGTGGTGACGGTTGGCTGCTCTACTAGGAGTCTGTCTGCTAGAGTCAAGACAGTGGTGACGGTTGGCTGCTCTACTAGGAGTCTGTCTGCTAGAGTCAAGACAGTGGTGACGGTTGGCTGCTCTACTAGGAGTCTGTCTGCTAGAGTCAAGACAGTGGTGACGGTTGGCTGCTCTACTAGGAGTCTGTCTGCTAGAGTCAAGACAGTGGTGACGGTTGGCTGTTCTACTAGGAGTCTGTCTGCTAGAGTCAAGACAGTGGTGATGGTTGGCTGCTCTACTAGGAGTCTGTCTGCTAGAGTCAAGACAGTGGTGACGGTTGGCTGTTCTACTAGGAGTTTGTCTGCTAGAGTCAAGACAGTGGTGACGGTTGGCTGCTCTACTAGGAGTCTGTCTGCTAGAGTCAAGACAGTGGTGACGGTTGGCTGCTCTACTAGGAGTCTGTCTGCTAGAGTCAAGACAGTGGTGACGGTTGGCTGTTCTACTAGGAGTTTGTCTGCTAGAGTCAAGACAGTGGTGACGGTTGGCTGTTCTACTAGGAGTCTGTCTGCTAGAGTCAAGACAGTGGTGACGGTTGGCTGCTCTACTAGGAGTCTGTCTGCTAGAGTCAAGACAGTGGTGACGGTTGGCTGCTCTACTAGGAGTCTGTCTGCTAGAGTCAAGACAGTGGTGACGGTTGGCTGCTCTACTAGGAGTCTGTCTGCTAGAGTCAAGACAGTGGTGACGGTTGGCTGCTCTACTAGGAGTCTGTCTGCTAGAGTCAAGACAGTGGTGACGGTTGGCTGCTCTACTAGGAGTCTGTCTGCTAGAGTCAAGACAGTGGTGACGGTTGGCTGCTCTACTAGGAGTCTGTCTGCTAGAGTCAAGACAGTGGTGACGGTTGGCTGCTCTACTAGGAGTCTGTCTGCTAGAGTCAAGACAGTGGTGACGGTTGGCTGCTCTACTAGGAGTCTGTCTGCTAGAGTCAAGACAGTGGTGACGGTTGGCTGCTCTACTAGGAGTCTGTCTGCTAGAGTCAAGACAGTGGTGACGGTTGGCTGCTCTACTAGGAGTCTGTCTGCTAGAGTCAAAACAGTGGTGACGGTTGGCTGCTCTACTAGGAGTCTGTCTGCTAGAGTCAAGACAGTGGTGACGGTTGGCTGCTCTACTAGGAGTCTGTCTGCTACGGCTTTGTCCCAAATGGCACCTTATCCCCAACTTAGTGCACTTCTTTTGAACAGGGTTTAAGGCTGTGGTGAAAAGTAGTGCATTAAATAAGGAGCCATTTGGGACACAGTCTACGAGGGGCTCAAGTGTTACCAGAAGTGATCTAACTGTTAAAGCCACTAAACAGTGCTGCTATACTTTGTAACTTTTATGTTGTTACTTTATGTAACTTTTACATTAAGTCACTGTATGACACCTTAAAATTAACTAGTCACTTTACGTTAAAACCACTGGATTTAGGCTACAGGGTGTGATTTCTAAGGCTAAGAACACTCTACCTTCTAAATGTTTAAGTTGGTAGAATAAGCAGCAGTGGAGATACAACTTAGCCTACACGTCATACATCGTTTTCCCTCAGATTCTGATAATAGCACATCCTCCCACTCACTGGACTCCTATACCCTACCAGCCAACCACAGTCTGCGGTTATCAATCAATACATGTAGAAGCCAAAGGCTTTATGACCTTTTGCTTTGTAACCTTTTAGCTTTCCTGGTAGGAAAGTCTCATTTCTGAGGCTCTGATCTACTATACCACCCCCATTAAAACCAAACTAAAATGTCAACTCAAGGCCCTTCAACAGTAGCCACCATTCATGGAATCAACATCCTGGCTTCAGGAGACTATCCAGGTTTGTCTGTCTCTTTCTCACAGTGGATTGTCTTGCTGTCTGGCGGTTGACTGTAATGTCCAGCTGGGGCTACGGTGATTGGCTGACTGAGCGAGGTCAAGGGTCAGATCTGGACCAATCAGAAAGTGGCCGATCAGATCTAGGCCAATCAGGGGTGCCCCCCCCCTACTCTAAGCGTTGTCGTACTTCTGCAGGGCCTCCTCCAGCTTGCCGGTGACCTTCTGGAAGAAGCCAATCTGCTCCGTTAGATACTGCTGCATCTGGGCCTTGAAGTCCCTCACCCTGATCTGGTGGAAGTGCTGGATCTCTGCCAGCGTGGCAAAGGAGATGATGTTGCAGCGTTCGTTGACGCCTTCCGCCTGGGCAGCGTCCATCTTGCCTTCCTCAACGTGCTTCTGGGACTCCTTCACCTTGGTAAGTGCTCCTGGAGAATGAGGAGAGAGAGGAGAGGGTCAGTATTCATAGAGAGGGTCAGTATTCATAGAGAGGGGAGAGGGTCAGTATTCATAGAGAGGGGAGAGGGTCAGTATTCATAGAGAGAGGAGAGGGTCAGTATTCATAGAGAGGGGAGAGGGTCAGTATTCATAGAGAGGGGAGAGGGTCAGTATTCATAGAGAGGGGAGAGGGTCAGTATTCATAGAGAGAGGAGAGGGTCAGTATTCATAGAGAGAGGAGAGGGTCAGTATTCATAGAGAGAGGAGAGGGTCAGTATTCATAGAGAGAGGAGAGGGTCAGTATTCATAGAGGGGAGAGGGTCAGTATTCATAGAGGGGAGAGGGTCAGTATTCATAGAGAGAGGAGAGGGTCAGTATTCATAGAGAGAGGAGAGGGTCAGTATTCATAGAGAGGGGAGAGGGTCAGTATTCATAGAGAGAGGAGAGGGTCAGTATTCATAGAGGAGAGGGTCAGTATTCATAGAGAGAGGAGAGGGTCAGTATTCATAGAGAGAGGAGAGGGTCAGTGTTCATAGAGAGAGGAGAGGGTCAGTATTCATAGAGAGAGGAGAGGGTCAGTATTCATAGAGAGGGGAGAGGGTCAGTATTCATAGAGAGAGGATCAGTATTCATAGAGAGAGGAGAGGATCAGTATTCATAGAAAGGGGAGAGGGTCAGTATTCATAGAGAGAGGAGAGGGTCAGTATTCATAGAGAGAGGAGAGGGTCAGTATTCATAGAGAGAGGAGAGGGTCAGTATTCATAGAGAGAGGAGAGGGTCAGTATTCATAGAGAGAGGAGAGGGTCAGTATTCATAGAGAGGGGAGAGGGTCAGTATTCATAGAGAGAGGAGAGGGTCAGTATTCATAGAGGGGAGAGGGTCAGTATTCATAGAGAGAGGAGAGGGTCAGTATTCATAGAAAGGGGAGAGGGTCAGTATTCATAGAGAGAGGAGAGGGTCAGTATTCATAGAGAGAGGAGAGGGTCAGTATTCATAGAGAGAGGAGAGGGTCAGTATTCATAGAGAGGGGAGAGGGTCAGTATTCATAGAGAGAGGAGAGGGTCAGTATTCATAGAGAGAGGAGAGGGTCAGTATTCATAGAGAGAGGAGAGGGTCAGTATTCATAGAGAGAGGAGAGGGTCAGTATTCATAGAGAGGGGAGAGGGTCAGTATTCATAGAGAGGGGAGAGGGTCAGTATTCATAGAGAGGGGAGAGGGTCAGTATTCATAGAGAGAGGAGAGGGTCAGTATTCATAGAGAGGGGAGAGGGTCAGTATTCATAGAGAGGGGAGAGGGTCAGTATTCATAGAGAGGGGAGAGGGTCAGTATTCATAGAGAGAGGAGAGGGTCAGTGTTCATAGAGAGAGAGGAGAGGGTCAGTGATGTTTTACTGGAGTCAATGGAAGGACAGCACTTCTGGCAACAACAACTTGATACGTCAACATTATCATAACCATTATGTGACCACCAGTTGAAAGCAAGTTCACATACACTGAGTGTACAAAACCTTCCTAATATTGAGTTGCCCCCATTTACGCCCTCAGAACAGCCTCAATTCGTAGAGGCATGGACTCTACAAGGTCTCTAAAGCGTTCCACAGGGATCCTGGCCCAGGTTGACTCCAATGCGTCCCACAGTTGTGTCAAATTGGCTGGATGTGCTTTGGGTGGTGGACCGTTCTTGATACACACGGGAAACTGTTGAGCGTGAAAAACCCAGCAGCGTTGCAGTTCTTGACACAAACCAGTGCGCCTGGCACCTACTACCATACCCCGTTCAAAGGCACTTAAATCTTTTGTCTTGCCCATTCACCCTCTGAATGGCACAACATACACAATCCATGTCTCAATTGTCTCAAGGCTTAAAAATCCTTCCTTAACCTGTCTCCGCCCCTTCATCTACACTGATTGAAGTGGATTTAAAAGGTGACATCAATAAGGGATGATAGCTTTCACCTGGATTCACCTGGATTTACCTGGCCAGTCATGGAAATGTTTTGTACACTCAGTGTATGTGCACAGTCCATGACAACAAGGAGGCTCAGCTTTCATAAAATGAGGCTGGGTTCCGAAGTAAACATTACATTGACGTAACATAATATTACACAGACATAGCACTAGGCCTGAATTAGGCTTCATTGCCATATAAGAAACTTCCATTAAACCTCTCATAACAGATTAGATCATTGTAGATCTAAAACTGTCTTGATGACTGAGGGCTCGACCAAAAAAATAGTCTCCAGATTCCTGACATGAACGACCTGTTCCCATCGGCCAGAGAACTCTGCCTGGGCCCGAGTCTACTCTGTAGGCATTGTTCAAGCCAATAAGAATGGGTCCGAACAGGGAACTACAGCTAAAAATACCAATGCATTACCGCACAGGCCTGGATACCCATTTTAGGGGTTTATAGCTGTAGAGTACAGTGCCTGCACGGCTCAATAAAAATCCTTTACAAACACTAAATATAGCCCTGAGTTTTTGGGCATTGGTTGTCTGTTCGCCACTTTAGGTGTGATCTTGTTAACCGTGCATAAGCAATGCTTCTTGATAGTTTCACAAACAAACAAATAGACCTGAGGCTAAGCAAACACTACTGTGAATATTAGGTGATCAGTAGTACTGATGCTGTTCTAATGTTCTACTACTGATGCTGTTCTAATGTTCTACTACTGATGCTGTTCTAATGTTCTACTACTGATGCTGCTCTAATGTTCTACTACTGATGCTGCTCTAAATGTTCTACTACTGATGCTGTTCTAATGTTCTACTACTGATGCTGTTCTAATGTTCTACTACTGATGCTGTTCTAATGTTCTACTACTGATGCTGTTCTAATGTTCTACTACTGATGCTGTTCTAATGTTCTACTACTGATGCTGCTCTAATGTTCTACTACTGATGCTGTTCTAATGTTCTACTACTGATGCTGTTCTAATGTTCTACTACTGATGCTGCTCTAATGTTCTACTACTGATGCTGTTCTAATGTTCTACTACTGATGCTGCTCTAATGTTCTACTACTGATGCTGTTCTAATGTTCTACTACTGATGCTGTTCTAAATGTTCTACTACTGATGCTGTTCTAATGTTCTACTACTGATGCTGTTCTAATGTTCTACTACTGATGCTGTTCTAATGTTCTACTACTGATGCTGTTCTAATGTTCTACTACTGATGCTGTTCTAATGTTCTACTACTGATGCTGCTCTAATGTTCTACTACTGATGCTGTTCTAATGTTCTACTACTGATGCTGCTCTAATGTTCTACTACTGATGCTGTTCTAATGTTCTACTACTGATGCTGCTCTAATGTTCTACTACTGATGCTGTTCTAATGTTCTACTACTGATGCTGTTCTAAATGTTCTACTACTGATGCTGTTCTAATGTCTACTACTGATGCTGCTCTAATGTTCTACTACTGATGCTGTTCTAATGTTCTACTACTGATGCTGCTCTAATGTTCTACTACTGATGCTGCTCTAATGTTCTACTACTGATGCTGTTCTAATGTTCTACTACTGATGCTGTTCTAATGTTCTACTACTGATGCTGTTCTAATGTTCTACTGCTGATGCTGTTCTAAATGTTCTACTACTGATGCTGTTCTAATGTTTTACTACTGATGCTGCTCTAAATGTTCTACTACTGATGCTGCTCTAAATGTTCTACTACTGATGCTGCTCTAATGTTCTACTACTGATGCTGTTCTAATGTTCTACTACTGATGCTGTTCTAATGTTCTACTACTGATGCTGTTCTAATGTTCTACTACTGATGCTGTTCTAAATGTTCTACTACTGATGCTGTTCTAATGTTCTACTACTGATGCTGTTCTAAATGTTCTACTACTGATGCTGTTCTAATGTTCTACTACTGATGCTGTTCTAATGTTCTACTACTGATGCTGTTCTAAATGTTCTACTACTGATGCTGTTCTAAATGTTCTACTACTGATGCTGTTCTAATGTTCTACTACTGATGCTGCTCTAATGTTCTACTACTGATGCTGTTCTAAATGTTCTACTACTGATGCTGTTCTAATGTTCTACTACTGATGCTGTTCTAATGTTCTACTACTGATGCTGTTCTAAATGTTCTACTACTGATGCTGTTCTAATGTTCTACTACTGATGCTGTTCTAATGTTCTACTACTGATGCTGTTCTAAATGTTCTACTACTGATGCTGTTCTAATGTTCTACTACTGATGCTGTTCTAATGTTCTACTACTGATGCTGTTCTAATGTTCTACTACTGATGCTGTTCTAATGTTCTACTACTGATGCTGTTCTAAATGTTCTACTACTGATGCTGTTCTAATGTTCTACTACTGATGCTGTTCTAATGTTCTACTACTGATGCTGTTCTAAATGTTCTACTACTGATGCTGTTCTAATGTTCTACTACTGATGCTGTTCTAATGTTCTACTACTGATGCTGTTCTAATGTTCTACTACTGATGCTGTTCTAATGTTCTACTACTGATGCTGTTCTAAATGTTCTACTACTGATGCTGCTCTAAATGTTCTACTACTGATGCTGTTCTAATGTTCTACTACTGATGCTGCTCTAATGTTCTACTACTGATGCTGTTCTAAATGTTCTACTACTGATGCTGCTCTAATGTTCTACTACTGATGCTGCTCTAAATGTTCTACTACTGATGCTGTTCTAATGTTCTACTACTGATGCTGCTCTAAATGTTCTACTACTGATGCTGCTCTAATGTTCTACTACTGATGCTGTTCTAATGTTCTACTACTGATGCTGCTCTAATGTTCTACTACTGATGCTGTTCTAAATGTTCTACTACTGATGCTGCTCTAAATGTTCTACTACTGATGCTGTTCTAATGTTCTACTACTGATGCTGCTCTAATGTTCTACTACTGATGCTGTTCTAATGTTCTACTACTGATGC
Organism: Coregonus lavaretus; assembly: GCF_964263955.1. Classification (NCBI taxonomy): domain Eukaryota; kingdom Metazoa; phylum Chordata; class Actinopteri; order Salmoniformes; family Salmonidae; genus Coregonus; species Coregonus lavaretus. The sequence continues at coordinate 3,305,861 of NC_140001.1, forward strand.
TGCTGTAATGTTCTACTACTGATGCTGTTCTAAATGTTCTACTACTGATGCTGCTCTAAATGTTCTACTACTGATGCTGTTCTAATGTTCTACTACTGATGCTGCTCTAATGTTCTACTACTGATGCTGCTCTAAATGTTCTACTACTGATGCTGCTCTAATGTTCTACTACTGATGCTGTTCTAATGTTCTACTACTGATGCTGCTCTAATGTTCTACTACTGATGCTGTTCTAATGTTCTACTACTGATGCTGCTCTAATGTTCTACTACTGATGCTGTTCTAATGTTCTACTACTGATGCTGCTCTAATGTTCTACTACTGATGCTGTTCTAATGTTCTACTACTGATGCTGCTCTAATGTTCTACTACTGATGCTGTTCTAATGTTCTACTACTGATGCTGTTCTAAATGTTCTACTACTGATGCTGCTCTAATGTTCTACTACTGATGCTGTTCTAATGTTCTACTACTGATGCTGTTCTAATGTTCTACTACTGATGCTGTTCTAATGTTCTACTACTGATGCTGTTCTAATGTTCTACTACTGATGCTGTTCTAATGTTCTACTACTGATGCTGTTCTAAATGTTCTACTACTGATGCTGCTCTAATGTTCTACTACTGATGCTGTTCTAATGTTCTACTACTGATGCTGTTCTAATGTTCTACTACTGATGCTGTTCTAAATGTTCTACTACTGATGCTGCTCTAAATGTTCTACTACTGATGCTGTTCTAATGTTCTACTACTGATGCTGTTCTAAATGTTCTACTACTGATGCTGTTCTAATGTTCTACTACTGATGCTGCTCTAATGTTCTACTACTGATGCTGTTCTAATGTTCTACTACTGATGCTGCTCTAATGTTCTACTACTGATGCTGTTCTAATGTTCTACTACTGATGCTGTTCTAATGTTCTACTACTGATGCTGTTCTAATGTTCTACTACTGATGCTGTTCTAATGTTCTACTACTGATGCTGTTCTAATGTTCTACTACTGATGCTGTTCTAATGTTCTACTACTGATGCTGTTCTAATGTTCTACTACTGATGCTGTTCTAATGTTCTACTACTGATGCTGTTCTAATGTTCTACTACTGATGCTGCTCTAATGTTCTACTACTGATGCTGTTCTAATGTTCTACTACTGATGCTGTTCTAATGTTCTACTACTGATGCTGTTCTAAATGTTCTACTACTGATGCTGCTCTAAATGTTCTACTACTGATGCTGTTCTAATGTTCTACTACTGATGCTGTTCTAATGTTCTACTACTGATGCTGTTCTAATGTTCTACTACTGATGCTGTTCTAATGTTCTACTACTGATGCTGTTCTAATGTTCTACTACTGATGCTGTTCTAATGTTCTACTACTGATGCTGTTCTAAATGTTCTACTACTGATGCTGTTCTAATGTTCTACTACTGATGCTGTTCTAATGTTCTACTACTGATGCTGTTCTAATGTTCTACTACTGATGCTGTTCTAATGTTCTACTACTGATGCTGTTCTAATGTTCTACTACTGATGCTGTTCTAATGTTCTACTACTGATGCTGTTCTAATGTTCTACTACTGATGCTGTTCTAATGTTCTACTACTGATGCTGTTCTAATGTTCTACTACTGATGCTGTTCTAATGTTCTACTACTGATGCTGCTCTAATGTTCTACTACTGATGCTGCCTAATGTTCTACTACTGATGCTGTTCTAATGTTCTACTACTGATGCTGTTCTAATGTTCTACTACTGATGCTGTTCTAAATGTTCTACTACTGATGCTGTTCTAATGTTCTACTACTGATGCTGTTCTAATGTTCTACTACTGATGCTGTTCTAAATGTTCTACTACTGATGCTGCTCTAATGTTCTACTACTGATGCTGTTCTAATGTTCTACTACTGATGCTGTTCTAATGTTCTACTACTGATGCTGTTCTAATGTTCTACTACTGATGCTGTTCTA
>NC_140001.1:3308029-3378029 GCF_964263955.1 Coregonus lavaretus
ATGCTGTTCTAATGTTCTACTACTGATGCTGTTCTAATGTTCTACTACTGATGCTGCTCTAATGTTCTACTACTGATGCTGTTCTAATGTTCTACTACTGATGCTGCTCTAATGTTCTACTACTGATGCTGTTCTAATGTTCTACTACTGATGCTGTTCTAAATGTTCTACTACTGATGCTGTTCTAATGTTCTACTACTGATGCTGTTCTAATGTTCTACTACTGATGCTGTTCTAATGTTCTACTACTGATGCTGTTCTAATGTTCTACTACTGATGCTGTTCTAATGTTCTACTACTGATGCTGCTCTAATGTTCTACTACTGATGCTGTTCTAATGTTCTACTACTGATGCTGCTCTAATGTTCTACTACTGATGCTGTTCTAATGTTCTACTACTGATGCTGTTCTAATGTTCTACTACTGATGCTGTTCTAATGTTCTACTACTGATGCTGTTCTAATGTTCTACTACTGATGCTGTTCTAATGTTCTACTACTGATGCTGCTCTAATGTTCTACTACTGATGCTGTTCTAAATGTTCTACTACTGATGCTGCTCTAATGTTCTACTACTGATGCTGCTCTAATGTTCTACTACTGATGCTGTTCTAATGTTCTACTACTGATGCTGTTCTAATGTTCTACTACTGATGCTGTTCTAATGTTCTACTACTGATGCTGTTCTAATGTTCTACTACTGATGCTGCTCTAATGTTCTACTACTGATGCTGTTCTAATGTTCTACTACTGATGCTGCTCTAATGTTCTACTACTGATGCTGTTCTAATGTTCTACTACTGATGCTGTTCTAATGTTCTACTACTGATGCTGTTCTAATGTTCTACTACTGATGCTGTTCTAATGTTCTACTACTGATGCTGTTCTAATGTTCTACTACTGATGCTGCTCTAATGTTCTACTACTGATGCTGTTCTAAATGTTCTACTACTGATGCTGTTCTAATGTTCTACTACTGATGCTGTTCTAATGTTCTACTACTGATGCTGTTCTAATGTTCTACTACTGATGCTGTTCTAATGTTCTACTACTGATGCTGTTCTAATGTTCTACTACTGATGCTGTTCTAATGTTCTACTACTGATGCTGTTCTAATGTTCTACTACTGATGCTGTTCTAATGTTCTACTACTGATGCTGTTCTAATGTTCTACTACTGATGCTGTTCTAATGTTCTACTACTGATGCTGTTCTAATGTTCTACTACTGATGCTGTTCTAATGTTCTACTACTGATGCTGTTCTAATGTTCTACTACTGATGCTGTTCTAATGTTCTACTACTGATGCTGTTCTAATGTTCTACTACTGATGCTGTTCTAATGTTCTACTACTGATGCTGTTCTAATGTTCTACTACTGATGCTGTTCTAATGTTCTACTACTGATGCTGTTCTAATGTTCTACTACTGATGCTGTTCTAATGTTCTACTACTGATGCTGTTCTAATGTTCTACTACTGATGCTGTTCTAATGTTCTACTACTGATGCTGTTCTAATGTTCTACTACTGATGCTGTTCTAATGTTCTACTACTGATGCTGTTCTAATGTTCTACTACTGATGCTGTTCTAATGTTCTACTACTGATGCTGCTCTAATGTTCTACTACTGATGCTGTTCTAATGTTCTACTACTGATGCTGCTCTAATGTTCTACTACTGATGCTGTTCTAATGTTCTACTACTGATGCTGCTCTAATGTTCTACTACTGATGCTGTTCTAATGTTCTACTACTGATGCTGTTCTAATGTTCTACTACTGATGCTGTTCTAATGTTCTACTACTGATGCTGCTCTAATGTTCTACTACTGATGCTGTTCTAATGTTCTACTACTGATGCTGCTCTAATGTTCTACTACTGATGCTGTTCTAATGTTCTACTACTGATGCTGCTCTAATGTTCTACTACTGATGCTGTTCTAATGTTCTACTACTGATGCTGTTCTAATGTTCTACTACTGATGCTGTTCTAAATGTTCTACTACTGATGCTGCTCTAATGTTCTACTACTGATGCTGTTCTAATGTTCTACTACTGATGCTGCTCTAATGTTCTACTACTGATGCTGTTCTAATGTTCTACTACTGATGCTGCTCTAATGTTCTACTACTGATGCTGTTCTAATGTTCTACTACTGATGCTGTTCTAATGTTCTACTACTGATGCTGTTCTAATGTTCTACTACTGATGCTGCTCTAATGTTCTACTACTGATGCTGTTCTAATGTTCTACTACTGATGCTGCTCTAATGTTCTACTACTGATGCTGTTCTAATGTTCTACTACTGATGCTGTTCTAATGTTCTACTACTGATGCTGTTCTAATGTTCTACTACTGATGCTGTTCTAATGTTCTACTACTGATGCTGTTCTAATGTTCTACTACTGATGCTGTTCTAATGTTCTACTACTGATGCTGTTCTAATGTTCTACTACTGATGCTGTTCTAATGTTCTACTACTGATGCTGTTCTAATGTTCTACTACTGATGCTGTTCTAATGTTCTACTACTGATGCTGTTCTAATGTTCTACTACTGATGCTGTTCTAATGTTCTACTACTGATGCTGTTCTAATGTTCTACTACTGATGCTGCTCTAATGTTCTACTACTGATGCTGTTCTAATGTTCTACTACTGATGCTGTTCTAATGTTCTACTACTGATGCTGTTCTAATGTTCTACTACTGATGCTGTTCTAATGTTCTACTACTGATGCTGTTCTAATGTTCTACTACTGATGCTGTTCTAATGTTCTACTACTGATGCTGTTCTAATGTTCTACTACTGATGCTGTTCTAATGTTCTACTACTGATGCTGTTCTAATGTTCTACTACTGATGCTGTTCTAATGTTCTACTACTGATGCTGTTCTAATGTTCTACTACTGATGCTGTTCTAATGTTCTACTACTGATGCTGTTCTAATGTTCTACTACTGATGCTGTTCTAATGTTCTACTACTGATGCTGTTCTAATGTTCTACTACTGATGCTGTTCTAATGTTCTACTACTGATGCTGTTCTAATGTTCTACTACTGATGCTGTTCTAATGTTCTACTACTGATGCTGTTCTAATGTTCTACTACTGATGCTGTTCTAATGTTCTACTACTGATGCTGTTCTAATGTTCTACTACTGATGCTGTTCTAATGTTCTACTACTGATGCTGTTCTAATGTTCTACTACTGATGCTGCTCTAATGTTCTACTACTGATGCTGTTCTAATGTTCTACTACTGATGCTGTTCTAATGTTCTACTACTGATGCTGTTCTAATGTTCTACTACTGATGCTGTTCTAATGTTCTACTACTGATGCTGTTCTAATGTTCTACTACTGATGCTGTTCTAATGTTCTACTACTGATGCTGTTCTAATGTTCTACTACTGATGCTGTTCTAATGTTCTACTACTGATGCTGTTCTAATGTTCTACTACTGATGCTGTTCTAATGTTCTACTACTGATGCTGTTCTAATGTTCTACTACTGATGCTGTTCTAATGTTCTACTACTGATGCTGTTCTAATGTTCTACTACTGATGCTGTTCTAATGTTCTACTACTGATGCTGTTCTAATGTTCTACTACTGATGCTGTTCTAATGTTCTACTACTGATGCTGTTCTAATGTTCTACTACTGATGCTGTTCTAATGTTCTACTACTGATGCTGTTCTAATGTTCTACTACTGATGCTGTTCTAATGTTCTACTACTGATGCTGTTCTAATGTTCTACTACTGATGCTGTTCTAATGTTCTACTACTGATGCTGTTCTAATGTTCTACTACTGATGCTGTTCTAATGTTCTACTACTGATGCTGTTCTAATGTTCTACTACTGATGCTGTTCTAATGTTCTACTACTGATGCTGTTCTAATGTTCTACTACTGATGCTGTTCTAATGTTCTACTACTGATGCTGTTCTAATGTTCTACTACTGATGCTGTTCTAATGTTCTACTACTGATGCTGTTCTAATGTTCTACTACTGATGCTGTTCTAAATGTTCTACTACTGATGCTGTTCTAATGTTCTACTACTGATGCTGTTCTAATGTTCTACTACTGATGCTGTTCTAATGTTCTACTACTGATGCTGTTCTAATGTTCTACTACTGATGCTGTTCTAATGTTCTACTACTGATGCTGTTCTAATGTTCTACTACTGATGCTGTTCTAATGTTCTACTACTGATGCTGTTCTAATGTTCTACTACTGATGCTGTTCTAATGTTCTACTACTGATGCTGTTCTAAATGTTCTACTACTGATGCTGTTCTAATGTTCTACTACTGATGCTGTTCTAATGTTCTACTACTGATGCTGTTCTAATGTTCTACTACTGATGCTGTTCTAATGTTCTACTACTGATGCTGTTCTAATGTTCTACTACTGATGCTGTTCTAATGTTCTACTACTGATGCTGTTCTAATGTTCTACTACTGATGCTGTTCTAATGTTCTACTACTGATGCTGTTCTAATGTTCTACTACTGATGCTGTTCTAATGTTCTACTACTGATGCTGTTCTAATGTTCTACTACTGATGCTGTTCTAATGTTCTACTACTGATGCTGTTCTAATGTTCTACTACTGATGCTGTTCTAATGTTCTACTACTGATGCTGTTCTAATGTTCTACTACTGATGCTGTTCTAATGTTCTACTACTGATGCTGTTCTAATGTTCTACTACTGATGCTGTTCTAATGTTCTACTACTGATGCTGTTCTAATGTTCTACTACTGATGCTGTTCTAATGTTCTACTACTGATGCTGTTCTAATGTTCTACTACTGATGCTGTTCTAATGTTCTACTACTGATGCTGTTCTAATGTTCTACTACTGATGCTGTTCTAATGTTCTACTACTGATGCTGTTCTAATGTTCTACTACTGATGCTGTTCTAATGTTCTACTACTGATGCTGTTCTAATGTTCTACTACTGATGCTGTTCTAAATGTTCTACTACTGATGCTGTTCTAATGTTCTACTACTGATGCTGTTCTAATGTTCTACTACTGATGCTGTTCTAATGTTCTACTACTGATGCTGTTCTAATGTTCTACTACTGATGCTGTTCTAATGTTCTACTACTGATGCTGTTCTAATGTTCTACTACTGATGCTGTTCTAATGTTCTACTACTGATGCTGTTCTAATGTTCTACTACTGATGCTGTTCTAATGTTCTACTACTGATGCTGTTCTAATGTTCTACTACTGATGCTGTTCTAATGTTCTACTACTGATGCTGTTCTAATGTTCTACTACTGATGCTGCTCTAATGTTCTACTACTGATGCTGTTCTAATGTTCTACTACTGATGCTGTTCTAATGTTCTACTACTGATGCTGTTCTAATGTTCTACTACTGATGCTGTTCTAATGTTCTACTACTGATGCTGTTCTAAATGTTCTACTACTGATGCTGTTCTAATGTTCTACTACTGATGCTGTTCTAATGTTCTACTACTGATGTGTTCTAATGTTCTACTACTGATGCTGTTCTAATGTTCTACTACTGATGCTGTTCTAATGTTCTACTACTGATGCTGTTCTAATGTTCTACTACTGATGCTGTTCTAATGTTCTACTACTGATGCTGTTCTAATGTTCTACTACTGATGCTGTTCTAATGTTCTACTACTGATGCTGTTCTAATGTTCTACTACTGATGCTGTTCTAATGTTCTACTACTGATGCTGTTCTAATGTTCTACTACTGATGCTGTTCTAATGTTCTACTACTGATGCTGTTCTAAATGTTCTACTACTGATGCTGTTCTAAATGTTCTACTACTGATGCTGTTCTAATGTTCTACTACTGATGCTGTTCTAATGTTCTACTACTGATGCTGTTCTAATGTTCTACTACTGATGCTGTTCTAATGTTCTACTACTGATGCTGTTCTAATGTTCTACTACTGATGCTGTTCTAATGTTCTACTACTGATGCTGTTCTAATGTTCTACTACTGATGCTGTTCTAATGTTCTACTACTGATGCTGTTCTAATGTTCTACTACTGATGCTGTTCTAATGTTCTACTACTGATGCTGCTCTAATGTTCTACTACTGATGCTGTTCTAATGTTCTACTACTGATGCTGCTCTAATGTTCTACTACTGATGCTGTTCTAATGTTCTACTACTGATGCTGTTCTAAATGTTCTACTACTGATGCTGTTCTAATGTTCTACTACTGATGCTGTTCTAATGTTCTACTACTGATGCTGTTCTAATGTTCTACTACTGATGCTGTTCTAATGTTCTACTACTGATGCTGTTCTAATGTTCTACTACTGATGCTGTTCTAATGTTCTACTACTGATGCTGTTCTAAATGTTCTACTACTGATGCTGTTCTAATGTTCTACTACTGATGCTGTTCTAATGTTCTACTACTGATGCTGTTCTAATGTTCTACTACTGATGCTGTTCTAAATGTTCTACTACTGATGCTGTTCTAATGTTCTACTACTGATGCTGTTCTAAATGTTCTACTCTACTGATGCTGCTCTAATGTTCTACTACTGATGCTGTTCTAATGTTCTACTACTGATGCTGTTCTAATGTTCTACTACTGATGCTGTTCTAATGTTCTACTACTGATGCTGTTCTAAATGTTCTACTACTGATGCTGTTCTAATGTTCTACTACTGATGCTGTTCTAATGTTCTACTACTGATGCTGCTCTAATGTTCTACTACTGATGCTGCTCTAATGTTCTACTACTGATGCTGTTCTAATGTTCTACTACTGATGCTGTTCTAAATGTTCTACTACTGATGCTGTTCTAATGTTCTACTACACTCTCTGTTCTAAATGTTCTACTACTGATGCTGTTCTAAATGTTCTACTACTGATGCTGTTCTAATGTTCTACTACTGATGCTGTGTTAATTATTTGGACACACTTCGGTCAAGCAGAATCCAAGTAATCGGATGCAGCTGTCCGGTTAGTTAGGGTCACAGATGGTTAGTTAGGGTCACAGATGGTTTAGGCATAGAAGTCGGAAATGAGAGGGGTGGAATTGTTAGCCTAAATCATGGGAACTAAAGCTGCTTGGCATCGATTTAAATAGTCCTACATTCCGAAAGAGATGACTTGTAAATAGCATCTTGTTTAGCCAGCCATATTGGTTACATCACCTAATATTCACAGTAGTGTTTGCTTAGCCTCAGGTCTATTTGTTTGTTTGTGAAACTATCAAGAAGCATTGCTTATGCACGGTTAACAAGATCACACCTAAAGTGGCAAACAGACAACCAATGCCCAAAAACTCAGGGCTATATTTAGTGTTTGTAAAGGATTTTTATTGAGCCATGCAGGCACTGTACTCTACAGCTATAAACCCCTAAAATGGGTATCCAGGCCTGTGCGGTAATGCATTGGTATTTTTAGCTGTAGTTCCCTGTTCGGACCCATTCTTATCGGCTTGAACAATGCCTACAGAGTAGACTCGGGCCCAGGCAGAGTTCTCTGGCCGATGGGAACAGGTCGTTCATGTCAGGAATCTGGAGACTATTTTTTGGTCGAGCCCTCAGTCATCAAGACAGTTTTAGATCTACAATGATCTAATCTGTTATGAGAGGTTTAATGGAAGTTTCTTATATGGCAATGAAGCCTAATTCAGTCTACACCACAACCAACACTGAGAGACCAGAACACGACACTGACTAAATACTTCCTGTCTGTTAGAAAAGCCAAAACGCTCCTTTCCCACGTCTTGCTCTGACACACACAGTACCCAACATCCCTCACTCTTGACCAAGTACTATGATAACCCTACTCCCTCCCTAACCCTACTCCCTCCCTAACCCTAACCCTACTCCCTCCCTAACCCTACTCCCTCCCTAACCCTACTCTCTCCCTAACCCTACTCCCTCCCTAACCCTACTCCCTCCCTAACCCTACTCTCTCCCTAACCCTAACCCTACTCCCTCCCTAACCCTACTCCCTCCCTAACCCTACTCTCTCCCTAACCCTAACCCTAACCCTACTCCCTCCCTAACCCTACTCCCTCCCTAACCCTACTCCCTCCCTAACCCTAACCCTACTCCCTCCCTAACCCTACTCCCTCCCTAACCCTACTCTCTCCCTAACCCTAACCCTACTCCCTCCCTAACCCTACTCTCTCCCTAACCCTACTCCCTCCCTAACCCCTCCCTAACCCTACTCCCTCCCTAACCCTACTCCCTCCCTAACCCTACTCCCTAACCCTACTCCCTCCCTAACCCTACTCTCTCCCTAACCCTACTCCCTCCCTAACCCTACTCCCTCCCTAACCCTACTCCCTCCCTAACCCTACTCTCTCCCTAACCCTAACCCTACTCCCTCCCTAACCCTACTCTCTCCCTAACCCTACTCCCTCCCTAACCCCTCCCTAACCCTACTCCCTCCCTAACCCTACTCCCTCCCTAACCCCTCCCTAACCCTACTCCCTCCCTAACCCTACTCTCTCCCTAACCCTACTCCCTCCCTAACCCTACTCCCTCCCTAACCCTACTCCCTCCCTAACCCTACTCCCTCCCTAACCCTACTCTCTCCCTAACCCTACTCCCTCCCTAACCCTACTCCCTCCCTAACCCTACTCCCTCCCTAACCCTACTCTCTCCCTAACCCTAACCCTACTCCCTCCCTAACCCTACTCTCTCCCTAACCCTACTCCCTCCCTAACCCCTCCCTAACCCTACTCCCTCCCTAACCCTACTCCCTCCCTAACCCCTCCCTAACCCTACTCCCTCCCTAACCCTACTCCCTCCCTAACCCTACTCCCTCCCTAACCCTACTCCCTCCCTAACCCTACTCCCTCCCTAACCCTACTCCCTCCCTAACCCTACTCTCTCCCTAACCCTACTCCCTCCCTAACCCTACTCCCTCCCTAACCCCTCCCTACTCTCTCCCTAACCCTACTCTCTCCCTAACCCTACTCTCTCCCTAACCCTACTCCCTCCCTAACCCTACTCCCTCCCTAACCCTAACCCTACTCCCTCCCTAACCCTACTCCCTCCCTAACCCTACTCCCTCCCTAACCCCTCCCTAACCCTACTCCCTCCCTAACCCCTCCCTAACCCTACTCCCTCCCTAACCCTACTCTCTCCCTAACCCTACTCCCTCCCTAACCCTACTCCCTCCCTAACCCTACTCCCTCCCTAACCCCTCCCTAACCCTACTCCCTCCCTAACCCCTCCCTAACCCTACTCCCTCCCTAACCCTACTCTCTCCCTAACCCTACTCCCTCCCTAACCCTACTCTCTCCCTAACCCTACTCCCTCCCTAACCCTACTCTCTCCCTAACCCTAACCCTACTCCCTCCCTAACCCTACTCCCTCCCTAACCCTACTCCCTCCCTAACCCTACTCCCTCCCTAACCCTACTCCCTCCCTAACCCTACTCCCTCCCTAACCCTACTCTCTCCCTAACCCTAACCCTACTCCCTCCCTAACCCTACTCTCTCCCTAACCCTACTCCCTCCCTAACCCTACTCCCTCCCTACTCCCTCCCTAACCCTACTCCCTCCCTAACCCTACTCCCTCCCTAACCCTAACCCTACTCCCTCCCTAACCCTACTCCCTCCCTAACCCTACTCCCTCCCTAACCCTCCCTAACCCTAACCCTACTCCCTCCCTAACCCTACTCCCTCCCTAACCCTAACCCTACTCCCTCCCTAACCCTACTCCCTCCCTAACCCTAACCCTACTCCCTCCCTAACCCTAACCCTACTCCCTCCCTAACCCTACTCCCTCCCTAACCCTAACCCTAACCCCTCCCTAACCCTACTCCCTCCCTAACCCTACTCCCTCCCTAACCCTATTCCCTCCCTAACCCTAACCCTAACCCCTCCCTAACCCTACTCCCTCCCTAACCCTACTCCCTCCCTAACCCTACTCCCTCCCTAACCCTAACCCTACTCCCTCCCTAACCCTACTCCCTCCCTAACCCTACTCCCTCCCTAACCCTAACCCTAACCCCTCCCTAACCCTACTCCCTCCCTAACCCTACTCCCTCCCTAACCCTACTCCCTCCCTAACCCTACTCCCTCCCTAACCCTAACCCTACTCCCTCCCTAACCCTACTCCCTCCCTAACCCTACTCCCTCCCTAACCCTAACCCTACTCTCTCCCTAACCCTACTCTCTCCCACCAGACTGATGCAGTTCAGGTGCACTCTGAGAACTAAACTAGCTTACTCTCAGGATGAGCAATCATTTCCATTGAAGACGTGTGTTCAACGCGCTGTGGTTGAGGGTGTCCTCATCTGAAATGACGTGTGGTCTGATGAGAGACAAGCCGAGGCAGGAAATGTCTGAAATTGCCTTTTGGTAGGATGTGTTTAACATTTTAGGCCTAGCTAGAGAGACGGTTTGAGAGGTAGATTTGATTTGACTTGCCGACCGTTAGCGAGAACATTCTAGTTCCCTGTTCTGTTTATTGGGCGGAAGCATTAGTTTAAACCTACATTAGCTCACATCAATAACTGGGAGTATTCAGCCCTATTGAAGGATACACATGGATGTCATTTTGTGTCATGTGGATCGTTGACACGGGCTCTAGGTTTGCACAATTTCAAAAACTTTAAAAAGACTGAATATAAAAAAAAGGACAACAAAACGTATTTACTTTAACCGTTTAAAGCGAGGAAGGAATGAAGCAACACTAGAGAGAGAGAGAGAGAGGAGGTAGGCTAATAACATTAGGGGAAACATTACGACAAATTAAAAATCTAAATTCGCTAGCCTATCCTTGGAACCTTGTAGGCCGCTGCAACAGAATCCCATGTTCTCTTCTGCTTTATCAGGATTTGAACTAGGTGCGTAATTCCAGTATAATACAATACAGTATTACAGTATAATACAATACAGTATTACAGTATAATACAATACAGTACAGTAATATAGTATAATAATATAATATGCCATTTAGCAGACGCTTTTATCCAAAGCGACTTACAGTCATGCGTGCATACATTTTTTGTGTATGGGTGGTCCCGGGGATCGAACCCACTACCTTGGCGTTACAAGCGCCGTGCTCTACCAGCTGAGCTACAGAGGACCAGTACAGTAATACAGTATAATACAATACAGTACAGTAATACAGTATAATACAATACAGTACAGTATTACAGTATAATACAACACAGTACAGTAATACAGTATAATACAATACAGTATAATACAATACAGTACAGTATTACAGTATACTACAATACAGTAATACAGTATAATACAATACAGTAATACAGTATAATACAATACAGTAATACAGTATAATACAATACAGTACAGTATTACAGTATAATACAATACAGTATTACAGTATAATACAATACAGTACAGTAATACAGTATAATACAATACAGTACAGTAATACAGTATAATACAATACAATAATACAGTATAATACAATACAGTACAGTATTACAGTATAATACAATACAGTACAGTAATACAGTATAATACAATACAGTACAGTAATACAGTTCACACTCAAAAAGATTAGCCTACTGGAGCTAGTTACATTTATTTCACCCAAGAGAGCAGAGCTAAGCCTATATCAATGGGCCTATGTATTGGATAATGGCACAATTATTTGGGCTTTTTTTGGGGCTTGGGCTCATTAAATGTCTTTAATGCAGGGCTTATAAAATGTATTTAAAAATCAGGCTCAGGTTGCGTCAGGCTAGAATTTTCGATCAAAGCTTTAATCAAATCCAGACATAGGCCTATTTATATGCTTTATAATGCTTTTGAACGCCACTTCCGGCTTTGGTGGGAGATACCGGGTTACCCGGGAGAAAGTGTGATTTATTATCGGGATGGAACATTTTGTAAAATACCAGGAAAATATTCAACAGTACACAGGACGGAGAAGACAGCGTCACATACAAAAGAGAGAGGGATTTTATTGGTCGCATACGCATGTTTAGCAGATGTTACTGTGGGTGTAGCGAAATGCTTGTGTTCCTAGCTCCAACAGTGCAGCAATATCTAACAATACATACAAATCTAAAAGTAAAAAAAAAAAAAAGTAGTCACTGGGGTGTTTCTGTACCTTCCTAAAGCCTCTGTTCACTTGTTTTTAAAGCCTGCTGTTAAATGGAGACTACCTTTACCAGACACGGGCCAGCTAACAAAGGATTCAATAGTAGCGGAGGGAGCTTTTCTGTCAGGTGTCAAATGCTAAGCTAATAGCTAGCTAGATTATGAACGTCGTTGACACCCACAAAATGTAGTGTAGTGTAGACCTAAATCTTAAAAAATAATCAGCTGCTGTCAAAAATCTACTTGAATCAACCACAATACGACTTCCCAAAGCAATAAAAAAAATTTGAATAAACAGTCAAAAAACAAAAACAGGATGCAGTCTGGTCTGGCTAGCTGCAGACGCTAGGCTATCGCTAGCAACAGTGCTGCCGCTTCACCACAGACGTGTGACATATGAGCCTGGACTGTTCTGGATGATGTTGTGTGTGTGATTGTTAAGCTTCGTGTCATTTACTCTATCTTTGTTATCGTCTCTTGCTCATTGGTAAGTAAACCTTGACCTTGTTAATTCCTGCGTCTGCGTCCTGCCTCTTCGTATACTCGGTACGCGTCACAAATATTGGTGCATTACGGTAATGATAAGCAAGTTTTGGAGATGAGAATGCGTGTTTCGGTAATGAGTGTTGCATAGTTTGCCATTGAAAAACTGTACTGAGCTCTTAGAGATTACATCATCAAACAGTCATTAGTTAATCTCAAATGACTTGCATAAAACTAAAATCACTGATCAGTGCAATTGACTAAAATACCCCTTATCTTAGCATTACTACGTGTAATTTCATGTATTTTCAAAAGTGGACTTAAGCATAAAACATGCTATGCCTTTAAAGTATGTGGGATATGGACCAAAAACATTATTAGGACATCAAACAACAGTATAGGTAAGTGCTAAAACAGGTACACATGTCAAAATGGGGGAAATACCCCTTTAAGTGGCGGTTGCTCTTTGCTGAAACACAAACTCCAGATTGTGGCTTTAAGTATATTAAAAAATGGGGTTTAATAAACCCATATTTCTTGACAACCCCTACTTAATCAAATAGCTTATGTTTTACAAAACATCTATACATTAGGTGTAAGCAGTGGGTCCTATTAAATAATTAAAGTTCCCAGCACAGCACAACCCATTGACTATACTAGAATGGGTTTATTATCATTACCGAAATTAAGGATCTTATTAGAGAAACAGACCTACAAATGATGTGGTAAATGAGAAACTTGTTTTTCGGTAATGAGAGGCCCTTAGCTCAATCTGCAAGTAATAGGAGACCGCCGTTATGATTCAGCAAACAACTGACCAACTACATCACTAAAACCCCACTCATGCCTCCGTGTTGGTAAGGTAACGGTTCTCAAAAATGTCTCCCAATTTTTTGTCATTTCGGTAATGAGAAGGTTAAGTGTGGTAAATGGGGGTGTTTGAAGATTAGATCCTCATTCCGAAGGCATTTAATAAGTGAAGAAATTAAATGAACTAAGGACTGCTCACTCTAGATCACGGTTGACCAACCCCACGTGTTACTAACCTGATTCATCTTATCGACCTGCTAATTATTAGAATCAGGTGCGCTAGATTAGGGTTGGAGTTAAAACCTACAGGACGGTATCTCTCCAAGAACAGGGTTGGGCAGTCCTGCTCTAGATGATATTTTTAAAGCAACTCTAAAAAATGTTACGTTATGACAAATATGTCCACAGACACTGTCTTAACATAATAATTATTATAGTTTAATGTAAACTTAAAGTAGTTTAAACATTTTATGATTTACAGCAACACATTTCGTGTTTAATTCAAATAAGTTAGGTTTTTCTCAAGTAGAATTGTATAAAATGACCCGAGAATTTAATCCGGACGCATTTCGGTAATGAGAATTATGGGGGGAAAATGTACAATTTATTTAAAATAAGACACTGTGCCATAAATTAAGCATCTTAGTCTTCAGAATAATATATAACCATGATGCATCTGCAACAATCAACTAACTCAATTTGCTACTGCCATGGTTAAAACTAGTTTCATGAGAATCACCCAAATGTTGTTTTTTGCTGCCTAAACAAATTAGGGATTTCGGTAACAGAACTTTCCAGTCAGAGAAGCAACAAGTAAGAAATGAAAACAAAATGGCTGTAATTTGGAAGCAGCTTCAATACCACAGACAGCTGAGACAAGCTGCACCAGTCACACAGAGACATGATGTCATTTCCTTTTTACAGCGTGGAAAGTCAGAGAAAAAAAGAAAAGGAGAACTTTAGTGTGAATGTATGTGGGTCATGGGTGACAGACAGACTGACTGGCTTTCCTGCCAAACCCTGTGGCATTTTACGTTGTTTCCAGGCTTTATACATTGTGTAAAAGGTCCACAGTGATTGCGAACACACTCACACTACCAGTCGTGGAAAACCACACAACGCGTCAGTGAAAACCACATACTGCCTTCCCATGTGACTCAGCAGTCAAATTAAAAAGTGTGTGTGTGACAGACTTGGTGTGTGTGTGACGGTCTGGGACTAACAGACTTGGTGTGTGGGATGGTCTGGGACTAACAGACTTGGTGTGTGGGATGGTCTGGGACTAACAGACTTGGTGTGTGGGATGGTCTGGGACTAACAGACTTGGTGTGTGGGATGGTCTGGGACTAACAGACTTGGTGTGTGGGATGGTCTGGGACTAACAGACTTGGTGTGTGGGATGGTCTGGGACTAACAGACTTGGTGTGTGGGATGGTCTGGGACTAACAGACTTGGTGTGTGGGATGGTCTGGGACTAACAGACTTGGTGTGTGTGATGGTCTGGGACTAACAGACTTGGTGTGTGTGAGGGTCTGGGACTAACAGACTTGGTGTGTGTGAGGGTCTGGGACTAACAGACTTGGTGTGTGTGAGGGTCTGGGACTAACAGACTTGGTGTGTGGGATGGTCTGGGACTAACAGACTTGGTGTGTGTGATGGTCTGGGATTAACAGACTTGGTGTGTGTGACGGTCTGGGACTAACAGACTTGGTGTGTGGGATGGTCTGGGACTAACAGACTTGGTGTGTGTGATGGTCTGGGACTAACAGACTTGGTGTGTGGGATGGTCTGGGATTAACAGACTTGGTGTGTGTGAGGGTCTGGGACTAACAGACTTGGTGTGTGGGATGGTCTGGGACTAACAGACTTGGTGTGTGTGAGGGTCTGGGACTAACAGACTTGGTGTGTGGGATGGTCTGGGACTAACAGACTTGGTGTGTGTGATGGTCTGGGACTAACAGACTTGGTGTGTGGGATGGTCTGGGACTAACAGACTTGGTGTGTGGGATGGTCTGGGACTAACAGACTTGGTGTGTGGGATGGTCTGGGACTAACAGACTTGGTGTGTGGG
Source organism: Coregonus lavaretus (assembly GCF_964263955.1). Taxonomy (NCBI): domain Eukaryota; kingdom Metazoa; phylum Chordata; class Actinopteri; order Salmoniformes; family Salmonidae; genus Coregonus; species Coregonus lavaretus. Next base: position 3,323,441 of record NC_140001.1, read on the forward strand.
ATGGTCTGGGACTAACAGACTTGGTGTGTGTGATGGTCTGGGACTAACAGACTTGGTGTGTGGGAGGGTCTGGGACTAACAGACTTGGTGTGTGGGATGGTCTGGGATTAACAGACTTGGTGTGTGTGATGGCAAAGTAGGCCTGAGCCTAGCAGTATGATAACGATATCACATTACCTTTCTGTACGTGGATGATATCAGGGTAGTATGATGACATTACCTTTCTGTACGTGGATGATATCAGGGTAGTATGATGACATTACCTTTCTGTACGTGGATGATATCAGGGTAGTATGATGACATTACCTTTCTGTATGTGGATGATATCAGGGTAGTATGATGACATTACCTTTCTGTATGTGGATGATATCAGGGTAGAATGATGACATTACCTTTCTGTACGTGGATGATATCAGGGTAGAATGATGACATTACCTTTCTGTACGTGGATGATATCAGGGTAGTATGATGACATTACCTTTCTGTACGTGGATGATATCAGGGTAGTATAATGACATTACCTTTCTGTACGTGGATGATATCAGGGTAGTATGATGACATTACCTTTCTGTACGTGGATGATATCAGGGTAGTATAATGACATTACCTTTCTGTACGTGGATGATATCAGGGTAGTATGATGACATTACCTTTCTGTACGTGGATGATATCAGGGTAGTATGATGACATTACCTTTCTGTATGTGGATGATATCAGGGTAGTATGATGACATTACCTTTCTGTACGTGGATGATATCAGGGTAGTATGATGACATTACCTTTCTGTACGTGGATGATATCAGGGTAGTATGATGACATTACCTTTCTGTACGTGGATGATATCAGGGTAGTATGATGACATTACCTTTCTGTACGTGGATGATATCAGGGTAGTATTATGACATTACCTTTCTGTACGTGGATGATATCAGGGTAGTTGGCCAGATGTCCCTGGTACAGCTGTAACAAATCCATTAACGGGTCCACATCATGTCTCGGCTGCTCTGCAAAGTAGTCTCCGATAGCATCGTATGCCTCTCCGGTGTACGCTATCGCCTGGTTCAACCCCACAGAGTATGCCTGCTGGTCCAGCTCAAACGCCTGCCCCAGTACATTAAACGCCTGGCCCACTTTCTGGTACTCCTTCTTAAACCATGTGATCTGTTTCCGGGCGAATTCGTTGGTGGTGGCGTTGACTTGGACCACGCTGTCGTCCATTTTCTTAGTGAAAGCTTTGAAGCCATCGATCTTGGACTCGACCTCTACCAGGTCCAGGGGGGGTCCCGAGGGCGAGGAGATAGTGAGGAAGAAGTTGGCCCCCACAATCTCATCCTTTTCTGCCTTCCTCTTCCCCTGCTTCCATGACTTCTGGTCCATGCTGTTGAATAGAACACAATAATAAACGGCAGAGTTAGAGTATATCCCCTATAGGACTACACGGTAGAGATAGATCCCCTATAGGACTACACGGTAGAGATAGATCCCCTATAGGACTACACGGTAGAGATAGATCCCCTATAGGACCACACAGTAGAGATAGATCCCCTATAGGACTACACGGTAGAGATAGATCCCCTATAGGACTACACGGTAGAGATAGATCCCCTATAGGACTACACGGTAGAGATAGATCCCCTATAGGACTACGCGGTAGAGATAGATCCCCTATAGGACTACGCGGTAGAGATAGATCCCCTATAGGACTACGCGGTAGAGATAGCTCCCCCTATAGGACTACACGGTAGAGATAGATCCCCCTATAGGACTACGCGGTAGAGATAGATCCCCTATAGGACTACGCGGTAGAGATAGATCCCCTATAGGACTACACGGTAGAGATAGATCCCCTATAGGACTACACGGTAGAGATAGATCCCCTATAGGACTACACGGTAGAGATAGATCCCCTATAGGACCACACAGTAGAGATAGATCCCCTATAGGACTACACGGTAGAGATAGATCCCCTATAGGACTACACGGTAGAGATAGATCCCCTATAGGACTACACGGTAGAGATAGATCCCCTATAGGACTACGCGGTAGAGATAGATCCCCTATAGGACTACGCGGTAGAGATAGATCCCCTATAGGACTACGCGGTAGAGATAGCTCCCCCTATAGGACTACACGGTAGAGATAGATCCCCCTATAGGACTACGCGGTAGAGATAGATCCCCTATAGGACTACGCGGTAGAGATAGATCCCCTATAGGACTACACGGTAGAGATAGATCCCCTATAGGACTACACGGTAGAGATAGATCCCCTATAGGACCACACGGTAGAGATAGCTCCCCCTATAGGACTACACGGTAGAGATATATCCCCTATAGGACTACACGGTAGAGATAGATCCCCTATAGGACTACACGGTAGAGATAGATCCCCTATAGGACTACACGGTAGAGATAGATCCCCTATAGGACTACACGGTAGAGATAGATCCCCTATAGGACTACACGGTAGAGATAGATCCCCTATAGGACTACACGGTAGAGATAGATCCCCTATAGGACTACACGGTAGAGATAGATCCCCTATAGGACTACACGGTAGAGATAGATCCCCTATAGGACTACACGGTAGAGATAGATCCCCTATAGGACCACACGGTAGAGATAGATCCCCTATAGGACTACACGGTAGAGATATATCCCCTATAGGACCACACGGTAGAGATAGATCCCCTATAGGACCACACGGTAGAGATAGATCCCCTATAGGACCACACGGTAGAGATAGATCCCCCTATAGGACCACACGGTAGAGATAGATCCCCTATAGGACTACACGGTAGAGATAGATCCCCTATAGGACTACACGGTAGAGATAGGTCCCCTATAGGACTACACGGTAGAGATAGGTCCCCTATAGGACTACACGGTAGAGATAGATCCCCTATAGGACTACACGGTAGAGATAGATCCCCTATAGGACTACATGGTAGAGATAGATCCCCTATAGGACTACACGGTAGAGATAGATCCCCTATAGGACTACACGGTAGAGATAGATCCCCTATAGGACTACACGGTAGAGATAGATCCCCTATAGGACTACACGGTAGATATATATCCCCTATAGGACTACACGGTAGAGATAGATCCCCTATAGGACTACACGGTAGAGATAGATCCCCTATAGGACTACACGGTAGAGATAGATCCCCTATAGGACCACACGGTAGAGATATATCCCCTATAGGACTACACGGTAGAGATAGATCCCCTATAGGACTACACGGTAGAGATAGATCCCCTATAGGACTACACGGTAGAGATAGATCCCCTATAGGACTACACGGTAGAGATAGATCCCCTATAGGACCACACGGTAGAGATAGATCCCCTATAGGACTACACGGTAGAGATAGATCCCCTATAGGACCACACGGTAGAGATAGATCCCCTATAGGACCACACGGTAGAGATAGATCCCCTATAGGACCACACGGTAGAGATAGATCCCCCTATAGGACCACACGGTAGAGATAGATCCCCTATAGGACTACACGGTAGAGATAGATCCCCTATAGGACTACACAGTATAGATAGATCCCCTATAGGACTACACGGTAGAGATAGATCCCCCTATAGGACCACACGGTAGAGATAGATCCCCTATAGGACTACACGGTAGAGATATATCCCCTATAGGACCACACGGTAGAGATAGATCCCCTATAGGACTACATGGTAGAGATAGATCCCCTATAGGACTACACGGTAGAGATAGATCCCCTATAGGACTACACGGTAGAGATAGATCCCCTATAGGACTACACGGTAGAGATAGATCCCCTATAGGACTACACGGTAGAGATATATCCCCTATAGGACTACACGGTAGAGATAGATCCCCTATAGGACTACACGGTAGAGATAGATCCCCTATAGGACCACACGGTAGAGATAGATCCCCTATAGGACTACACGGTAGAGATAGATCCCCTATAGGACTACACGGTAGAGATAGATCCCCTATAGGACTACACGGTAGAGATAGATCCCCTATAGGACTACACGGTAGAGATAGATCCCCTATAGGACTACACGGTAGAGATAGATCCCCTATAGGACCACACGGTAGAGATAGATCCCCTATAGGACTACACGGTAGAGATAGATCCCCTATAGGACCACACGGTAGAGATAGATCCCCTATAGGACCACACGGTAGAGATAGATCCCCTATAGGACCACACGGTAGAGATAGATCCCCCTATAGGACCACACGGTAGAGATAGATCCCCTATAGGACTACACGGTAGAGATAGATCCCCTATAGGACTACACAGTATAGATAGATCCCCTATAGGACTACACGGTAGAGATAGATCCCCCTATAGGACCACACGGTAGAGATAGATCCCCTATAGGACTACACGGTAGAGATAGATCCCCTATAGGACCACACGGTAGAGATAGATCCCCTATAGGACTACATGGTAGAGATAGATCCCCTATAGGACTACACGGTAGAGATAGATCCCCTATAGGACCACACGGTAGAGATAGATCCCCTATAGGACTACGCGGTAGAGATAGATCCCCTATAGGACTACACGGTAGAGATAGATCCCCTATAGGACTACATGGTAGAGATAGGGTATAAGGGTCTTTCTATAAATTTTACATTTACATTTTACGTCATTTAGCAGACGCTCTTATCCAGAGCGACTTACAGTTAGTGAATCGAACCCACAACCCTGGCGTTGCAAACGCCATGCTCTATCAACTAAGCTACATCCCTGCCGGCCATTCCCTCCCCTACCCTGGACAACGCTGGGCCAATTGTGCGCCGCCCATGAGTCTCCCGGTCGCGGCCAGCTGCGACAGAGCCTGGATTCGAACCAGGATCTAGTGGCACAAAAAACTGGGGTACCAGTGAGGATTTCCTATGCTGGAAAACTTGTTACAGCTTTTGATAAGTCAATAATAATCTGCCATTTATTTCATGTCATTATATTAAGATATAAAGGGGGATCATGGCTATATTCAATACAATTCACGATTTAATTAAAAACCTGTTTAACCCTTTATCATGGTTGGCGTCTTGACGGATTTGTCTAAAATCATGTGACATAAAACATTACTTTTCTGTCCTTACGTTGTCGTTATATAATATACAGTGGGGAAAAAAGTATTTAGTCAGCCACCAATTGTGCAAGTTCTCCCACTTAAAAAGATGAGAGAGGCCTGTAATTTTCATCATAGGTACACGTCAACTATGACAGACAAATTGAGAATTTTTTTCTCCCGAAAATCACATTGTAGGATTTGTAATGAATTTATTTGCAAATTATGGTGGAAAATAAGTATTTGGTCAATAACAAAAGTTTCTCAATACTTTGTTATATACCCTTTGTTGGCAATGACACAGGTCAAACGTGACTAAGTGACAAAACGTCACTTCACCATCTGTCAGTTCGACTGACAAATCTGTGTTTGGCGGATGCCAGGAGAACGCTAGCTGCCCCAATGCATAGTGCCAACTGTAAAGTTTGGTGGAGGAGGGATAATGGTCTGGGGCTGTTTTTCATGGTTCGGGCTAGGCCCCTTTGTTCCAGTGAAGGGAAATCTTAATGCTACAGCATACAATGACATTTTAGACGATTCTGTGCTTCCAACTTTGTGGCAACAGTTTGGGGAAGGCCCTTTCCTGTTTCAGCATGACAATGCCCCTGTGCACAAAGCGGAGTCCATACAGAAATTGCTTGTCAAGATCAGTGTGGAAGAACTTGACTGGCCTGCACAAAGCCCTGATCTCAACCCCACCGAACACCTTTGGAATGAATTGGAACACCGACTGCGAGCCAGGCCTAATCGCCCAACATCAGTGCCCGACCTCACTAATGCTCTTGTGGCTGAATGAAAGCAAGTCCCCGCAGCAACATCTAGTGGAAAGCCTTCCCAGAAGAGTGGAGGCTGTTATAGCAGCAAAGGAGGGGACCAACTCCATATTAATGCCCATGATTATGGAATGAGATGTTTGATGAGCAGGTGTCCACATACCTTTGGTCATGTAGTGTAGTTTACAAGGATAGACCATTACATTTTAAAATGTTAATAAAACAGTTTGACCGTTTTTATGAGTGCGCCACATAAAAAAAGACGTACCGATAGCCGGCTGTTATTGTCGGCCAATCACAGCGGCGCTACAGTCAGAAGCCCCATGTGTAGCAAGTGATTTCTAATCAATGCAAAATGGAATTACAGAATTAAGTTGGCTAAATGAGAAGGAGTAGGCTACAATGAAACAAACAGGTAGGCTGTTGTTTCATATGAATGCTTGTTGTAGACATTGGACAGAGAGCGCAGCAAAACAGCCTCAATTAACCTTGCTACTTTAGCTAACTAGCTGGCTAACTTAGCTGGCTACTGTAGCTAGCTAGCTTCTTTACAACGATTTGATGCAGTCAAGACAGGCACTACCAGATGGTATGATAGATAACCTATGGCAGCAACAAGTTTGTCTAACTAGTGTGAGTTGGTTTGGCTACTTTCTCTCTCCCTCCCTCTGTTACACACACACACTGGCCCCTGCTTCTGCCTTCTCCCTCCCTGGGGCGAATTCATTTTTATTTTTTATTTATTCCACCTTTATTTAACCAGGAAGCCAGTTGAGAACAAGTTCTCATTTCCAACTGCGACCTGGCCAAGATAAAGCAAAGCAGTGCGATAAAAACAACAACACAGAGTTACATATGGGGTAAAAAAACAAAGTCAAAAAATACAACAGAAAATATATATACAGTGTGTGCAAATGTAGCATGTTATGGAGGTAAGGCAATAAATTGGCCATAGTGCAAAATAATTACAATTAGTATTAACACTGGAATGATAGATGTGCAAGAGATGATGTGCAAATAGAGATACTGGGATGCAAATGAGCAAAGTAAATAACAATATGGTGATGAGGTAGTTGGGTGGGCTAATTTCAGATGGGCTGTGTACAGGTGCAGTGATCGGTAAGGTGCTCTGACAACTGATGCTTAAAGTTAGTGAGGGACGCTTATAAGAAATCCCGCTATGCCCGCCGACGAACCATCAAACAGGCAAAGAGTCAATACAGGACTAAGATTGAATCGTACTACACCGGCTCTGACGCTCGTCGGATGTGGCAGGGCTTGAAAACTATTCCAGACTACAAAGGGAAGCACAGCCGCGAGCTGCCCAGTGACACAAGACTTCCAGACGAGCTGAAACACTTCTATGCTCGCTTCGAGGCAAGCAACACTGAAGCATGCATGAGAGCACCAGCTGTTCTGGATGACTATGTGATCACGCACTCCGTAGCCAATGTGAGTAAGACTTTTAAGCAGGTCAACATTCACAAGGCCGCAGGGCCAGACGGATTACCAGGACGTGTACTCCGAGCATGTGCTGACCAACTGGCAAGTGTCTTCACTGACATTTTCAACATGTCCCTGACTGAGTCTGTAATACCAACATGTTTCAAGTAGACCACCATAGCCCCGTGCCCAAGGACACTAAGATAACCTGCCTAAATGACTATCGACCCGTAGCACTGACGTCTGTAGCCATGAAGTGCTTTGAAAGGCTGGTCATGGATCACATCAACACCATTATCCCAGGAACCCTAGACCCACTCCAATTTACATACCGCCCCAACAGATCCACAGATGATGCAATCTCTATTGCACTCCACACTGCCCTTTCCTACTTGGACAAGAGGAACACCTACGTGAGAATGCTATTCATTGACTACAATACAGCATTCAACACCATAGTGCCCTCAAAGCTCATCACTAAGCTAAGGATCCTGGGACTAAACACCTCCCTCTGCAACTGGATCCTGGACTTCCTGACGGGCCGCCCCCAGGTGTTAAGGGTAGGTAACAACACATCTGCCACGTTGATCTTCAACACGGGGGCCCCTCAGGGGTGCGTGCTCAGTCCCCTCCTGTACTCCCTGTTCACCCATGACTGCATGGCCAGGCATGACTCCAACACCATCATTAAGTTTGCCGACAACACAACAGTGGTAGGCCTGATCACCGACAACGATGAGACAGCCTATAGGGAGGAGGTCAGAGACCTGGCCGTGTGGTGCCAGGATAACAACCTCTCCCTCGACGTGACCAAGACAAAGGAGATGATTGTGGACTACAGGAAAAAAAAAAGAGGACCCATTCTCATCGATGGGGCTGTAGTGGAACAGGTTGAGAGCTTCAAGTTCCTTGGTGTCCACATCACCAATGAACTATCATGGTCCAAACACACAAAGACAGTCGTGAAGAGGGCACGACAAAGCCTATTCCCCCTCAGGAGACTGAAAAGATTTGGCATGGGTCCTCAGATCCTCAAAAAATTATACAACTGCACCATCGAGAGCATCCTGACTGGTTGCATCACCGCCTGGTATGGCAACTGCTCGGCCTCCGACCGCAAGGCACTACAGAGGGTAGTGCGTACGGCCCAGTACATCACTGGGGCCAAGCTTCCTGCCATCCAGGACCTCTATACCAGGCGGTGTCAGAGGAAGGCCCTCAAAATTGTGAAAGACTCCAGCCACCCTAGTCATAGACTGTTCTCTCTGCTACCGCACGGCAAGAGGTACCGGAGTGCCAAGTCTAGGTCCAAAATACTTCTCAACAGCTTCTACCCCCAAGCCATAAGACTCCTGAACAGCTAATCATGGCTACCCGGACTATTTGCACTGCCCCCCCCCCCCACCCCATCTTTTTACGCTGCTGCTCCTCTGTTAATTATTTATGCATAGTCACTTTAACTCTACCCCCATGTACATATTACCTCAACTACCTCAACTAGCCGGTGCCCCCGCACATTGACTCTGCACCGGTACCCCCCTGTATATATAGCCTCCCTAGTGTTATTTTATTTTACTTCTGCTCTTTTTTTCCTCAACACTTTTTTGTTGTTGTTTTATTTTACTTTTTTATTAAAAAATAAATGCATTGTTGGTTAAGGGCTGTAAGTAAGCGTTTCACTGTAATGTATACCTGTTGTATTCGGCGCATGTGGCAAATAACATTTTATTTTATTTTATTTTATTATTTGAGATAAGAGTCTCCAGCTTCAGAGATTTTTGCAGTTCGTTCCAGTCATTGGCAGCAGAGAACTGGAAGGAATGTCGGCCAAAGGATGTGTTGGCTTTGGGGATGACCAGTGAGATATACCTGCTGGAGCGCATACTACGGGTGGGTGTTGCTATGGTGACCAATGAGTTAAGATAAGGCAGGGATTTGCCTAGCAGTGATTTATAGATGACCTGGAGCCAGTGGGTTTGGCAACGAATATGTAGTGAGGACCAGCCAACAAGAGCGTACAGGTCACAGTGGTGGGTAGTATATGGGGCTTTGGTGACAAAACGGATAGCACTGTGATAGACTACATCCAATTTGCTGAGTAGAGTGTTGGAGGCTATTTTGTAAATGACATCGCCGAAGTCAAGGATCGGTAGGATAGTCAGTTTTACGAGGGCATGTTTGGCAGCATGAGTGAAGGAGGCTTTGTTGCGAAATAGGAAGCCGATTCTAGATTTAACTTTGGATTGGAGATGCTTAATGTGAGTCTGGAAGGAGAGTTTACGGTCTAACCAGACACCTAGGTATTTGTACTCTAGGTCAGACCCGTCGAGAGTAGTGATTCTAGTCGGGTGGGCGGGTGCCAGCAGCGTTCGATTGAAGAGCATGCATTTAGTTTTACTAGTGTTTAAGAGCAGTTGGAGGCTACTGAAGGAGTGTTGTATGGCGTTGAAGCTCGTTTGGAGGTTTGTTAACACAGTGTCCAATGAAGGGCCAGATGTATACAAAATGGTGTCGTCTGCGTAGAGGTGGATCTGAGAATCACCAGCAGCAAGAGTGACATCATTGATATACATGGAGAAAAGAGTCGGCCCAAGAATTGAACCCTGTGGCACCCCCATAGAGACTGCCATAGGTCCAAACAGCAGGCCCTCCGATTTGACACATTGAACTCTATCTGAGAAGTAGTTGGTGAACCAGGCGAGGCAGTCATTTGAGAAACCAAGGCTATTTAGTCTGCCAATAAGAACGCGGTGGTTGACAGAGTCGAAAGCCTTGGCCAGGTCGATGAAGACGGCTGCACAGTACTGTCTATTATCGATCGTGGTTATAATATTGTTTAAGACCTTGAGCGTAGCTGAGGTGCACCCATGACCAGCTCGGAAACCGGATTGCATAGCGGAGAAGGTACGGTGTGATTTGAAATGGTCGGTGATCTGTTTGTTAACTTGGCTTTCAAAAACGTTCGAAAGGCAGGGCAGGATGGATATAGGTCTGTAACAGTTTGGATCTAGAGTGTCACCCCCTTTGAAGAGGGGAATGACCGCGGCAGCTTTCCAATCCCTGGGGATCTCAGACGTTACGAAAGAAAGATAGGATGAACAGGCTAGTAATAGGGGTTGCGAAATTTTCGGCGGCTAATTTTAGAAAGGGCCCAGATGATTTGTAGGGGTCCAGATTTTGCAGCTCTTTCAGAACATCAGCTGTCTGAATTTGTGTGAAGGAGAAGCAGGGGGGGCATGGGCAAGTTGCAGCGGAGGGTGCAGAGCTGGTAACTGGGGTAGTGGTAGCCAGGTGGAAAGCATGGCCAGCCGTAGCAAAATGCTTGTTGAAATTCTCGATTATTGTAGATTTATCGGTGGTGATAGTGTTTCCTAGCCTCAGTGCAGTGGGCAGCTGGGAGGAGGTGCTCTTATTCTCCATGGACTTTACAGTGTCCCAAAACTTTTTGGAGTTAGTGCTACAGGATGCAATTTTCTGTTTGAAAAAGCTAGCCTTTGCTTTCCTAACGGCTTGTGTATATTGGTTCCTAACTTCCCTGAAAAGTTGCATATCGCGGGGGCTATTCGATGCTAATGCAGTACGCATTTTTGTGCTGGTCAAGGGCAGTCAAATCTGAGGAGAACCAGGGGCTATATCTGTTCTTAGTTCTGAATTTTTTGAATGGGGCATGCTTTTTTAAGATTGAGAGGAAAGCACTTTTAAAGAACAACCAGGCATCCTCTACTGACGGAATGAGATCGATATTCATCCAGGATACCTGGGCCAGGTCAATTAGGAAGGCCTGCTCGCTAAAGTGTTTTAGGGAGCGTTTGACAGTGATGAGGGTTGGTCGTTTGACCGCGGACCCGTTACTTACGCAGGCAATAAGGCAGTGATCGCTGAGATCCTGGTTGAAGACAGCAGAGGTGTATTTAGAGGGTAAGTTAGTCAGGATGATATCTATGAGGGTGCCCATGTTTACGGATTTAGGGTTGTACCTGGTAGGTTCCTTGATAATTTGTGTGAGATTGAGGGCATCTAGTTTGGATTGTAGGATGGCCGGGGTGTTAAGCATATCCCAGTTTAGGTCACCAAGCAGTACGAACTCTGAGGATAGATGGGGGGCAATCAATTCACATATGGTGTTCAGGGCACAGCTGGGGGCTGAGGGGGGTCTGTAGCAAGCGGCAACAGTGAGAGACTTATTTCTGGAAAGGTGGATTTTTAGAAGTAGAAGCTCAAACTGTTTGGGCGCAGACCTGGATAGTATGATAGAGCTCTGCAGGCTATCTCTACAGTAGATTGCAACTCCACCCCCTTTGACAGTTCTATCTAGACTGAAAATGTTGTAGTTGGGGATGGAAATGTCTGAATTTTTGGTGGCCTTCCTAAGCCAAGATTCAGACACTGGTAGGACATCAGGGTTGGTGGAGTGTGCTAACGCAGTGAATAACTCAAACTTAGGGAGGAGGCTTATGATGTTAACATGCAAAAAACCAATGCTTTTACGGTTACAGAAGTCAACAAATGATAGCTCCTGGGGAGTAGGAGTGATACTGGGGGCTGCAGGGCCTGGGTTAACCTCTACATCACCAGAGGAACAGAGGAGGACTAGAATAAGGATACGGCTAAAGGCTTTAAGAACTGGTCTTCTAGTGCGTTGGGTACAGAGAATAAAGCGGGCAGATTTCCGGGCGTTGTAGAATAGATTCAGGGCATCATGTACAGACAAGGATGTGGAAGGATATGAGTACAGTGGAGGTAAACCTAAGCGTTGGGTAACAATAAAAGAGATAGCATCACTGGAGGCACCGATTGAGCCCGTCTCCGCGTGTATGAGGGGGTGGAACAAAGGAACTATTTGAGGCAGTTTGAGAGGGACTTGGGGTTCTACAGTTAAGTTGTATAATAAGAACTAACTGGAACAGCAATAGGCAAGGCATATTGACATGGGAGAGAGGCATAAAGCAATCACAGGTGTTATTCGAGAGAGCTAAGACAACAACTGGCGATTAAAGTTTGGGCTGAGGCTAAACAGATAAACAGGACAGGGTACCGTGTAAAGGAACAGTCCAGCAGGCATCAGCTGTGCAGCTGAGTAATCATAAGGTCCAGTGAACAGCAATATGTGAGTCCGAGAGCAGTTCGAATTGGTGCTAAAGCACAGCGAGCAGGAAGCACGGCTGTTGTTTGCGTGTGCTAGCAGGCCGGGGCTAGCAGATGGATCTTCGTGGTCATCGCAACGGGAAGCCTGTTGAAACCACAGACGATTTGGTTGCAGCTAGCTAGTTGCGATGATCCGGTGTTAAAGGTCCAGTGATTCCGGCAGAAAATCCGATATGTTCTGAGTCGAAGATCCATCTGCTAGCCCCGGCCCGCTAGCACACGCAAACAACAGCCGTGCTTCCTGCTCGCTGTGCTTTAGCACCAATTCGAACTGTTCTCGGACTCACATATTGCTGTTCACTGGACCTTATGATTACTCAGCTGCACAGCTGATGCCTGCTGGACTGTCTGCACAGCGCGTGCTGTGCAGACAGTGCAGACTGGCCGATAATAGTCCAGGCTAGAGCTGGCTGGTAGGTAGTGCAGGCCACGGACAATGGTGAAAAACCGCTAACGGTGGCTAATAGCAAGTAGCTAGTTAGCTGGCTACTCCCGTCCGGTAGACAGAGAGGTAGATAGCCGGGATAAGGGCCTGGCTCGAGGCTAGCTCAAGGCTAACTGGTGCTTGCTTCGGGGGCGGTGGTGATTAGCCAACAGCAACATCCATTCGGTTGCGGCTAGCTAGTTGCGATCCGGTGTTAATGTCCAGTGATTCAGTTATTCTGGCAGAAAATCTGATGATCTGGGTGAAAACCGCTAACTGTGGCTAATAGCAAGTAACTAGTTAGCTGGCTAGCTAGTTTCAACTGGAGATTCTAGATAAAAGGTAAGTCAATAATAGAATCCGTTCCACATTGAGTGAGGCGGGTTGCAGGAAAGTATATTTAGTAGAAGGATGAAAAGTGTGATAGGGAAATATGTACGGAAAAAAAAAACCAGGCTATTTACACGGACACACACAGAGTACACGACCGCACTGCTACACCAATAAATTGTGAGCTTTTGATTGCTGATAGATATGCCTAGTGCACGGTTCTGACTGTCTGCATGGTGGTCGACCTGCTCATACAGTGAGGGAAAAAAGTATTTGATCCCCTGCTGATTTTGTACGTTTGCCCACAGACAAAGAAATTATCAGTCTATAATTGTAACGGTAGGTTTATTTGAACAGTGAGAGACAGAATAACAAAAAAGAAAAAAGAAAAACGCATGTCAAAAATTGATTTGCATTTTAATGAGGGAAATAAGTATTTGACCCCCTCTCAATCAGAAAGATTTCTGGCTCCCAGGTGTCTTTTATACAGGTAACGAGCTGAGATTAGGAGCACACTCTTAAAGGGAGTGCTCCTAATCTCAGCTTGTTACCTGTATAAAAGACACCTGTCCACAGAAGCAATCAATCAATCAGATTCCAAACTCTCCACCATGGCCAAGACCAAAGAGCTCTCCAAGGATGTCAGGGACAAGATTGTAGACCTACACAAGGCTGGAATGGGCTACAAGACCATCGCCAAGCAGCTTGGTGAGAAGGTGACAACAGTTGGTGCGATTATTCGCAAATGGAAGAAACACAAAAGACCTGTCAATCTCCCTTGGCCTGGGGCTCCATGCAAGATCTCACCTTGTGGAGTTGCAATGATCATGAGAACGGTGAGGAATCAGCCCAGAACTACACGGGAGGATCTTGTCAATGATCTCAAGGCAGCTGGGACCATAGTCACCAAGAAAACAATTGGTAACACACTATGCCGTGAAGGACTGAAATCCTGCTGCGCCCGCAAGGTCCCCATGCTCAAGAAAGCACATATACAGGGCCGTATGAAGTTTGCCAATGAACATCTGAATGATTCAGACGAGAACTGGGTGAAAGTGTTGTGGTCAGATGAGACCAAAATCGAGCTCTTTGGCATCAACTCAACTCGCCGTGTTTGGAGGCGGAGGAATGCTGCCTATGACCCCAAGAACACCATCCCCACCGTCAAACATGGAGGTGGAAACATTATGCTTTGGGGGTGTTTTTCTGCTAAGGGGACAGGACAACTTCACCGCATCAAAGGGACGATGGACGGGGTCATGTACCGTCAAATCTTGGGTGAGAAACTCCTTCCCTCAGCCAGGGCATTGAAAATGGGTCGTGGATGGGTATTCCAGCATGACAATGACCCAAAACACACGGCCAAGGCAACAAAGGAGTGGCTCAAGAAGAAGCACATTAAGGTATTGGAGTGGCCTAGCCAGTCTCCAGACCTTAATCCCATAGAAGATCTGTGGAGGGAGCTGAAGGTTTGAGTTGCCAAACGTCAGCCTCGAAACCTTAATGACTTGGAGAAGATCTGCAAAGAGGAGTGGAACAAGATCCCTCCTGAGATGTGTGCAAACCTGGTGGCCAACTACAAGAAACGTCTGACCTCTGTGATTGCCAACAAGGGTTTTGCCACCAAGTACTAAGTCATGTTTTGCAGAGGGGTCAAATACTTATTTCCCTCATTAAAATGCAAATCAATTTATAATATTTTTGACATGCGTTTTTCTGGATTTTTTTGTTATTATTCTGTCTCTCACTGTTCAAATAAACCTACCATTAAAATTATAGACTGATCATGTCTTTGTCAGTGGGGAAACATACAAAATCAGCAGGGGATCAAATACTTTTCCCCTCACTGTACCTCCCCTCTCTCTCCGTCCCTCGCTAGCTCGCTATGAATGATGCGAGTGTTCTCGGAAGTACGGCAAGTAATCAGTCTCTTCCGTTCCAAAACTTTTGAATCTCAGGAGTCTATTCTCAGCGGAATCGAATCTTGACACTCTGAAATGGGAGTCGACATCGGGAGTCGACGTGCAAGGAGTCGAGGAATCAATTATTTTGGAGTCGACTCTCCACCACTACGTCATAGTCGACTCTCCACCACTACGTCATAGTTGACTCTCCACCACTACGTCATAGTCGACTCTCCACCACTACGTCATAGTCGACTCTCCACCACTACGTCATAGTCGACTCTCCACCACGACGTCATAGTCGACTCTCCACCACTACGTCATAGTCGACTCTCCACCACTACGTCATAGTGGACTCTCCACCACGACGTCATAGTGGACTCTCCACCACGACGTCATAGTCGACTCTCCACCACTACGTCATGGTCGACTCTCCACCACGACGTCATGGTCGACTCTCCACCACTACGTCATAGTCGACTCTCCACCACTACGTCATAGTCGACTCTCCACCACGACGTCATGGTCGACTCTCCACCACTACGTCATAGTGGACTCTCCACCACTACGTCATAGTCGACTCTCCACCACTACGTCATAGTCGACTCTCCACCACGACGTCATAGTCGTTAACAGTTGGAAAATGGCAGAGAAAGGCCAGCGACAGCAGCCAAGTCCTGTATGGCAATACTTTGATAAGTTAAATGAGAAAGAAACGCAAACTTTGTGAGATGGATTGACGGTATTTTATGGGTTTTTTTAGTAATAAAAGTTCTAAAATCGAATCAAATAATTTTTAATCTAAATTTGCTTCATGAGATGTGCGTGACCCTACGGTCGCAACACATACATTCTAAGTGATTTCAAATGGGACTTCCCCCATTCTGATTGTTTTATACTGTTCAATTCAACCTAAATATATTTGCAGCACTGTCAGCAATTTCCTGCACTCATTTGAGATCATTTCCACACTGTCACAAAGGGCTGCACGACATGAGCAAACAATCCAGGACTTATTTTTAACCAAATGTTGCAATTGCGATTTGACTTGCAATTTAGAGCAATCATGGAAATAGAATGATTATTCTAATTCTGTAGTTAGAATATAATAGTGGACACTTTTGAATACAGTGTTGTTTGACATGGCAACGAATTAAAATGCCAGAGAGGAGTTATTGTAAAAGGGTAGGAACCAAAGTGTTGATGAGTGTTTCCTAGGGGACGCTATAATCTTCGGCTATATAGTCCCGTGTGGTTCACTTGGTAGAGCGTGGCGCTTGCAACGCCAGGGTTGTGGGTTCGTTTCCCACGGGGGGCCAGTATGAAAACATGTATGCACTCGCTAACTGTAAGTCGCTCTGGATAAGAGCGTCTGCTAAATGACTAAACTGTAAACAGACTGGCGAGGAGAGGAGAGGAGAGAGACCTACCTGTTGCAGGTGAGGAAGTGCTGGAACACGTCACATTTGGACAGGACCGGGTGGCTGGTCATGTGAGTCATCCACCATATCAAGCCCTTCCTCCTTTTAGAGATGAAGTCCTCCTCAAACCGCCCCGCCGCCTGCTTCTCTGGGATGTGGGGCACCGAGATGACAGGGAACTTCTCCACCAGCCGGGCATAGAGCCAGTCAAAGTGTTTATACCTCCTGTTTACCTGCGTCTGTGTGTGGGTGGGCGTCAGCTTGTAGGCAATGTAACTCTTCATTCCTTTGAACTTGGTCTGCTTGGTGGGGTCGTCGATGGTACAGGCGAAGGGGTACGGGTTTTCCTGCCATTCTGGGCCGTACTGCCCCATTATAACACATATCTTATCCCCATCTTTTACAAACCCAGCTGCCTCACCTAACACAAACGCTTCCCCACCTGATTTCACAAATGTTGAAAACCTATTGAGGTTCCTACTGACCGTGGCAGAGCTCTTGGCTTGTTGAGCGTTGCCACCTCTGGACACAGAAGATGTTGACAGGCTGTACGTAGACGGTCCGTTGCCGTCAAAGTCCCCCTGGTTACCACCCCCAACAACGCCGGGCTCGTCCGCCACCGTCGAGCTGTCATCCCAGTCTTCATCCCAGTCGTCATCGCTGCCCTGGCTGGCTTGGTAACCGTGCTGCGACGGCTGTGCTGGGGCAGGCGGTGGTAACGCTGTAAACCCAGACGATGTTGCTGATGTTTTGGACAAGTTTTCAATTAGATTTTGGATTTTATAAGAGGTGTCCCCGAAACCTCCGGTTGAACTATTGGGGTATCGGGATCCCTGGTAAGTATCCTCTGATGTGCCGCTGTCGTTAAACGTGGACGCGGTATCGTTCTTCAGGATCTCGACGTAGGACGCGGGGAAGAGTCCTCTCTCGCCTTTGCCGTTGGACCCTTCTAGCCATCCTTCAATGTCCTGTTCGCTGTACAAACTCACTATTTCATTTTCCTTTACCGATATCTCCCCTGGGTTTTCGGAATTGAAGTTGTATAAAGCCCTCGCCTTGAGCGCCATAGTTCAACAAATTACTGGAGTACCTAGCGCCCAACAAAATATCCAGCGAACTCTAGCGGGCGGGCTAGCCTATACAAACTCCACTGTCTCTACTAAGTTGTGAAGGCACACTGCTTGAAAACTGGCTCCTTAAATGTCCCTTCTTCAAGCGACCTACCTCGCAATCCAGTTGTCTTTTGCTACTGTTAAAAAAAAAAAAAATTGCGATAAAATCCCGTTATTTCGTCCAACTTTTACGCCATTTAAAATGTAAGCGGCTAGTTGTGGTGGTGGCTGCGTCCTCCTGCCTCTCTCTCACACAACACCCACACGTAACCAGTCTGAATAATCGAGGGTGGAGCTAGGGGGGGGATGAACAATCTAACAGGCAACACCAATCAAACACTGACCGCTTTAGTTGATGGGTGTGGAATTGGAAGTGGTGTGAGATTTGATTGATTCTTGAAAATATACATTTATAGATGGTATCAGAATCCTACTGTATTTATAATAGCTTGTACATATCCTTAAAAAAAATAATAATCAAAACGTAACATGGATGTAAACAATGTAAACAATCTGTAACAATGTAACATTTGATAACAATATTTATTTTTCTAGCACATTTGTCCCTTCAGGTCTCTTCCTTCAACAGAACAATTTCTAAACAATCTCATAACCATTTGTACGGTAAAAACAACATCATCACTGATACTGAAAGCCTCATGCCTAACATTCCCATTCTAGTCATAGATATCATAATGCCAGGTGGCCCTCAATGAGACCTCAAAACAGTGGTTGTCTGTCCTGTTTGTTTATCTATTTCGGATAAGAGCTATGATTTCAGAGAGGGACTTGAAGTGGGCTAGTTGTGCTACGTGTGCCAGTTCTCAATGACTGGGGTGGAACTTCCTCTGTCCATTTACTAAATTAAATATACACTTAACCATCACACTTCATATTTGTTCAAATGAAACGTATATTATTTTAATTGAGGTGAGAGGAGCTGAAGTAACATTTAAAGCGAGGAGGAACACTTTAAAAAACCTATTTTAAGAAAATAGATTTTAAATATATAATTACTGCTGTTAAATAATTCAATAACGTCAGCACCAACAGCTTTTTATAGCAAATTAGTATCAGATAGAAATGTAACAATTACAATGTTTAGAGAAATATTTGAAAATTAACTTCACACAAAAATAACAGACACAATTAATAAATCAATCACAATCAATCACTCATGTTAGTGGTACTGTAGCAGCTGATGTGTAATTTAACTCACATTCTTACCTAATCAATACAGTAATAATCAATAGTAAATAATCAATAGGGGTCCTCCTCCTCACTGGGTTGTATCCTAACAGGTGTTCTCTGTTTGGATTCCACCACCAGTATCCCATCATGACATAGGAGAGCCCTCAGATCCCCCGCCCGCTGCAGTTTCTCAGGCAGTGTGTACTGGCGGGTGAAGCTGCGGGTAACAAACCCATGTTCATCCATTCTGGCTCCATGCTGAGCCTTGATCAAGAGCCAGCCCTCAAAAACCTGAATCATGACATCCTCAGGTCTCGAACTGGGACACGTCCAGAAGCACCTGGTAAACAGGCTCAGTCCGCTGGGGCTGGGTTGTGGTAGTACCGTCAGAGGCCCCTTCTAATTTCACTACCCCAGGGCCTCACCCCTGGGTCGGGGAAGGCAGGCCCGGGCAGGGCGAACAGGTCATGGTCCTCCACACAGTCGTCCAATTCCCTTCCTTGGAACAGGGCCTGGTGACGGACGGGGCTGTTCACCCAGTGGGTTATGGACACTCCCTCCATGGTTCTGCCTGCCTCCCAGTCCATGTCCCAGAAAGCCTATTGTGTTGCTGTGTGGCAGAGGGGAGTGAGCTTCACAGTCGCTCAAATTAAATTTACATTTTACATTTTCGTCATTTAGCAGACGCTCTTATCCAGAGCGACTTACAGTTAGTGAATGCATACATATATATATTTTTTTTCATACTGGCCCCCAGTGGGAAACGAACCCACATCCCTGCCGGCCAAACCCTCCCCTACCTTGGACGACGCTGGACCAATTGTGCGCCGCCCCATGGGTCTCCCGGTCGCGGCCGGCTGCGACAGAGCCTGGACTCGAACCAGGATCTCTAGTGGCACAGCTAGCACTGCGATGCAGTGCCTTAGACCACTGCGCCACCCGGAAAGAAAAGAAAGTCGCTATGGAGCAAACTGAATATGAGAAGATATCCAGCAACTCTTGGTAGGACAGGGGAGGTTTGCTTCCAAAGTAAATCTTCTATTGTTAAAACCATCTGCATCCCAGTGCTAGTCAGTCTTCTATTGTTGCCATGGCAAAGCAGAGGATTGAGATTGGCGGTCTGTGATCGTGTCGTCTCTCAGCCTCTCAGTCCGAAAACCTCTTGTGTTGCTGTGGCAGAGTCACTGAGCTTGACAGTCGGTCAGATGACATCAAGGCAGGCAGGCCTATATTTAGGACGGCCTGTGATTGGCCCGTGGTTGCTCTACCTATGTTGCTGTGGCAGGGCAGAGGAGTGAGCTTGGCGGACAGTCAGTTGAAATCATTGCAAACTTATCTATATTAAGGACAGCCGGTGTTCCTGGCCAGGGAGTGCGGGGCGGGGGCCAGGAGGTGGGGGCCAGGAGGTGGGGGCATGGCGGTGGGGGCCTGGCGGTGGGGGCCTGGGGGTGGGGGCCTGGGGGTGGGGGCCTGGCGGTGGAGTTCTGGGGGTGGGTCTCAAGTCCTAATAGTGGTGGGAAGGGATCAGACCTGGGTTCAAATTGCTATTTAAAATGTTTCACTTTTCATTTGCTTTAGCCTGCCTGGAGTATCAGATGGGTTTGCACTTTTGCAACAATTTTTTTTGGTTCCACTGACCAGGGAAGCTCAATCAAGCCCAGCTAAAGTATTTGCAATCATTTCAAATAGTATTTGAACTCAGGTCTGGACCTGGTGGTGATATGAGAGGGCTGTTTTTAGAGCTGGCAGATATGCAGCAGGAGATAAGATTGCATATGGACACAGGGCCGGGGAATCCCCATAGAGATACAATATGATGATCTCATTCTGTGGGAATCCCTCGGTCCGCTTGTCATGATGACACCTGCGTGCTCAGTCCCCTCCTGTACTCCCTGTTCACTCATGACTGCATGGCCAGGCACGATTCCAACACAATCATTAAGTTTGCCGATGACACAACATTGGTAGGCCTGATCACCGACAACGACGAGACAGCCTATAGGGAGGAGGTCAGAGACCTGGCCGTGTGGTGCCAGGATAACAACCTCTCCCTCAACGTGACCAAGACAAAGGAGATGATTGTGGACTAAAGGAAAAAAAAGAGGTCTGAGCACGCCCCCATTCTCATCGACGGGGCTGTAGTGGAACAGGTTGAGAGCTTCAAGTTCCTTGGTGTCCACATCACCAACAAACTAACATGGTCCAAGCACACCAAGACAGTTGTGAAGAGGGCACGACAAAGCCTATTCCCCCTAAGGAGACTGAAAAGATTTGGCATGGGTCCTCAGATCCTCAAAAGGTTCTACAGCTGCACCATCGAGAGCATCCTGACTGGTTGCATCACCGCCTGGTATGGCAACTGCTCGGCCTCCGACCGCAAGGCACTACAGAGGGTAGTGCGTACGGCCCAGTACAACACTGGGGCCAAGCTTCCTGCCATCCAGGACCTCTATACCAGGCGGTGTCAGAGGAAGGCCCTAAAAATGGTTAAAGACTCCAGCCACCCTAGTCATAGACTGTTCTCTCTGCTACCGCACGGCAAGCAGTACCGGAGCGCCAAGTCTAGGTCCATGAGGCTTCTAAACAACTTCTACCCCCAAGCCATAAGACTCCTGAACATCTAATCAAATGGCTACCCAGACTATTTGCATTGCCCCCCCCCCCCCCCACACTGCTCCAGAGTCCAATGGCGGCGAGCTTTACACAACTTCAGCAGGCGCTTGGCATTGCTCATGGTGATCTTAGGCTTGTATGCGGCTGCTCGGCCATGGAAACCCATTTCATGAAGCTCCAGAGTAACAGTTATTGTGCTGACGTTGCTTCCAGAGGCAGTTTGGAACTCGGTAGTGAGTGTTGCAACCGAGGACAGACGATCTTTACACGCTACGTGCTTCAGCATTCGGCGGTCCCGTTCTGTGATCTTCTGTGGCCTACCACTTCGCGGCTGAGCCGTTGTTGCTCCTAGACGTTTCCACTTCACAATAACAGCACTTACAGTTGACCGGGGCATCTCTAGCTGGGCAGAAATTTGACAAACTGACTTGTTGGAAAGGTGGCATCCTATGACGGTGCCATGTTGAAAGTCACTGAGCTCTTTAGTACAGGCCATTCTACTGCCAATGTTTGTCTATGGAGATTGCATGACTGTGTGCTCGATTTTATACACTTGTCAGCAACAGGCCGAATCCACTCATTTGAAAGGGTGTCCACATACTTTTATATAAATAGTTTATGTAACTTTCAAAATACAGAAATATGGCCAGTATGATGCATTTTGCTTCAGTAGAAGCAGCAGCAGTAGCAGTAGCAGTAGTAGTAGTAGTAGTAGCAGTAGCAGTATAGTAGTAGTAGTAGTAGTAGTAGTAGTAGTAGTAGTAGTAGTAGTAGTAGTAGCAGTAGTAGTAGTAGTAGTAGTATTAGCAGTAGCAGTAGTAGTAGCAGTAGTAGTAGTGGTAGTAGTAGCAGTAGTAGTATTAGTAGTATTAGTAGCAGTAGTAGTAGTAGTATTAGTAGTATTAGTAGCAGTAGTAGTATTAGCAGTAGTAGAAGCAGTTGTAGTAATAGTAGTAGTAGTAATAGTATTAGCAGTAGATTTTTGCTCTAGCAGTAGTAGTAGTAGTAGTAGTAATAGTAGTAATAGTAACAGTAGTAGTAGCAACAGCAGTAGCAGAATAGTAGTAGTAGTGTTAGTAGTAGTATTAGTAGCAGTATTATTAGTAGTAGTGGTAGTAGCAGCAATTGTAGTAGTAGTAGTAGCAGTAGTAGTAGTAGTAGAAGCAGCAATAGTAGTAGTAGTAGTAGTAGTAGTAGTAGTAGTAGTAGTAGTAGTAGTGGTGGTGGTGGTGGTGGTGGTGGTAGTAGTAGTAGTAGTAGTAGTAGTAGTGGTGAGAGAAAAATGACGTATTTACCTGATTTGTTTGATATTAATAGTTATCAATTACATACTTAACAAAGAGAAAGACATTTCTGTTCTACTAATGCTGTGTTTTGGTAAAGGGATGGTCTCCACAGTAGCTCCCAGCACCTAATCTGGGCGTACGCTCACTAGAGATAGCTTGAGCTAAACCCCTCATTGTTTCTAATCATTCTTGCATCTGGGAAACTAAGCCGGGCTGGGGGTTAAAACAACACAAGGTGGAGATAGCCATAGGATGAACCCAAGGTGGCTTATGATGCCCCCTGATCTGCATGGGAGGGGTGGAACCAGCCATGACTATGCATTTTAGATCTACTATATGAAGATCTCTGCAGTTTCTGTATGCGTGAGCGATCGGCCCAACACTCAAGACTGTTGGGTCGACCAGACTCACTTACTACCTAATTAATACGTTTTGAATAAAGTAATATCCTGACTGGTGATTGACCTTGTCTTTCCTCATTATTGATTAGAATTTCCACGACATAGTAATAGTAGCAATAGCAGTAGCAGTAGTTGTAGTAGCAGCAGCAGTAGTACTAGTAGTAGTACTAGTAGTAGTACTAGTAGTACTACTACTACTAGTAGTAGTAGTAGTAGTAGTAGTAGTAGTAGCAGCAGCAGTAGTACTAGTAGTAGTACTAGTAGTAGTACTAGTAGTACTACTACTAGTAGTAGTAGTAGTAGTAGTAGTAGTGAAAATAGTAGCAGTAGTAATAGCAGTAGTAGCAGTAGTAGAGCTCAGTATAAAAGGGGCAGTAGTAGAGCTCAGTATAACAGGGTCAGTGGTAGAGCTCAGTATAACAGGGTCAGTAGTAGAGCTCAGTATAACAGGGTCAGTAGTAGAGCTCAGTATAACAGGGTCAGTAGTAGAGCTCAGTATAACAGGGTCAGTGGTAGAGCTCAGTATAACAGGGTCAGTAGTAGAGCTCAGTATAACAGGGTCAGTAGTAGAGCTCAGTATAACAGGGTCAGTAGTAGAGCTCAGTGTAACAGGGTCAGTAGTAGAGCTCAGTATAACAGGGTCAGTAGTAGAGCTCAGTATAACAGGGTCAGTAGTAGAGCTCAGTATAACAGGGTCAGTATGGGGACTCAGTATAACAGGGTCAGTAGTAGAGCTCAGTATAACAGGGTCAGTAGTAGAGCTCAGTATAACAGGGTCAGTATGGGGACTCAGTATAACAGGGTCAGTAGTAGAGCTCAGTATAACAGGGTCAGTAGTAGAGCTCAGTATAACAGGGTCAGTATGGGGACTCAGTATAACAGGGTCAGTAGTAGAGCTCAGTATAACAGGGTCAGTATGGGGACTCAGTATAACAGGGTCAGTAGTAGAGCTCAGTATAACAGGGTCAGTGTGGAGCTCAGTATAACAGGGTCAGTAGTAGAGCTCAGTATAACAGGGTCAGTAGTAGAGCTCAGTATAACAGGGTCAATAGTAGAGCTCAGTGTAACAGGGTCAGTAGTAGAGCTCAGTATAACAGGGTCAGCAGTAGAGCTCAGTATAACAGGGTCAGTAGTAGAGCTCAGTATAACAGGGCCAGTAGTAGAGCTCAGTATAACAGGGTCAGTATGGGGACTCAGTATAACAGGGTCAGTAGTAGAGCTCAGTATAACAGGGTCAGTGATAGAGCTCAGTATAACAGGGTCAGTAGTAGAGCTCAGTATAACAGGGTCAGTAGTAGAGCTCAGTATAACAGGGTCAGTAGTAGAGCTCAGTATAACAGGGTCAGTAGTAGAGCTCAGTATAACAGGGTCAGTATGGGGATTCAGTGTAACAGGGTCAGTAGTAGAGCTCAGTATAACAGGGTCAGTATGGGGACTCAGTATAACAGGGTCAGTAGTAGAGCTCAGTATAACAGGGTCAGTAGCAGAGCTCAGTATAACAGGGTCAGTAGTAGAGCTCAGTATAACAGGGTCAGTAGTAGAGCTCAGTTTAACAGGGTCAGTAGTAGAGCTCAGTATAACAGGGTCAGTAGTAGAGCTCAGTATAACAGGGTCAGTAGTAGAGCTCAGTATAACAGGGTCAGTAGTAGAGCTCAGTATAACAGGGTCAGTATGGGGACTCAGTATAACAGGGTCAGTAGTAGAGCTCAGTATAACAGGGTCAGTAGTAGAGCTCAGTATAACAGGGTCAGTATGGGGACTCAGTATAACAGGGTCAGTAGTAGAGCTCAGTATAATGGGGTCAGTAGTAGAGCTCAGTATAACAGGGTCAGTAGTAGAGCTCAGTATAACAGGGTCAGTAGTAGAGCTCAGTATAACAGGGTCAGTAGTAGAGCTCAGTATAACAGGGTCAGTAGTAGAGCTCAGTATAACAGGGTCAGTAGTAGAGCTCAGTATAACAGGGTCAGTAGTAGAGCTCAGTATAACAGGGTCAGTAGTAGTGCTCAGTATAACAGGGTCAGTAGTAGAGCTCAGTATAACAGGGTCAGTAGTAGAGCTCAGTATAACAGGGTCAGTAGTAGAGCTCAGTATAACAGGGTCAGTAGTAGAGCTCAGTATAACAGGGTCAGTAGTAGAGCTCAGTATAACAGGGTCAGTAGTAGAGCTCAGTATAACAGGGTCAGTAGTAGAGCTCAGTATAACAGGGTCAGTAGTAGAGCGCAGTATAACAGGGTCAGTATGGGGACTCAGTATAACAGGGTCAGTAGTAGAGCTCAGTATAACAGGGTCAGTA
This sequence comes from Coregonus lavaretus, assembly GCF_964263955.1. Lineage (NCBI taxonomy): Eukaryota > Metazoa > Chordata > Actinopteri > Salmoniformes > Salmonidae > Coregonus > Coregonus lavaretus. Next base: position 3,348,858 of record NC_140001.1, read on the forward strand.
GTAGAGCTCAGTATAACAGGGTCAGTAGGGGGACTCAGTATAACAGGGTCAGTAGTAGTGCTCAGTATAACATGGTCAGTAGTAGAGCTCAGTATAACAGGGTCAGTAGTAGAGCTCAATATAACAGGGTCAGTATGGGGACTCAGTATAACAGGGTCAGTAGTAGAGCTCAGTATAACAGGGTCAGTAGTAGAGCTCAGTATAACAGGGTCAGTATGGGGACTCAGTATAACATGGTCAGTGGTAGAGCTCAGTATAACAGGGTCAGTAGTAGAGCTCAGTATAACAAGGTCAGTATGGGGACTCAGTATAACAGGGTCAGTAGTAGAGCTCAGTATAACAGGGTCAGTAGTAGAGCTCAGTATAACAGGGTCAGTATGGGGACTCAGTATAACAGGGTCAGTAGTAGAGCTCAGTATAACAGGGTCAGTAGTAGTGCTCAGTATAACAGGGTCAGTAGTAGAGCTCAGTATAACAGGGTCAGTAGTAGAGCTCAGTATAACAGGGTCAGTAGTAGAGCTCAGTATAACAGGGTCAGTAGTAGAGCTCAGTATAACAGGGTCAGTAGTAGAGCTCAGTATAACAGGGTCAGTAGTAGAGCTCAGTATAACAGGGTCAGTAGTAGAGCTCAGTATAACAGGGTCAGTAGTAGAGCTCAGTATAGCAGGGTCAGTAGTAGAGCGCAGTATAACAGGGTCAGTATGGGGACTCAGTATAACAGGGTCAGTAGTAGAGCTCAGTATAACAGGGTCAGTAGTAGAGCTCAGTATAACAGGGTCAGTAGGGGGACTCAGTATAACAGGGTCAGTAGTAGTGCTCAGTATAACAGGGTCAGTAGTAGAGCTCAGTATAACAGGGTCAGTAGTAGAGCTCAATATAACAGGGTCAGTATGGGGACTCAGTATAACAGGGTCAGTAGTAGAGCTCAGTATAACAGGGTCAGTAGTAGAGCTCAGTATAACAGGGTCAGTATGGGGACTCAGTATAACATGGTCAGTGGTAGAGCTCAGTATAACAGGGTCAGTAGTAGAGCTCAGTATAACAAGGTCAGTATGGGGACTCAGTATAACAGGGTCAGTAGTAGAGCTCAGTATAACAGGGTCAGTAGTAGACCTCAGTATAACAGGGTCAGTATGGGGACTCAGTATAACAGGGTCAGTAGTAGAGCTCAGTATAACAGGGTCAGTAGTAGAGCTCAGTATAACAGGGTCAGTATGGGGACTCAGTATAACAGGGTCAGTAGTAGAGCTCAGTATAACAGGGGCAGTAGTAGAGCTCAGTATAACAGGGTCAGTAGTAGAGCTCAGTATAACAGGGTCAGTAGTAGAGCTCAGTATAACAGGGTCAGTAGTAGAGCTCAGTATAACAGGGTCAGTAGTAGAGCTCAGTATAACAGGGTCAGTAGTAGAGCTCAGTATAACAGGGTCAGTAGTAGAGCTCAGTATAACAGGGTCAGTAGTAGAGCTCAGTATAACAGGGTCAGTAGTAGAGCTCAGTATAACAGGGTCAGTAGTAGTGCTCAGTATAACAGGGTCAGTAGTAGAGCTCAGTATAACAGGGTCAGTATGGGGACTCAGTATAATAGGGTCAGTAGTAGAGCTCAGTATAACAGGGTCAGTTGTAGAGCTCAGTATAACAGGGTCAGTAGTAGAGCTCAGTATAACAGGGTCAGTTGTAGAGCTCAGTATAACAGGGTCAGTAGTAGAGCTCAGTATAACAGGGTCAGTAGTAGATGCTCTCCATCTTGTTAGCTACTATTTTGTATTTTATTTATGTGGATAAAGCATTGACGTATAGTTACGTTCCTATACGCCAAAAGCATCCATCATTGAAACAAGACCCTTGTCACTGTGTTGCCTAGTTGCTGTGTTGCCTAGTTGCTGTGTTGTCTAGTCACTGTGTTGCCTAGTTGCTGTGTTGCCTAGTCGCTGTGTTGCCTAGTCGCTGTGTTGCCTAGTCGCTGTGTTGCCTAGTCACTGTGTTGCCTAGTCGCTGTGTTGCCTAGTCGCTGTGTTGCCTAGTCGCTGTGTTGCCTAGTCACTGTGTTGCCTAGTGGCTGTGTTGCCTAGTCACTGTGTTGCCTAGTCGCTGTGTTGCCTAGTCACTGTGTTGCCTAGTGGCTGTGTTGCCTAGTGGCTGTGTTGCCTAGTCGCTGTGTTGCCTAGTCGCTGTGTTGCCTAGTCGCTGTGTTGCCTAGTCGCTGTGTTGCCTAGTTGCTGTGTTGCCTAGTCGCTGTGTTGCCTAGTGGCTGTGTTGCCTAGTGGCTGTGTTGCCTAGTGGCTGTGTTGCCTAGTGACTGTGTTGCCTAGTGGCTGTGTTGCCTAGTGGCTGTGTTGCCTAGTGGCTGTGTTGCCTAGTCGCTGTGTTGCCTAGTGGCTGTGTTGCCTAGTGGCTGTGTTGCCTAGTGGCTGTGTTGCCTAGTGACTGTGTTGCCTAGTGGCTGTGTTGCCTAGTGGCTGTGTTGCCTAGTGGCTGTGTTGCCTAGTCGCTGTGTTGCCTAGTGGCTGTGTTGCCTAGTGGCTGTGTTGCCTAGTGGCTGTGTTGCCTAGTCGCTGTGTTGCCTAGTGGCTGTGTTGCCTAGTCGCTGTGTTGCCTAGTCGCTGTGTTGCCTAGTGGCTGTGTTGCCTAGTGGCTGTGTTGCCTAGTCACTGTGTTGCCTAGTGGCTGTGTTGCCTAGTCACTGTGTTGCCTAGTCGTTGTGTTGCCTAGTCACTGTGTTGCCTAGTGGCTGTGTTGCCTAGTGGCTGTGTTGTCTAGTCGCTGTGTTGCCTAGTCACTGTGTTGCCTAGTGGCTGTGTTGCCTAGTCGCTGTGTTGCCTAGTGGCTGTGTTGCCTAGTCACTGTGTTGCCTAGTCGTTGTGTTGCCTAGTCACTGTGTTGCCTAGTGGCTGTGTTGCCTAGTGGCTGTGTTGTCTAGTCGCTGTGTTGCCTAGTCACTGTGTTGCCTAGTGGCTGTGTTGCCTAGTCGCTGTGTTGCCTAGTGGCTGTGTTGCCTAGTGGCTGTGTTGCCTAGTGGCTGTGTTGCCTAGTCGCTGTGTTGCCTAGTCGCTGTGTTGCCTAGTCACTGTGTTGCCTAGTCGCTGTGTTGCCTAGTCACTGTGTTGCCTAGTCGTTGTGTTGCCTAGTCACTGTGTTGCCTAGTCGCTGTGTTGCCTAGTGGCTGTGTTGCCTAGTCGCTGTGTTGCCTAGTGGCTGTGTTGCCTAGTGGCTGTGTTGCCTAGTGGCTGTGTTGCCTAGTCGCTGTGTTGCCTAGTCGCTGTGTTGCCTAGTCGCTGTGTTGCCTAGTCGCTGTGTTGCCTAGTCGCTGTGTTGCCTAGTCGCTGTGTTGCCTAGTCGCTGTGTTGCCTAGTCGCTGTGTTGCCTAGTCGCTGTGTTGCCTAGTGGCTGTGTTGCCTAGTGGCTGTGTTGCCTAGTGGCTGTGTTGCCTAGTCACTGTGTTGCCTAGTGGCTGTGTTGCCTAGTGGCTGTGTTGCCTAGTCGCTGTGTTGCCTAGTGGCTGTGTTGCCTAGTGGCTGTGTTGCCTAGTCGCTGTGTTGCCTAGTGGCTGTGTTGCCTAGTCGCTGTGTTGCCTAGTGGCTGTGTTGCCTAGTGGCTGTGTTGCCTAGTCGCTGTGTTGCCTAGTGGCTGTGTTGCTTAGTGGCTGTGTTGCCTAGTCACACACACATACACACGTTAGCAATGAGATCACCTGGAGAAAGTATATACTGCCACATACAGTTGCCATAAAGAAATGAACATCTCTCTCCTCTCTGGGCAACTGTCCTGTAGATGGCACCATATAGTCAGGAATGCGCTGACGCTGTTGAAGGGGATGGAGCAGACGTCAGTGTTCCATCGTGTTTGTTCCTCAGCATTGAATGTCTGGTTGTTTCATGTACTGTAGGTCAGCTGAGGTAAACTCACTCAGATCAGTAGGAAGAACATCTGTATTCTATGGCATTGCAATACATGGGAATTCATAGGCTACATATATAGGGTAAATTCCACAATTAAATAGAACAGTATGATGCTATATCTTTATGGGGTGGGGGGGAATCCTACTATATTCATGCAGGTCATATAAGGTAAAAGGCTAACACATGGCTAACGTAACATCAAAGAACAGGGTAGATTAAAGGCATATGGTGGAGGATAGTGCCCCAGTTTCCCTCTCTCTCCTGGTGGAGGATAGTGCTCCAGTTTCCCTCTCTCTCCTGGTGGAGGATAGTGCTCCAGTTTCCCTCTCTCCTGGTGGAGGATAGTGCTCCAGTTTCCCTCTCTCCTGGTGGAGGATAGTGCTCCAGTTTCCCTCTCTCTCCTGGTGAAGGATAGTGCTCCAGTTTCCCTCTCTCTCCTGGTGGAGGATAGTGATGATATTGATCCAGTTTCCCTCTCTCTCCTGGTGGAGGATAGTGCTCCAGTTTCCCTCTCTCTCCTGGTGGAGGATAGTGCTCCAGTTTCCCTCTCTCTCCTGGTGGAGGATAGTGCTCCAGTTTCCCTCTCTCCTGGTGGAGGATAGTGCTCCAGTTTCCCTCTCTCTCCTGGTGAAGGATAGTGCTCCAGTTTCCCTCTCTCTCCTGGTGAAGGATAGTGCTCCAGTTTCCCTCTCTCTCCTGGTGGAGGATAGTGCCCCAGTTTCCCCCTCTCTCCTGGTGGAGGATAGTGCTCCAGTTTCCCTCTCTCTCCTGGTGGAGGATAGTGCTCCAGTTTCCCTCTCTCTCCTGGTGGAGGATAGTGCTCCAGTTTCCCCCTCTCTCCTGGTGGAGGATAGTGCTCCAGTTTCCCTCTCTCTCCTGGTGGAGGATAGTGCTCCAGTTTCCCTCTCTCTCCTGGTGGAGGATAGTGATGATAGTGCTCCAGTTTCCCTCTCTCTCCTGGTGGAGGATAGTGCTCCAGTTTCCCTCTCTCTCCTGGTGGAGGATAGTGCTCCAGTTTCCCTCTCTCCCCTGGTGGAGGATAGTGATGATAGTGCTCCAGTTTCCCTCTCTCTCCTGGTGGAGGATAGTGCTCCAGTTTCTCTCTCTCTCCTGGTGGAGGATAGTGCTCCAGTTTCCCTCTCTCTCCTGGTGGAGGATAGTGATGATAGTGCTCCAGTTTCCCTCTCTCTCCTGGTGGAGGATAGTGCTCCAGTTTCCCTCTCTCTCCTGGTGGAGGATAGTGCTCCAGTTTCCCTCTCTCTCCTGGTGGAGGATAGTGCTCCAGTTTCCCTCTCTCTCCTGGTGGAGGATAGTGCTCCAGTTTCCCTCTCTCTTCTGGTGAAGGATAGTTCTCCAGTTTCCCTCTCTCCTGGTGGAGGATAGTGCTCCAGTTTCCCTCTCTCTCCTGGTGGAGGATAGTGATCCAGTTTCCCTCTCTCTCCTGGTGGAGGATAGTGCTCCAGTTTCCCTCTCTCTCCTGGTGGAGGATAGTGCCCCAGTTTCCCTCTCTCTCCTGGTGGAGGATAGTGCTCCAGTTTCCCTCTCTCTCCTGGTGGAGGATAGTGCCCCAGTTTCCCTCTCTCTCCTGGTGGAGGATAGTGATCCAGTTTCCCTCTCTCTCCTGGTGGAGGATAGTGCTCCAGTTTCCCTCTCTCTTCTGGTGAAGGATAGTTCTCCAGTTTCCCTCTCTCCTGGTGGAGGATAGTGATCCAGTTTCCCTCTCTCTCCTGGTGGAGGATAGTGCTCCAGTTTCTCTCTCTCTCCTGGTGGAGGATAGTGATGATAGTGCTCCAGTTTCCCTGTCACTCCTGGTGGAGGATAGTGCTCCAGTTTCCCTCTCTCTCCTGGTGGAGGATAGTGATGATATTCATCCAGTTTCCCTCTCTCTCCTGGTGGAGGATAGTGATGATATTGATCCAGTTTCCCTCTCTTTCCTGGTGGAGGATAGTGATGATATTGATCCAGTTTCCCTCTCTCTCATAGCCCTGTGTGTTCATCATGCACAGTCATTTTCACTCAGCAAAACCAGAAACGGCCAATCGAATGCCAAACAAAATGAAACATTTATAGAGTCTGACTGTGTGGTAAAGAACTACGTAGGGGAAACATGATAGAAATAGTGATTCTGGCCAATTAGATGTCTTGACACCTCTGTGAGCCAACATGTCATCACCACAGCCTGCTGTTTCTAGCCTGAGTTCCAGATCTGTTTGTGTAGCTTGCCAACTCAATTGCTGTCATTGACACGATTGGTGGAGTTGGCAAGACAGCACAAACAGATCTGACTCGAGCCACAAGGTTTCTCCTCTCCTGAAGTCTGCCATTACGTCTGTTTACCTTGTGTGACTGGAGACACTGTGACAGCTGATGATATGTGATATGGGACAGACTCCTCTTAGAAGTGGACAGAAGAAGTTGTCTCTCCCGCCATAGAAACAAAAAGATACAGAACACAGTGTGTTTGGGTTAACTGTGACCTTCATCAAGCGCTGGAGTCCAGAGACTGATGAGACTGACAGGTCTGAATGACACTGTTCCAACTCCTTGTGACTCTGAGGCAGTCCTAATATGGTGTTGTGACCAATAGGATTACCTCAGTCCTATATGGAGACCGTACTGATGGTGTTGTGACCAATAGGATTACCTCAGTCCTATATGGAGACCGTACTGATGGTGTTGTGACCAATAGGATTACCTCAGTCCTATATGGAGAACGTACTGATGGTGTTGTGACCAATAGGATTACCTCAGTCCTATATGGAGACCGTACTGATGGTGTTGTGACCAATAGGATTACCTCAGTCCTATATGGACACCATACTGATGGTGTTGTGACCAATAGGATTACCTCAGTCCTATATGGAGACCATACTGATGGTGTTGTGACCAATAGGATTACCTCAGTCCTATATGGAGACCGTACTGATGGTGTTGTGACCAATAGGATTACCTCAGTCCTATATGGAGACCGTACTGATGGTGTTGTGACCAATAGGATTACCTCAGTCCTATATGGAGACCATACTGATGGTGTTGTGACCAATAGGATTACCTCAGTCCTATATGGAGACCATACTGATGGTGTTGTGACCAATAGGATTACCTCAGTCCTATATGGAGACCATACCGATGGTGTTGTGATCAATAGGATTACCTCAGTCCTATATGGAGACCGTACTGATGGTGTTGTGACCAATAGGATTACATCAGTCCTATATGGAGACCGTACTGATGGTGTTGTGACCAATAGGATTACCTCAGTCCTATATGGAGACCGTACTGATGGTGTTGTGACCAATAGGATTACCTCAGTCCTATATGGAGACCGTAACGATGGTGTTGTGATCAATAGGATTACCTCAGTCCTATATGGAGACCGTACTGATGGTGTTGTGACCAATAGGATTACATCAGTCCTATATGGAGACCGTACTGATGGTGTTGTGACCAATAGGATTACCTCAGTCCTATATGGAGACCGTACTGATGGTGTTGTGACCAATAGGATTACATCAGTCCTATATGGAGACCATACTGATGGTGTTGTGACCAATAGGATTTCCTCAGTCCTATATGGAGACCATACTGATGGTGTTGTGACCAATAGGATTACCTCAGTCCTATATGGAGACCGTACTGATGGTGTTACGACCAATAGGATTACCTCAGTCCTACATGGAGACCGTACCGATGGTGTTGTGACCAATAGGATTACCTCAGTCCTATATGGAGACCGTACCGATGGTGTTGTGACCAATAGGATTACCTCAGTCCTATATGGAGAACGTACTGATGGTGTTGTGACCAATAGGATTACATCAGTCCTATATGGAGACTATACTGATGGTGTTGTGACCAATAGGATTACCTCAGTCCTATATGGAGACCGTACTCAGTGTGTTGTGACCAATAGGATTACCTCAGTCCTATATGGAGACCGTACTGATGGTGTTGTGACCAATAGGATTACCTCAGTCCTATATGGAGACCGTACTGATGGTGTTGTGACCAATAGGATTACCTCAGTCCTATATGGAGACCGTACTGATGGTGTTGTGACCAATAGAATTACCTCAGTCCTATATGGAGACCGTACTGATGGTGTTGTGACCAATAGGATTACCTCAGTCCTATATGGAGACCGTACTGATGGTGTTGTGACCAATAGGATTACCTCAGTCCTATATGGAGACTGTACTGATGGTGTTGTGATCAATAGGATTATTTCAGTCCCATATGGAGACCGTACTGATGGTGTTGTGACCAATAGGATTACCTCAGTCCTATATGGACACCATACTGATGGTGTTACGACCAATAGGATTACCTCAGTCCTATATGGAGACCGTACTGATGGTGTTGTGACCAATAGGATTATTTCAGTCCCATATGGAGACCGTACTGATGGTGTTTTGACCAATAGGATTACCTCAGTCCTATATGGACACCATACTGATGGTGTTGTGACCAATAGGATTACCTCAGTCCTATATGGAAACCATACTGATGGTGTTGTGACCAATAGGATTATTTCAGTCCCATATGGAGACCGTACTGATGGTGTTGTGACCAATAGGATTACCTCAGTCCTCTATGGACACCATACTGATGGTGTTACGACCAATAGGATTACCTCAGTCCTATATGGAGACCGTACTGATGGTGTTGTGACCAATAGGATTATTTCAGTCCCATATGGAGACCGTACTGATGGTGTTTTGACCAATAGGATTACCTCAGTCCTATATGGACACCATACTGATGGTGTTGTGACCAATAGGATTACCTCAGTCCTATATGGACACCGTACTGATGGTGTTGTGACCAATAGGATTACCTCAGTCCTATATGGAGACCGTACTGATGGTGTTGTGACCGATAGGATTACCTCAGTCCTATATGGAGACCGTACTGATGGTGTTGTGACCAATAGGATTACCTCAGTCCTATATGGACACCATACTGATGGTGTTGTGACCAATAGGAATACCTCAGTCCTATATGATGGTGTTGTGACCAATAGGATTACCTCAGTCCTATATGGAGACCATACTGATGGTGTTGTGACCAATAGGATTACCTCAGTCCTATATGGAGACCGTACTGATGGTGTTGTGACCAATAGGATTACCTCAGTCCTATATGGAGACCGTACTAATGGTGTTGTGACCAATAGGATTACCTCAGTCCTATATGGAGACCGTACTGATGGTGTTGTGACCAATAGGATTACCTCAGTCCTATATGGAGACCGTACCGATGGTGTTGTGATCAATAGGATTACCTCAGTCCTATATGGAGACCGTACTGATGGTGTTGTGACCAATAGGATTACCTCAGTCCTATATGGAGACCGTACTCAGTGTGTTGTGACCAATAGGATTACCTCAGTCCTATATGGAGACAGTACTGATGGGGTTGTGACCAATAGGATTACCTCAGTCCTATATGGAGAACGTACTGATGGTGTTGTGACCAATAGGATTACCTCAGTCCTATATGGAGACCGTACTCAGTGTGTTGTGACCAATAGGATTACCTCAGTCCTATATGGAGACCGTACTGATGGTGTTGTGACCAATAGGATTACCTCAGTCCTATATGGACACCATACTGATGGTGTTGTGACCAATAGGATTACCTCAGTCCTATATGATGGTGTTGTGACCAATAGGATTACCTCAGTCCTATATGGAGACCATACTGATGGTGTTGTGACCAATAGGATTACCTCAATCCTATATGGAGACCGTACTGATGGTGTTGTGACCAATAGGATTACCTCAGTCCTATATGGACACCGTACCGATGGTGTTGTGACCGATAGGATTACCTCAGTCCTATATGGAGACCGTAATGATGGTGTTGTGACCAATAGGATTACCTCAGTCCTATATGGACACCATACTGATGGTGTTGTGACCAATAGGATTACCTCAGTCCTATATGATGGTGTTGTGACCAATAGGATTACCTCAGTCCTATATGGAGACCATACTGATGGTGTTGTGACCAATAGGATTACCTCAATCCTATATGGAGACCGTACTGATGGTGTTGTGACCAATAAGATTACCTCAGTCCTATATGGAGACCGTACTGATGGTGTTGTGACCAATAGGATTACCTCAGTCCTATATGGAGACCGTACCGATGGTGTTGTGATCAATAGGATTACCTCAGTCCTATATGGTGACCATACTGATGGTGTTGTGACCAATAGGATTACCTCAGTCCTATATGGAGACCGTACTCAGTGTGTTGTGACCAATAGGATTACCTCAGTCCTATATGGACACCGTACCGATGGTGTTGTGACCAATAGGATTACCTCTGTCCTATATGGAGACCGTACTGATGTTGTTGTGACCAATAGGATTACCTCAGTCCTATATGGAGACCGTACTGATGGTGTTGTGACCAATAGGATTACCTCAGTCCTATATGGAGACCGTACTGATGGTGTTGTGACCAATAGAATTACCTCAGTCCTATGTGGAGACCGTACTGATGGTGTTGTGATCAATAGGATTACCTCAGTCCTATATGGAGACCGTACTGATGGTGTTGTGACCAATAGGATTACCTCAGTCCTATATGGAGACTGTACTTATGGTGTTGTGATCAATAGGATTACCTCAGTCCTATATGGAAACCATACTGATGGTGTTGTGACCAATAGGATTATTTCAGTCCCATATGGAGACCGTACTGATTGTGTTGTGACCAATAGGATTACCTCAGTCATATATGGAGACCATACTGATGGTGTTACGACCAATAGGATTACCTCAGTCCTATATGGAGACTGTACTGATGGTGTTGTGAGCAATAGGATTATTTCAGTCCCATATGGAGACCGTACTGATGGTGTTTTGACCAATAGGATTACCTCAGTCCTATATGGACACCATACTGATGGTAGTTGTGACCAATAGGATTACCTCAGTCCTATATGGACACCGTACTGATGGTGTTGTGACCAATAGGATTACCTCAGTCCTATATGGAGACCGTACTGATGGTGTTGTGACCAATAGGATTAACTCAGTCCTATATGGACACCATACTGATGGTGTTGTGACCAATAGGATTACCTCAGTCCTATATGGAGACCATACTGATGGTGTTGTGACCAATAGGATTACCTCAGTCCTATATGGAGACCGTACTGATGGTGTTGTGACCAATAGGATTACCTCAGTCCTATATGGAGACCGTACTGATGGTGTTGTGACCAATAGGATTACCTCAGTCCTATATGGAGACCGTACCGATGGTGTTGTGATCAATAGGATTACCTCAGTCCTATATGGAGACCGTACTGATGGTGTTGTGACCAATAGGATTACATCAGTCCTATATGGAGACCGTACTGATGGTGTTGTGACCAATAGGATTACCTCAGTCCTATATGGAGACCGTACTGATGGTGTTGTGACCAATAGGATTACATCAGTCCTATATGGAGACCATATTGATGGTGTTGTGACCAATAGGATTACCTCAGTCCTATATGGAGACCATACTGATGGTGTTGTGACCAATAGGATTACCTCAGTCCTATATGGAGACCGTACTGATGGTGATCAGTACGGTCTCCATATAGGACTGAGGTATATCCTATATGGACACCGTACTGATGGTGTTGTGACCAATAGGATTACCTCAGTCCTATATGGAGACCGTACTGATGGTGTTGTGACCGATAGGATTACCTCAGTCCTATATGGAGACCGTACTGAAGGTGTTGTGACCAATAGGATTACCTCAGTCCTATATGGACACCATACTGATGGTGTTGTGACCAATAGGATTACCTCAGTCCTATATGATGGTGTTGTGACCAATAGGATTACCTCAGTCCTATATGGACACCATACTGATGGTGTTGTGACCAATATGATTACCTCAGACCTATATGGAGACCATACTGATGGTGTTGTGACCAATAGGATTACCTCAGTCCTATATGGAGACCGTACTGATGGTGTTGTGACCAATAGGATTACCTCAGTCCTATATGGAGACCGTACTGATGGTGTTGTGACCAATAGGATTACCTCAGTCCTATATGGAGACCGTACCGATGGTGTTGTGATCAATAGGATTACCTCAGTCCTATATGGAGACCGTACTGATGGTGTTGTGACCAATAGGATTACATCAGTCCTATATGGAGACCGTACTGATGGTGTTGTGACCAATAGGATTACCTCAGTCCTATATGGAGACCGTACTGATGGTGTTGTGACCAATAGGATTACATCAGTCCTATATGGAGACCATACTGATGGTGTTGTGACCAATAGGATTACCTCAGTCCTATATGGAGACCATACTGATGGTGTTGTGACCAATAGGATTACCTCAGTCCTATATGGAGACTGTACTGATGGTGTTGTGACCAATAGGATTACCTCAGTCCTATATGGAGACCGTACTGATGGTGTTGTGACCAATAGGATTACCTCAGTCCTATATGGACACCGTACCGATGGTGTTGTGACCAATAGGATTACCGCTGTCCTATATGGAGACCGTATTGATGGTGTTGTGACCAATAGGATTACCTCAGTCCTATATGGAGACCATACTGATGGTGTTGTGACCAATAGGATTACCTCAGTCCTATATGGAGACCGTACTGATGGTGATCAGTACGGTCTCCATATAGGACTGAGGTATATCCTATATGGACACCGTACTGATGGTGTTGTGACCAATAGGATTACCTCAGTCCTATATGGAGACCGTACTGATGGTGTTGTGACCGATAGGATTACCTCAGTCCTATATGGAGACCGTACTGAAGGTGTTGTGACCAATAGGATTACCTCAGTCCTATATGGACACCATACTGATGGTGTTGTGACCAATAGGATTACCTCAGTCCTATATGATGGTGTTGTGACCAATAGGATTACCTCAGTCCTATATGGACACCATACTGATGGTGTTGTGACCAATATGATTACCTCAGACCTATATGGAGACCATACTGATGGTGTTGTGACCAATAGGATTACCTCAGTCCTATATGGAGACCGTACTGATGGTGTTGTGACCAATAGGATTACCTCAGTCCTATATGGAGACCGTACTGATGGTGTTGTGACCAATAGGATTACCTCAGTCCTATATGGAGACCGTACCGATGGTGTTGTGATCAATAGGATTACCTCAGTCCTATATGGAGACCGTACTGATGGTGTTGTGACCAATAGGATTACATCAGTCCTATATGGAGACCGTACTGATGGTGTTGTGACCAATAGGATTACCTCAGTCCTATATGGACACCATACTGATGGTGTTGTGACCAATAGGATTACCTCAGTCCTATATGATGGTGTTGTGACCAATAGGATTACCTCAGTCCTATATGGAGACCATACTGATGGTGTTGTGACCAATAGGATTACCTCAATCCTATATGGAGACCGTACTGATGGTGTTGTGACCAATAGGATTACCTCAGTCCTATATGGACACCGTACCGATGGTGTTGTGACCGATAGGATTACCTCAGTCCTATATGGAGACCGTAATGATGGTGTTGTGACCAATAGGATTACCTCAGTCCTATATGGACACCATACTGATGGTGTTGTGACCAATAGGATTACCTCAGTCCTATATGATGGTGTTGTGACCAATAGGATTACCTCAGTCCTATATGGAGACCATACTGATGGTGTTGTGACCAATAGGATTACCTCAATCCTATATGGAGACCGTACTGATGGTGTTGTGACCAATAAGATTACCTCAGTCCTATATGGAGACCGTACTGATGGTGTTGTGACCAATAGGATTACCTCAGTCCTATATGGAGACCGTACCGATGGTGTTGTGATCAATAGGATTACCTCAGTCCTATATGGTGACCATACTGATGGTGTTGTGACCAATAGGATTACCTCAGTCCTATATGGAGACCGTACTCAGTGTGTTGTGACCAATAGGATTACCTCAGTCCTATATGGACACCGTACCGATGGTGTTGTGACCAATAGGATTACCTCTGTCCTATATGGAGACCGTACTGATGTTGTTGTGACCAATAGGATTACCTCAGTCCTATATGGAGACCGTACTGATGGTGTTGTGACCAATAGGATTACCTCAGTCCTATATGGAGACCGTACTGATGGTGTTGTGACCAATAGAATTACCTCAGTCCTATGTGGAGACCGTACTGATGGTGTTGTGATCAATAGGATTACCTCAGTCCTATATGGAGACCGTACTGATGGTGTTGTGACCAATAGGATTACCTCAGTCCTATATGGAGACTGTACTTATGGTGTTGTGATCAATAGGATTACCTCAGTCCTATATGGAAACCATACTGATGGTGTTGTGACCAATAGGATTATTTCAGTCCCATATGGAGACCGTACTGATTGTGTTGTGACCAATAGGATTACCTCAGTCATATATGGAGACCATACGGATGGTGTTACGACCAATAGGATTACCTCAGTCCTATATGGAGACTGTACTGATGGTGTTGTGAGCAATAGGATTATTTCAGTCCCATATGGAGACCGTACTGATGGTGTTTTGACCAATAGGATTACCTCAGTCCTATATGGACACCATACTGATGGTAGTTGTGACCAATAGGATTACCTCAGTCCTATATGGACACCGTACTGATGGTGTTGTGACCAATAGGATTACCTCAGTCCTATATGGAGACCGTACTGATGGTGTTGTGACCAATAGGATTAACTCAGTCCTATATGGACACCATACTGATGGTGTTGTGACCAATAGGATTACCTCAGTCCTATATGGAGACCATACTGATGGTGTTGTGACCAATAGGATTACCTCAGTCCTATATGGAGACCGTACTGATGGTGTTGTGACCAATAGGATTACCTCAGTCCTATATGGAGACCGTACTGATGGTGTTGTGACCAATAGGATTACCTCAGTCCTATATGGAGACCGTACCGATGGTGTTGTGATCAATAGGATTACCTCAGTCCTATATGGAGACCGTACTGATGGTGTTGTGACCAATAGGATTACATCAGTCCTATATGGAGACCGTACTGATGGTGTTGTGACCAATAGGATTACCTCAGTCCTATATGGAGACCGTACTGATGGTGTTGTGACCAATAGGATTACATCAGTCCTATATGGAGACCATATTGATGGTGTTGTGACCAATAGGATTACCTCAGTCCTATATGGAGACCATACTGATGGTGTTGTGACCAATAGGATTACCTCAGTCCTATATGGAGACCATACTGATGGTGATCAGTACGGTCTCCATATAGGACTGAGGTATATCCTATATGGACACCGTACTGATGGTGTTGTGACCAATAGGATTACCTCAGTCCTATATGGAGACCGTACTGATGGTGTTGTGACCGATAGGATTACCTCAGTCCTATATGGAGACCGTACTGAAGGTGTTGTGACCAATAGGATTACCTCAGTCCTATATGGACACCATACTGATGGTGTTGTGACCAATAGGATTACCTCAGTCCTATATGATGGTGTTGTGACCAATAGGATTACCTCAGTCCTATATGGACACCATACTGATGGTGTTGTGACCAATATGATTACCTCAGACCTATATGGAGACCATACTGATGGTGTTGTGACCAATAGGATTACCTCAGTCCTATATGGAGACCGTACTGATGGTGTTGTGACCAATAGGATTACCTCAGTCCTATATGGAGACCGTACTGATGGTGTTGTGACCAATAGGATTACCTCAGTCCTATATGGAGACCGTACCGATGGTGTTGTGATCAATAGGATTACCTCAGTCCTATATGGAGACCGTACTGATGGTGTTGTGACCAATAGGATTACATCAGTCCTATATGGAGACCGTACTGATGGTGTTGTGACCAATAGGATTACCTCAGTCCTATATGGAGACCGTACTGATGGTGTTGTGACCAATAGGATTACATCAGTCCTATATGGAGACCATACTGATGGTGTTGTGACCAATAGGATTACCTCAGTCCTATATGGAGACCATACTGATGGTGTTGTGACCAATAGGATTACCTCAGTCCTATATGGAGACTGTACTGATGGTGTTGTGACCAATAGGATTACCTCAGTCCTATATGGAGACCGTACTGATGGTGTTGTGACCAATAGGATTACCTCAGTCCTATATGGACACCGTACCGATGGTGTTGTGACCAATAGGATTACCGCTGTCCTATATGGAGACCGTATTGATGGTGTTGTGACCAATAGGATTACCTCAGTCCTATATGGAGACCTTACTGATGGTGTTGTGACCAATAGGATTACCTCAGTCCTATATGGAGACCGTACTGATGGTGATCAGTACGGTCTCCATATAGGACTGAGGTATATCCTATATGGACACCGTACTGATGGTGTTGTGACCAATAGGATTACCTCAGTCCTATATGGAGACCGTACTGATGGTGTTGTGACCGATAGGATTACCTCAGTCCTATATGGAGACCGTACTGAAGGTGTTGTGACCAATAGGATTACCTCAGTCCTATATGGACACCATACTGATGGTGTTGTGACCAATAGGATTACCTCAGTCCTATATGATGGTGTTGTGACCAATAGGATTACCTCAGTCCTATATGGACACCATACTGATGGTGTTGTGACCAATATGATTACCTCAGACCTATATGGAGACCATACTGATGGTGTTGTGACCAATAGGATTACCTCAGTCCTATATGGAGACCGTACTGATGGTGTTGTGACCAATAGGATTACCTCAGTCCTATATGGAGACCGTACTGATGGTGTTGTGACCAATAGGATTACCTCAGTCCTATATGGAGACCGTACCGATGGTGTTGTGATCAATAGGATTACCTCAGTCCTATATGGAGACCGTACTGATGGTGTTGTGACCAATAGGATTACATCAGTCCTATATGGAGACCGTACTGATGGTGTTGTGACCAATAGGATTACCTCAGTCCTATATGGAGACCGTACTGATGGTGTTGTGACCAATAGGATTACATCAGTCCTATATGGAGACCATACTGATGGTGTTGTGACCAATAGGATTACCTCAGTCCTATATGGAGACCATACTGATGGTGTTGTGACCAATAGGATTACCTCAGTCCTATATGGAGACTGTACTGATGGTGTTGTGACCAATAGGATTACCTCAGTCCTATATGGAGACCGTACTGATGGTGTTGTGACCAATAGGATTACCTCAGTCCTATATGGACACCGTACCGATGGTGTTGTGACCAATAGGATTACCGCTGTCCTATATGGAGACCGTACTGATGGTGTTGTGACCAATAGGATTACCTCAGTCCTATATGGAGACCGTACTGATGGTGTTGTGACCAATAGGATTACCTCAGTCCTATATGGAGACCATACTGATGGTGTTGTGACCAATAGGATTACCTCAGTCCTATATGGACACCGTACCGATGGTGTTGTGACCAATAGGATTACCTCTGTCCTATATGGAGACCGTACTGATGGTGTTGTGACCAATAGGATTACCTCAGTCCTATATGGAGACCGTACTGATGGTGTTGTGACCAATAGGATTACCTCAGTCCTATATGGAGACCGTACTGATGGTGTTGTGACCAATAGGATTACTTCAGTCCTATATGGAGACCGTACTCAGTGTGTTGTGACCAATAGGATTACCTCAGTCCTATATGGAGACCATACTGATGGTGTTACGACCAATAGGATTACCTCAGTCCTACATGGAGACTGTACCGATGGTGTTGTGACCAATAGGATTACCTCAGTCCTATATGGAGACCGTACCGATGGTGTTGTGACCAATAGGATTACCTCAGTCCTATATGGAGACCGTACTGATGGTGTTGTGACCAATAGGATTACATCAGTCCTATATGGAGACCATACTGATGGTGTTGTGACCAATAGGATTACCTCAGTCCTATATGGAGACCGTACTGATGGTGTTGTGACCAATAGGATTACCTCAGTCCTATATGGAGACCGTACTGATGGTATTGTGACCAATAGGATTACCTCAGTCCTATATGGAGACCGTACTGATGGTGTTGTGACCAATAGAATTACCTCAGTCCTATATGGAGACCGTACTGATGGTGTTGTGACCAATAGGATTACCTCAGTCCTATATGGACACCGTACTGATGGTGTTGTGACCAATAGGATTACCTCAGTCCTATATGGAGACCGTACTGATGGTGTTGTGACCGATAGGATTACCTCAGTCCTATATGGAGACCGTACTGAAGGTGTTGTGACCAATAGGATTACCTCAGTCCTATATGGACACCATACTGATGGTGTTGTGACCAATAGGCTTACCTCAGTCCTATATGGAGACAGTACTGATGGTGTTGTGATCAATAGGATTACCTCAGTCCTATATGGAGACAGTACTGATGGTGTTGTGATCAATAGGCTTACTTCAGTCCTATATGGAGAACGTACTGATGGTGTTGTGACCAATAGGATTACCTCAGTCCTATATGGAGAACATACTGATGGTGTTGTGACCAATAGGATTACCTCAGTCCTATATGGAGACCGTACTGATGGTGTTGTGACCAATAGGATTACCTCAGTCCTATATGGAGACCGTACTGATGGTGTTGTGACCAATAGGATTACCTCAGTCCTATTTGGAGACCGTACTGATGGTGTTGTGACCAATAGGATTACCTCAGTCCTATATGGAGACCGTACTGATGGTGTTGTGACCAATAGGATTACCTCAGTCCTATATGGACACCATACTGATGGTGTTGTGATCAATAGGATTACCTCAGTCCTATATGGAGACCATACTGATGGTGTTGTGACCAATATGATTACTTCAGTCCGATATGGAGACAGTACTGATGGGGTTGTGACCAATAGGATTACCTCAGTCCTATATGGAGACCGTACTGATGGTGTTGTGACCAATAGGATTACCTCAGTCCTATATGGAGACCGTACTGATGGTGTTGTGACCAATAGAATTACCTCAGTCCTATATGGAGACCGTACTGATGGTGTTGTGACCAATAGGATTACCTCAGTCCTATATGGACACCGTACTGATGGTGTTGTGACCAATAGGATTACCTCAGTCCTATATGGAGACCGTACTGATGGTGTTGTGACCGATAGGATTACCTCAGTCCTACATGGAGACCGTACTGAAGGTGTTGTGACCAATAGGATTACCTCAGTCCTATATGGACACCATACTGATGGTTTTGTGACCAATAGGATTACCTCAGTCCTATATGATGGTGTTGTGACCAATAGGATTACCTCAGTCCTATATGGACACCGTACTGATGGTGTTGTGACCAATATGATTACCTCAGACCTATATGGAGACCATACTGATGGTGTTGTGACCAATAGGATTACCTCAGTCCTATATGGAGACCGTACTGATGGTGTTGTGACCAATAGGATTACCTCAGTCCTATATGGAGACCGTACTGATGGTGTTGTGACCAATAGGATTACCTCAGTCCTATATGGAGACCGTACCGATGGTGTTGTGATCAATAGGATTACCTCAGTCCTATATGGAGACCGTACTGATGGTGTTGTGACCAATAGGATTACATCAGTCCTATATGGAGACCGTACTGATGGTGTTGTGACCAATAGGATTACCTCAGTCCTATATGGAGACCGTACCGATGGTGTTGTGATCAATAGGATTACCTCAGTCCTATATGGAGACCGTACTGATGGTGTTGTGACCAATAGGATTACATCAGTCCTATATGGAGACCGTACTGATGGTGTTGTGACCAATAGGATTACCTCAGTCCTATATGGAGACCGTACTGATGGTGTTGTGACCAATAGGATTACCTCAGTCCTATATGGAGAACATACTGATGGTGTTGTGACCAATAGGATTACCTCAGTCCTATATGGAGACCGTACTGATGGTGTTGTGACCAATAGGATTACCTCAGTCCTATATGGAGACCGTACTGATGGTGTTGTGACCAATATGATTACCTCAGTCCTATTTGGAGACCGTACTGATGGTGTTGTGACCAATAGGATTACCTCAGTCCTATATGGAGACCGTACTGATGGTGTTGTGACCAATAGGATTACCTCAGTCCTATATGGACACCATACTGATGGTGTTGTGATCAATAGGATTACCTCAGTCCTATATGGAGACCATACTGATGGTGTTGTGACCAATATGATTACTTCAGTCCGATATGGAGACAGTACTGATGGGGTTGTGACCAATAGGATTACCTCAGTCCTATATGGAGACCGTACTGATGGTGTTGTGACCAATAGGATTACCTCAGTCCTATATGGAGACCGTACTGATGGTGTTGTGACCAATAGAATTACCTCAGTCCTATATGGAGACCGTACTGATGGTGTTGTGACCAATAGGATTACCTCAGTCCTATATGGACACCGTACTGATGGTGTTGTGACCAATAGGATTACCTCAGTCCTATATGGAGACCGTACTGATGGTGTTGTGACCGATAGGATTACCTCAGTCCTACATGGAGACCGTACTGAAGGTGTTGTGACCAATAGGATTACCTCAGTCCTATATGGACACCATACTGATGGTTTTGTGACCAATAGGATTACCTCAGTCCTATATGATGGTGTTGTGACCAATAGGATTACCTCAGTCCTATATGGACACCGTACTGATGGTGTTGTGACCAATATGATTACCTCAGACCTATATGGAGACCATACTGATGGTGTTGTGACCAATAGGATTACCTCAGTCCTATATGGAGACCGTACTGATGGTGTTGTGACCAATAGGATTACCTCAGTCCTATATGGAGACCGTACTGATGGTGTTGTGACCAATAGGATTACCTCAGTCCTATATGGAGACCGTACCGATGGTGTTGTGATCAATAGGATTACCTCAGTCCTATATGGAGACCGTACTGATGGTGTTGTGACCAATAGGATTACATCAGTCCTATATGGAGACCGTACTGATGGTGTTGTGACCAATAGGATTACCTCAGTCCTATATGGAGACCGTACTGATGGTGTTGTGACCAATAGGATTACATCAGTCCTATATGGAGACCATACTGATGGTGTTGTGACCAATAGGATTACCTCAGTCCTATATGGAGACCATACTGATGGTGTTGTGACCAATAGGATTACCTCAGTCCTATATGGAGACCGTACTGATGGTGTTGTGACCAATAGGATTACCTCAGTCCTATATGGAGACCGTACTGATGGTGTTGTGACCAATAGGATTACCTCAGTCCTATATGGAGACCGTACTGATGGTGTTGTGACCAATAGGATTACTTCAGTCCTATATGGAGACCGTACTCAGTGTGTTGTGACCAATAGGATTACCTCAGTCCTATATGGAGACCATACTGATGGTGTTACGACCAATAGGATTACCTCAGTCCTACATGGAGACTGTACCGATGGTGTTGTGACCAATAGGATTACCTCAGTCCTATATGGAGACCGTACCGATGGTGTTGTGACCAATAGGATTACCTCAGTCCTATATGGAGACCGTACTGATGGTGTTGTGACCAATAGGATTACATCAGTCCTATATGGAGACCATACTGATGGTGTTGTGACCAATATGATTACCTCAGTCCTATATGGAGACCGTACTGATGGTGTTGTGACCAATAGGATTACCTCAGTCCTATATGGAGACCGTACTGATGGTATTGTGACCAATAGGATTACCTCAGTCCTATATGGAGACCGTACTGATGGTGTTGTGACCAATAGAATTACCTCAGTCCTATATGGAGACCGTACTGATGGTGTTGTGACCAATAGGATTACCTCAGTCCTATATGGACACCGTACTGATGGTGTTGTGACCAATAGGATTACCTCAGTCCTATATGGAGACCGTACTGATGGTGTTGTGACCGATAGGATTACCTCAGTCCTATATGGAGACCGTACTGAAGGTGTTGTGACCAATAGGATTACCTCAGTCCTATATGGACACCATACTGATGGTGTTGTGACCAATAGGCTTACCTCAGTCCTATATGGAGACAGTACTGATGGTGTTGTGATCAATAGGATTACCTCAGTCCTATATGGAGACAGTACTGATGGTTTTGTGATCAATAGGCTTACTTCAGTCCTATATGGAGAACGTACTGATGGTGTTGTGACCAATAGGATTACCTCAGTCCTATATGGAGAACGTACTGATGGTGTTGTGACCAATAGGATTACCTCAGTCCTATATGGAGACCGTACTGATGGTGTTGTGACCAATAGGATTACCTCAGTCCTATATGGAGACCGTACTGATGGTGTTGTGACCAATAGGATTACCTCAGTCCTATTTGGAGACCGTACTGATGGTGTTGTGACCAATAGGATTACCTCAGTCCTATATGGAGACCGTACTGATGGTGTTGTGACCAATAGGATTAACTCAGTCCTATATGGACACCATACTGATGGTGTTGTGATCAATAGGATTACCTCAGTCCTATATGGAGACCATACTGATGGTGTTGTGACCAATATGATTACTTCAGTCCGATATGGAGACAGTACTGATGGGGTTGTGACCAATAGGATTACCTCAGTCCTATATGGAGACCGTACTGATGGTGTTGTGACCAATACGATTACCTCAGTCCTATATGGAGACCGTACTGATGGTGTTGTGACCAATAGGATTACCTCAGTCCTATATGGAGACCATACTGATGGTGTTGTGACCAATATGATTACTTCAGTCCGATATGGAGACAGTACTGATGGGGTTGTGACCAATAGGATTACCTCAGTCCTATATGGAGACCGTACTGATGGTGTTGTGACCAATAGGATTACCTCAGTCCTATATGGAGACCATACTGATGGTGTTGTGACCAATAGGATTACCTCAGTCCTATATGGAGACCATACTGATGGTGTTGTGACCAATAGGATTACCTCAGTCCTGTATGGAGACCGTACTGATGGTGTTGTGACCAATAGGATTACCTCAGTCCTATATGGAGACCGTACTGATGGTGTTACGACCAATAGGATTAACTCAGTCTTATATGTAGACCATACTGATGGTGTTGTGACCAATAGGATTACCTCAGTCCTATATGGAGACCGTACTGATGGTGTTGTGACCAATAGGATTACCTCAGTCCTATATGGACACCATACTGATGGTGTTGTGACCAATAGGATTACCTCAGTCCTATATGGAGACCGTACTGATGGTGTTGTGACCAATAGGATTACCTCAGTCCTATATGGAGACCGTACTGATGGTGTTATGACCAATAGGATTACCTCAGTCCTATATGGAGACCGTACTGATGGTGTTGTGACCAATAGGATTACCTCAGTCCTATATGGAGACCATACTGATGGTGTTGTGACCAATATGATTGCTTCAGTCCGATATGGAGACAGTACTGATGGGGTTGTGACCAATAGGATTACCTCAGTCCTATATGGAGACCGTACTGATGGTGTTGTGACCAATAGGATTACCTCAGTCCTATATGGAGACCATACTGATGGTGTTGTGACCAATAGGATTACCTCAGTCCTGTATGGACACCGTACTGATGGTGTTGTGACCAATAGGATTACCTCAGTCCTATATGGAGACCGTACTGATGGTGTTGTGACCAATAGGATTACCTCAGTCCTATATGGAGACCGTACTGATGGTGTTGTGACCAATAGGATTACCTCAGTCCTATATGGAGACCATACTGATGGTGTTGTGACCAATAGGATTACCTCAGTCCTGTATGGAGACCGTACTGATGGTGTTGTGACCAATAGGATTACCTCAGTCATATATGGAGACCGTACTGATGGTGTTGTGACCAATAGGATTACCTCAGTCCTATATGGAGACCATACTGATGGTGTTGTGACCAATAGGATTACCTCAGTCCTATATGGAGACCGTACTGATGGTGTTGTGACCAATAGGATTACCTCAGTCCTATATGGAGACCGTACTGATGGTGTTGTGACCAATAGGATTACCTCAGTCCTATATGGAGACCGTACTGATGGTGTTGTGACCAATAGGATTACCTCAGTCCTATATGGAGACCGTACTGATGGTGTTGTGACCAATAGGATTACTTCAGTCCTATATGGAGACCGTACTCAGTGTGTTGTGACCAATAGGATTACCTCAGTCCTATATGGAGACCATACTGATGGTGTTACGACCAATAGGATTACCTCAGTCCTACATGGAGACTGTACCGATGGTGTTGTGACCAATAGGATTACCTCAGTCCTATATGGAGACCGTACCGATGGTGTTGTGACCAATAGGATTACCTCAGTCCTATATGGAGACCGTACTGATGGTGTTGTGACCAATAGGATTACATCAGTCCTATATGGAGACCATACTGATGGTGTTGTGACCAATAGGATTACCTCAGTCCTATATGGAGACTGTACTGATGGTGTTGTGACCAATAGGATTACCTCAGTCCTATATGGAGACCGTACTGATGGTATTGTGACCAATAGGATTACCTCAGTCCTATATGGAGACCGTACTGATGGTGTTGTGACCAATAGAATTACCTCAGTCCTATATGGAGACCGTACTGATGGTGTTGTGACCAATAGGATTACCTCAGTCCTATATGGACACCCTACTGATGGTGTTGTGACCAATAGGATTACCTCAGTCCTATATGGAGACCGTACTGATGGTGTTGTGACCGATAGGATTACCTCAGTCCTATATGGAGACCGTACTGAAGGTGTTGTGACCAATAGGATTACCTCAGTCCTATATGGACACCATACTGATGGTGTTGTGACCAATAGGCTTACCTCAGTCCTATATGGAGACAGTACTGATGGTGTTGTGATCAATAGGATTACCTCAGTCCTATATGGAGACAGTACTGATGGTTTTGTGATCAATAGGCTTACTTCAGTCCTATATGGAGAACGTACTGATGGTGTTGTGACCAATAGGATTACCTCAGTCCTATATGGAGAACGTACTGATGGTGTTGTGACCAATAGGATTACCTCAGTCCTATATGGAGACCGTACTGATGGTGTTGTGACCAATAGGATTACCTCAGTCCTATATGGAGACCGTACTGATGGTGTTGTGACCAATAGGATTACCTCAGTCCTATTTGGAGACCGTACTGATGGTGTTGTGACCAATAGGATTACCTCAGTCCTATATGGAGACCGTACTGATGGTGTTGTGACCAATAGGATTAACTCAGTCCTATATGGACACCATACTGATGGTGTTGTGATCAATAGGATTACCTCAGTCCTATATGGAGACCATACTGATGGTGTTGTGACCAATATGATTACTTCAGTCCGATATGGAGACAGTACTGATGGGGTTGTGACCAATAGGATTACCTCAGTCCTATATGGAGACCGTACTGATGGTGTTGTGACCAATACGATTACCTCAGTCCTATATGGAGACCGTACTGATGGTGTTGTGACCAATAGGATTACCTCAGTCCTATATGGAGACCATACTGATGGTGTTGTGACCAATATGATTACTTCAGTCCGATATGGAGACAGTACTGATGGGGTTGTGACCAATAGGATTACCTCAGTCCTATATGGAGACCGTACTGATGGTGTTGTGACCAATAGGATTACCTCAGTCCTATATGGAGACCATACTGATGGTGTTGTGACCAATAGGATTACCTCAGTCCTATATGGAGACCATACTGATGGTGTTGTGACCAATAGGATTACCTCAGTCCTGTATGGAGACCGTACTGATGGTGTTGTGACCAATAGGATTACCTCAGTCCTATATGGAGACCGTACTGATGGTGTTACGACCAATAGGATTAACTCAGTCTTATATGTAGACCATACTGATGGTGTTGTGACCAATAGGATTACCTCAGTCCTATATGGAGACCGTACTGATGGTGTTGTGACCAATAGGATTACCTCAGTCCTATATGGACACCATACTGATGGTGTTGTGACCAATAGGATTACCTCAGTCCTATATGGAGACCGTACTGATGGTGTTGTGACCAATAGGATTACCTCAGTCCTATATGGAGACCGTACTGATGGTGTTATGACCAATAGGATTACCTCAGTCCTATATGGAGACCGTACTGATGGTGTTGTGACCAATAGGATTACCTCAGTCCTATATGGAGACCATACTGATGGTGTTGTGACCAATATGATTGCTTCAGTCCGATATGGAGACAGTACTGATGGGGTTGTGACCAATAGGATTACCTCAGTCCTATATGGAGACCGTACTGATGGTGTTGTGACCAATAGGATTACCTCAGTCCTATATGGAGACCATACTGATGGTGTTGTGACCAATAGGATTACCTCAGTCCTGTATGGACACCGTACTGATGGTGTTGTGACCAATAGGATTACCTCAGTCCTATATGGAGACCGTAC
The DNA here is from genome assembly GCF_964263955.1 of Coregonus lavaretus. NCBI lineage: Eukaryota > Metazoa > Chordata > Actinopteri > Salmoniformes > Salmonidae > Coregonus > Coregonus lavaretus. Next base: position 3,375,218 of record NC_140001.1, read on the forward strand.
TGATGGTGTTGTGACCAATAGGATTACCTCAGTCCTATATGGAGACCGTACTGATGGTGTTGTGACCAATAGGATTACCTCAGTCCTATATGGAGACCATACTGATGGTGTTGTGACCAATAGGATTACCTCAGTCCTGTATGGAGACCGTACTGATGGTGTTGTGACCAATAGGATTACCTCAGTCATATATGGAGACCGTACTGATGGTGTTGTGACCAATAGGATTACCTCAGTCCTATATGGAGACCATACTGATGGTGTTGTGACCAATATGATTACTTCAGTCCGATATGGAGACAGTACTGATGGGGTTTTGACCAATAGGATTACCTCAGTCCTATATGGAGACCGTACTGATGGTGTTGTGACCAATAGGATTACCTCAGTCCTATATGGAGACCATACTGATGGTGTTGTGACCAATAGGATTACCTCAGTCCTGTATGGAGACCGTACTGATGGTGTTGTGACCAATAGGATTACCTCAGTCCTATATGGAGACCGTACTGATGGTGTTACGACCAATAGGATTAACTCAGTCTTATATGGAGACCATACTGTTGGTGTTGTGACCAATAGGATTACCTCAGTCCTATATGGAGACCGTACTGATGGTGTTGTGACCAATAGGATTACCTCAGTCCTATATGGACACCATACTGATGGTGTTGTGACCAATAGGATTACCTCAGTCCTATATGGAGACCGTACTGATGGTGTTGTGACCAATAGGATTACCTCAGTCCTATATGGAGACCGTACTGATGGTGTTGTGATCAATAGGATTACCTCAGTCCTATATGGAGACCGTACTGATGGTGTTGTGACCAATAGGATTACCTCAGTCCTATATGGAGACCGTACTGATGGTGTTGTGACCAATAGGATTACCTCAGTCCTATATGGAGACCATACTGATGGTGTTGTGACCAATAGGATTACCTCAGTCCTATATGGAGACCGTACTGATGGTGTTGTGACCAATAGGATTACCTCAGTCCTATATGGAGACCATACTGATGGTGTTGTGACCAATAGGATTACCTCAGTCCTGTATGGAGACCGTACTGATGGTGTTGTGACCAATAGGATTACCTCAGTCCTATATGGAGACCATACTGATGGTGTTGTGACCAATATGATTACTTCAGTCCGATATGGAGACAGTACTGATGGGGTTTTGACCAATAGGATTACCTCAGTCCTATATGGAGACCGTACTGATGGTGTTGTGACCAATAGGATTACCTCAGTCCTATATGGAGACCATACTGATGGTGTTGTGACCAATAGGATTACCTCAGTCCTATATGGAGACCGTACTGATGGTGTTGTGACCAATAGGATTACCTCAGTCCTATATGGAGACCGTACTGATGGTGTTATGACCAATAGGATTACCTCAGTCCTATATGGAGACCGTACTGATGGTGTTGTGACCAATAGGATTACCTCAGTCCTATATGGAGACCATACTGATGGTGTTGTGACCAATATGATTGCTTCAGTCCGATATGGAGACAGTACTGATGGGGTTGTGACCAATAGGATTACCTCAGTCCTATATGGAGACCGTACTGATGGTGTTGTGACCAATAGGATTACCTCAGTCCTATATGGAGACCATACTGATGGTGTTGTGACCAATAGGATTACCTCAGTCCTGTATGGACACCGTACTGATGGTGTTGTGACCAATAGGATTACCTCAGTCCTATATGGAGACCGTACTGATGGTGTTGTGACCAATAGGATTACCTCAGTCCTATATGGAGACCGTACTGATGGTGTTGTGACCAATAGGATTACCTCAGTCCTATATGGAGACCATACTGATGGTGTTGTGACCAATAGGATTACCTTAGTCCTGTATGGAGACCGTACTGATGGTGTTGTGACCAATAGGATTACCTCAGTCATATATGGAGACCGTACTGATGGTGTTGTGACCAATAGGATTACCTCAGTCCTATATGGAGACCATACTGATGGTGTTGTGACCAATATGATTACTTCAGTCCGATATGGAGACAGTACTGATGGGGTTTTGACCAATAGGATTACCTCAGTCCTATATGGAGACCGTACTGATGGTGTTGTGACCAATAGGATTACCTCAGTCCTATATGGAGACCATACTGATGGTGTTGTGACCAATAGGATTACCTCAGTCCTGTATGGAGACCGTACTGATGGTGTTGTGACCAATAGGATTACCTCAGTCCTATATGGAGACCGTACTGATGGTGTTACGACCAATAGGATTAACTCAGTCTTATATGGAGACCATACTGTTGGTGTTGTGACCAATAGGATTACCTCAGTCCTATATGGAGACCGTACTGATGGTGTTGTGACCAATAGGATTACCTCAGTCCTATATGGACACCATACTGATGGTGTTGTGACCAATAGGATTACCTCAGTCCTATATGGAGACCGTACTGATGGTGTTGTGACCAATAGGATTACCTCAGTCCTATATGGAGACCGTACTGATGGTGTTGTGATCAATAGGATTACCTCAGTCCTATATGGAGACCGTACTGATGGTGTTGTGACCAATAGGATTACCTCAGTCCTATATGGAGACCGTACTGATGGTGTTGTGACCAATAGGATTACCTCAGTCCTATATGGAGACCATACTGATGGTGTTGTGACCAATAGGATTACCTCAGTCCTATATGGAGACCGTACTGATGGTGTTGTGACCAATAGGATTACCTCAGTCCTATATGGAGACCATACTGATGGTGTTGTGACCAATAGGATTACCTCAGTCCTGTATGGAGACCGTACTGATGGT
>NC_140001.1:3383029-3385529 GCF_964263955.1 Coregonus lavaretus
ATGGGGATGGGAGGGTAGTTAGTTGAGATGTGGATGGGAGGGTAGTTAGATGAGAAGGGGATGAGAGGGTAGTTAGTTGAGATGTGGATGGGATGGTAGTTAGATGAGAAGTGGATGGGAGAGTAGTTACTTGAGATGTGGATGGGAGGGTAATTAGTTGAGATGTGGATGGGAGGGTAGTTAGATGAGAAGGGGATGGGAGGGTAGTTAGTTGAGAAGGGGATGGGAGGGTAGTTAGTTGAGATGGGTATGGGAGGGTAATTAGTTGAGATGGGGATGAGAGGGTAATTAGTTGAGAATTGATGGGAGAGAAGTTAGTTGAGATGGGGATGGGAGGGTAGTTAGTTGAGAGGGTAGTTAGTTGAGAAGGGGATGGGAGGTTCGTTGGGGATGGGCGGGTAGTTAGTTGAGATGGGTATGGGAGGGTAATCAGTTGAGATGGGGATGAGAGGGTAGTTAGTTGAGATGGAGATGGGAGGGTAGTTAGTTGAGATGGGGATGGGAGGGTAGTTAGTTGAGATGGGGATGGGAGGGTAATTAGTTGAGATGGGGATGGGAGGGTAGTTAGTTGAGAAGGGGATGGGAGGGTAGTTAGTTGAGATGGGGATGGGGATGGGAGGGTAATTAGTTGAGATGGGGATGAGAGGGTCGTTAGTTGAGATGGGGATGGGAGGGTAGTTAGTTGAGATGGGGATGGAAGGGTAGTTAATTGAGATGGAGATGGGAGGGTAGGTAGTTTGATGGGGATGGGAGGGTAGTTAGTTGAGATGGGGATGGGAGGGTAGTTAGTTGAGATGGGGATGGGAGGGTAATTAGTTGAGATTGGGATGGGAGGGTAGTTAGTTGAGAAGGGGATGGGAGGGTCGTTAGTTGAGATGGGGATGGGCGGGTAGTTAGTTGAGATCTCCATCTCAATTAACTACCCTCCCATCCCCATCAAACTACCTACCCTCCCATCTCCATCTCAACTAACTACCCTCCCGTCCCCATCTCAGTTAACGACCCTCCTATCCCCTTCTCAATTAACTACCCTCCCATCCCAATCCCAACTAATTACCCTCCCATCTCCATTGAGATGGGGATGGGAGGGTAGTTAGTTGAGATGCGGATGGGAGGGTAGTTAGTTGAGATGGGGACGGGAGGGTAGTTAGTTGAGATGGGGACGGGAGGGTAGTCAGTTGAGAGATGTGGCAGGTTTGTGGCAGGGTTGTAAAGGGCCTGTCATCACCTTCACTGAAACAATGAGCCTACCAATCTGTCATGCATGTTTTCCTAATTGTCCTGTTTTGATGCAGGTTTTCTGTGCTTTGGTTTGTTTTTGCGGGGGGCACCGGGCGGTGGATATAGACGAGGAGCAGGGCCACAATGGCCCCCGTTTATGCTGTAGGAGCCACCCAGAAACAAACACACACACACACACACACACACACCTCTGAAACACAGCATGGTTTTGAGGGTTTGCCTCTGGATATGGACTCAGAGTGGAATATCCCAGACGTACGTTGTGCGCCTGTGCATGTGTGCGTGCGTGCATTCGTTTGTGTGTTGTGTTTTTTGTGAGGCAGGCAGGCAGCAGTGAATGGTGATGAAAGGGGGGGGGTGGTCCGGAAGCCTCTCTAGAACCACAGGAAAGGGCTCTCAGGTCATTTCTATAATGAACTATTGACACTAACGGAGCTTAATGAAGTCCTGTTGAAGTCACTGGTCCTTTTACACTTCCAGCTATGGGACTGAAATAGAGTGACACAGCCTCCCTCAGCCTGCAAAGTTAAAATAATGTGTCTGGGTAACTTCCTACAAATATGGCGAAATGCCCCAACGTCTCCTGTGTTCTGAGATGAATGGGTTGTATGGCGGCGGGGTTAGGAGTTCTATGGCGGCAGGATTTGGGTTCTATGGCAGCGGGTTTGGGGGATGTATGGCGGCAGGGTTGGGTTTTTTAATGACAGCGGGTTGGGGGTTCTATGGCGGCGGAGTTGGGGGTTCTATGGTGGTGGGGTTGGGGGTTCTATGGTGGTGGGGTTGGGGTTCTATGGCATCTGCGTTGCGGGTTTTAGGTGGTGGGGTTGGGGGTTCTATGGCGGCTGGATTTGGGGTTCTATGGTGGCGGGGTTGGGGGTTCTATGGTGGTGGGGTTGGGGTTCTATGGCATCTGCGTTGCGGGTTTTAGGTGGTGGGGTTGGGGGTTCTATGGCGGCTGGATTTGGGGTTCTATGGCGGCTGGGTTGGGGGTTCTATGGCAGCGGGGTTGGTGGTTCTATGGCGGCAGGGCTGGGGGTTCTATGGCAGCGGGGTTGGGGGTTCTATGGCAACGGGGTTGGGGTTCTATGGCAGCGGGGTTGGGGGTTCTATGGCGGCTGGGTTGGGGGTTCTATGGCAGCGGGATTGGGGGTTCTATGGCGGCTGGGTTGGGGGTTCTATGGCGGCAGGGCTGGGGGTTCTATGGCGGCAGGGCTGGGGGTCCTATGGCGGCAGGGCTGGGGGTCCTATGGCGGCAGGG
>NC_140001.1:3390529-3430529 GCF_964263955.1 Coregonus lavaretus
CCAAAGAAAAGTCCATGACCCTGTAAAACAACAGCACCCAAAAGAAAAGTCCATGACCCTGTAAAACAACAGCACCCAAAAGAAAAGTCCATGACCCTGTAAAACAACAGCACCCAAAGAAAAGTCCATGACCCTGTAAAACAACAGCACCCAAAGAAAAGTCCATGACCCTGTAAAACAACAGCACCCAAAGAAAAGTCCATGACCCTGTAAAACAACAGCACCCAAAGAAAAGTCCATGACCCTGTAAAACAACAGCACCCAAAAGAAAAGTCCATGACCCTGTAAAACAACAGCACCCAAAAGAAAAGTCCATGACCCTGTAAAACAACAGCACCCAAAAGAAAAGTCCATGACCCTGTAAAACAACAGCACCCAAAGAAAAGAGCAGGTCGCACCTGTAGAAGCTTGAGGTGTGGGGTTGGGGAGGGGTTGCAGCACACGCGATACTGCTCTGTAAACGGGCTCATTCAGCACTGCCGGAATTCCTGTCGGAAATGTAAGGCTGGAGTCGGTGAAGGAGTTTACTCGGAATAACTGAGTTTGCTGTTAGTCAGAGAATGTTATAAGGTTCTTCATGCAAATCTGTGTGAATGCGATTTAATTTCCTAAAATCAAATCAAATTGTATTTGTCACAAGCTTAAAAAAACAGTGAAATGCTGACTTACGGGTCCTTTTCCATCAATGCAGAATTAAAGATAAAGATTTAAAAAAATAAAACATTTCAATAATGACACGAGGAGTAAATACACAGTGAATAACGAATAACAATAATCAGTCAAAAATAACATGGCTATATACAGGAAGTACCAGGTAATAACATGGCTATATACAGGAAGTACCAGGTAATAACATGGCTATATACAGGAAGTACCAGGTAATAACATGGCTATATACAGGAAGTACCAGGTAATAACATGGTTATACACAGGAAGTACCAGGTAATAACATGGCTATATACAGGGAGTACCAGGTAATAACATGGCTATATACAGGGAGTACCAGGTAATAACATGGCTATATACAGGAAGTACCAGGTAATAACATGGCTATATACAGGAAGTACCAGGTAATAACATGGCTATACACAGGAAGTACCAGGTAATAACATGGCTATATACAGGGAGTACCAGGTAATAACATGGCTATATACAGGGAGTACCAGGTAATAACATGGCTATATACAGGGAGTACCAGGTAATAACATGGCTATATACAGGAAGTACCAGGTAATAACATGGCTATACACAGGAAGTACCAGGTAATAACATGGCTATATACAGGGAGTACCAGGTAATAACATGGCTATACACAGGAAGTACCAGGTAATAACATGGCTATATACAGGAAGTACCAGGTAATAACATGGCTATATACAGGGAGTACCAGGTAATAACATGGCTATATACAGGAAGTACCAGGTAATAACATGGCTATATACAGGAAGTACCAGGTAATAACATGGCTATATACAGGGAGTACCAGGTAATAACATGGCTATATACAGGGAGTACCAGGTAATAACATGGCTATATACAGGAAGTACCAGGTAATAACATGGCTATATACAGGGAGTACCAGGTAATAACATGGCTATATACAGGAAGTACCAGGTAATAACATGGCTATATACAGGGAGTACCAGGTAATAACATGGCTATATGCAGGAAGTACCAGGTAATAACATGGCTATATACAGGGAGTACCAGGTAATAACATGGCTATATACAGGGAGTACCAGGTAATAACATGGCTATATACAGGGAGTACCAGGTAATAACATGGCTATATACAGGAAGTACCAGGTAATAACATGGCTATATACAGGGAGTACCAGGTAATAACATGGCTATATACAGGAAGTACCAGGTAATAACATGGCTATATACAGGGAGTACCAGGTAATAACATGGCTATATACAGGAAGTACCAGTACTGAGTCGATGTGCAGGGGTACGAGGTAATTGAGGTAGCTATGTACAAATAGGTAGGGGCAAAGCAGGGCTCGCCAACCCTGTTCTTGGAGAGCTACCATCCTGTAGGTTTTCATTCCAACCCTAATCTAGCACATCTGATTCTAATAATTAGCTGGTTTATAAGATAAAACAGGTTAGTTACAACTGGAGTTGTAAGTGCAAAACTACAGGAGGGTAGCTCTCCAGGAAGAAGTTTGATTAGCTATTTAGCAGCCTTGTTTAGCAGTCTTATGGCTGTTCAGGGTCCTGTTGGTTCCTGACTTGGTGCATCAGTACCGCTTGCCGTGCGGTAGCAGAGAGAACAGCCTATGACTATAGAGGTCCAGGATGGCAGGGAGCTCGGCCATTCTCACCACCCTCTGTAGCGCTTTGCAGCTGCCGTACCAAGCGGTGATGCAGCCAGTCAAGATAAAATCAAATCAAATTATATTTGCCACATGCGCCGAATACAACAGGTGTAGACATTACAGTGAAATGCTGACTTACAAGCCCTTAACCAACAATACAGTAAAAAAAAAAAAAAATAAGTATTAAGTAAAAAATAGATAAGTAAAAAATAAAAATAGCAAATAACTAAAGAGCAGCAGTGAAATAAAATAACAGTAGGGAGGCTATATACAGGGGGTACCGGTACAGAGTCAATGTGCGGGGGCACCGGCTAGTCGAGGTAATTGAGGTAATATGTACATGTGGGTAGAGTTAAAGTGACTATGCATAAATAATAAACAGAGTAGCAGCAGCGTAAAACAGGGGGGTGGGGGTGGGGGGGCCAGTGCAAATAGTCCGGGTAGCCATGATTAGCTGTTCAGCAGTCTTATGGCTTGGGGGTAGAAGCTGTTAAGAAGCCTTTTAGACCTAGACTTGGCGCTCCGGTATCGCTTGCCGTGCGGTAGCAGAGAGAACAGTCTATGACTAGGGTGGCTGGAGTCTTTGACCATTTTTAGGGCCTTCCTCTGACACCGCCTGGTATAGAGGTCCTGGATGGCAGGAAGCTTGGCCCCAGTGATGTACTGGGCCGTACGCACTACCCTCTGTAGTGCCTTGCGGTCAGAGGCCGAGCAGTTGCCGGGCGGTGATGCAACCAGTCAGGATGCTCTCAATGGTGTGGCTGTAGAACTTTTTGAGGATCTGAGGGCCCATGCCAAATCTTTTCAGCCTCCTGAGGGGGAAGAGGCACTGTCGTACCCTCTTCACAACCGAGTGGGGGTGTGTGGACCATGTTAATTCCAGAGTTATGTGGACAACGAGGAACATAAAGCTCTCGACCCGCTCCACTACAGATGTGGGCATGATCACCCCCCTCCGTTGTGTCGTCAGCAAACTTAATGATGGTGTTGGAGTCAGGCGCGACCAAGCAGCCGTGGGAGAACAAGGAGTACAGGAGGGCGCTGAGTACGCACCCGTGAGGGGCCCCCGTGTTGAGGATCAGCGTGGCGGGTGTGTTGTTGCCTACCCTCACCACCTGGGGTCAGTCCGTCAGGAAGTCCAGGATCTAGTTGCAGAGGGAGGTGTTCAGTCCCAGGGTCCTGAGCTTAGTGATGAGCTTGGAGAGCACTAAGGTGTTGAATGCTGAGCTGTAGTCAATGAACCGCATTCTCATATAGGTGTTCCTCTTGTCTAGGTGGGAGAGGGCAGTGTTGAGGGCAATAGCGATTGCGTCATCTGTGGATCTGTTGGGACGGTATGCAAATTGTAGTGAGTCCATGGTGTCTGAGATAATGGTGTTGATGTGAGCCATGCCCAGCATTTCATGGCTACAGATGTGAGTGCTATGGGGCGATAGTTATTTAGACAGGTTACCCTGGCGTTCTTGGGCACAGGGACTATGGTGGTCTGTTTGAAACATGTAGGTATTACAAAGTGGGTCAGGGAGAGGTTGAAAATGTCAGTGAAGACACCAGCCAGCTGGTCAGCGCATGTGCTGAGTACGCGTCCTGGTAATCTGTCTGTGAATGTTAACCTGTTTTTAAAGGGCTTACTCACAAAGCGCTACGGGGAGCGAGATCACACAGCCATCCGGAACAGCTGGTGCTCTCATGCATGGTTCAGTGTTGCTTGCCTCGACGCGAGCATAGAAGGCATTTAGCTCGTCTGATAGGCTCGCGTCACTGGGCAGCTCGTGGCTGGGTTTCCCTTTGTAATCCGTGGTAGTTTGCAATCTCTGCCATATCTGACGAGCATCAGAGTCGGCGTAGTAGGATTCAACCTTAGTCCTGTATTGACGGTTTGCCTGTTTGATGGCTCGTCAGAGGTCGTATTGTAATTACTTATAAGCGTCCGGATTAGTGTCCCGCTCCATGAAAGCAGCAGCTCTAGCCTTTAGCTCAGTGAGGATGTTGCCTGTAATCCATGGCTTCTGGTTGGGATATGTATCTACGGTCACTGTGGGGACAACGTCATCGATGCACTTATTAATGAAGCCGGTGACTGATGTGATAAACTCCTCAATGTCATCAGATGAATCCCGGAACATATTCCAGTCTGTGCTAGCGAAACAGTCCTGTAGCTTAGCATGTATTGAGCACGTCACTAGTACTTCATGTTTGAGTTTTTACTTGTAAGCAGGAATCAGGAGGATAGCGTTATGGTCAGATTTACCGAAGGGAGGGCGAGGGCGAGCCTCGTATGTGTTCCTGTGTGTGGAGTAAAGGTGATCTAGAGTTTTGTTGCCTCTAGTTGCACAGATGACATGCTGGTAAAAATGAGGTAAAACGGATTTCAGTTTCCCTGCATTCAAATCACCAGCCATTTCTTGTTTGCTTATGGCCCTATACAGCTGGTTGAGTGCGGTCTTAGTGCCAGCATTGGTTTGGTGTGGTAAATAGACAGCTGCTAAAAATATAGATGAAAACTCTTGGTAAATAATATGGTCTGCAGCTTATCATGAGGTTTTCTAACTCCGGTGAGCAAAAACTCAAGACTTGATCATCATTGAATTAATCATTGAATCAGCAATGTGAATGCTGATGGGGCGTTGTCCTGATGAGAGCCGCATAAGGATCATAGAATTGGAAATAGAAGTGATCAAATTAATTAAAACAATTTATGGCAAGCTTTTATTTATTTCCAGCTCCGGAGTTGCTTCTGGTCCAGCTCCTGGAAGTACGTTCTTTTCATCACAAGAGGGAGGTACAACCTTGATAGAGAGGCAAAACTCCAACCCAACTACCAAACCGACCAACAACTCCAACCCAACTACCAAACCGACCAACAACTCCAACCCAACTACCAAACCGACCAACAACTCCAACCCAACTACCAAACCGACCAACAACTCCAACCCAACTACCAAACCGACCAACAACTCCAACCCAACTACCAAACCGACCAACAACTCCAACCCAACTACCAAACCGACCAACAACTCCAACCCAACTACCAAACCTACCAACAACTCCAACCCAACTACCAAACCGACCAACAACTCCAACCCAACTACCAAACCGACCAACAACTCCAACCCAACTACCAAACCGACCAACAACTCCAACCCAACTACCAAACCGACCAACAACTCCAACCCAACTACCAAACCTACCAACAACTCCAACCCAACTACCAAACCGACCAACAACTCCAACCCAACTACCAAACCGACCAACAACTCCAACCCAACTACCAAACCGACCAACAACTCCAACCCAACTACCAAACCGACCAACAACTCCAACCCAACTACCAAACCGACCAACAACTCCAACCCAACTACCAAACCGACCAACAACTCCAACCCAACTACCAAACCGACCAACAACTCCAACCCAACTACCAAACCGACCAACAACTCCAACCCAACTACCAAACCGACCAACAACTCCAACCCAACTACCAAACCGACCAACAACTCCAACCCAACTACCAAACCGACCAACAACTCCAACCCAACTACCAAACCGACCAACAACTCCAACCCAACTACCAAACCGACCAACAACTCCAACCCAACTACCAAACCGACCAACAACTCCAACCAAACTACCAAACCGACCAACAACTCCAACCCAACTACCAAACCGACCAACAACTCCAACCCAACTACCAAACCGACCAACAACTCCAACCCAACTACCAAACCGACCAACAACTCCAACCCAACTACCAAACCGTCCAACAACTCCAACCCAACTACCAAACCTACCATCAACTCCCTGCACGATCCAGCTTCTTTCATGGAAACCCAAGTGGGTCTAGGCTTGATTATGTACTTGATGAGCACTAAGTTGAATGTACCCTTACATTTGTTATGCAATGATCGGTTGTTTATCTAGAAAACGTGTTCTCCTACATTCAAACCCTCAAGAAGAATGTGAAAATTTAAGTTAAACACCCGCACCAGTAGAAATCCACTTTTTCGAGCTGAACGACGATGGCCAGAGTTTACCCCATGATGTTGCACAATTTAAGGCAATAAGTCATAGTTTTAGCATGATATATTTGGGCTTGAATTGACAAATCTGAACTGTGTTGCGTGCCTTGAAGCGAGCATAGAAGGCATTTAGCTCATATGGTAGGCTTCGCTTCACTGGGCAGTTTCCCTTTGTAATCTGTGATCTTCAACACACGTCAAAGATACTGAGGTCAAACTGACCCCATGGTGACTGTTTTAGACAGAGTGGAAAAGAAGACTTTTGTATTTTGTACAAGACCTGTTTTCTTGTGTGCTCCGGTGATATATAACTGGTGAACACAGAGACTGATCTGGATAAGTAGCCGAACACAATGATAACAGACTGAGCCCTTCTATTTAACACCATGTATTATTGATATACTGGAGATGTTACCAGACTGAGGCTGTGTCCCAAAAGTAGTGCACTACACTGCAATAGGGTGCCGTTTGGGATGCAGGTTGTGAAAGTCCGTAGTCTGTACAGCACACAGCCAATTGTCCTTCTGGGAAAACCAATGCCTGTATAAACACTGAGTGGACAAAAACATTAGGAACACCTTCCTAATATTGAGTTGCACCCCCTTTTGCCCTCAGAACAGCCTCTATTCGTCAGGGCATGGACTACAAGCAAAACAGACAGGGGACGTGTTAGTGCATTAAAATGCAAATCAATTTATAACATTTTTGACATGCGTTTTTCTGGATTTTTTTGTTGTTATTCTGTCTCTCACTGTTCAAATAAACCTACCATTAAAATTATAGACTGATCATTTCTTTGTCAGTGGGCAAACGTACAAAATCAGCAGGGGATCAAATACTTTTTCCCCTCACTGTATCCATCCATCCATCCAATGTATGTACACCTGTTCTGAAAGGCCCAAGAGTCAGCAACACCACCAAGCAAGCGGCACCATGAACAGCAAGGATCGCTCCAAACAGGTCAGGGACAAAGTTGTGGAGAAGTAGAGTTCAGGGTTGGGTTATAAAAAATATCTGAAACTTTGAACATCCCAGGGTGCACCATTAACTCCATTATTTAAAAAATGGAAAGAATATGGCACCACAACAAACCTGGCAAGAGAGGGCCGCCCACCAAAACTCACGGACCAGGCAAGGAGGGCATTAATCAGAGAGGCAACAAAGAGACCAAAGATAACCCTGAAGGAGCTGCAAAGCTCCACAGCAGAGATAGGAGTATCTGTCCATGGGACCACTTTAAGCCGTACACTCCACAGAGCTGGGCTTTAAGGACGAGTGGCCAGAAAAAAGCCATTGCTTAAAGAAAAGAATAAGCAAACAAGTTTGGTGTTCGCCAAAAAGCATGTGGGAGTCTCCCCAAACATATGGAAGAAGGTACTCTGGTCAGATGAGACTAAAATTGAGCTTTTTGGCCATCAAGGAAAACACTATGTCTGGCGCAAACCCAACACCTCTCATCACCCGAGAACACCATCCATGGTGGTGGCAGCATCATGCTGTGGGGATATTTTTCATTGGCAGGGACTGGGAAACTGGTCAGAATTGAAGGAATGATGGATGACGCTAAATACAGGGAAATTCTTGTGGGAAACCTGTTTCAGTCTTCCAGAGATTTGAGACTGGGATGGAGGTTCACTTTGCAGCAGCACAATGACCCTAAGCATACTGCTAAAGCAACACTCAAGTGGTTTAAGGGGAAACATTTACATGTCTTGGAATGACCTAGTCAAAGCCCAGACCTCAATCCAATTGAGAATGTGTGGTATGACTTAAAGATTGCTGTAAACCAGCATAACCCATCCAACTTAAAGGAGCTGGAGCAAATGGGCAAAAATCCCAGTGGCTAGATGTGCCAAGCTTCTAGAGACGTACCCCAAGAGACTTGCAGTTGTAAATGCTGCAAAAGGTGGCTCTACAAAGTATTGACTTTGGGGTGGGGGTTAATAGTTATGCACGCTCAAGTTTTCTGTTTTTTGTCTAATTTCTTGTTTGTTTCACAATAAAACATATTTTGCATCTTCAAAGTGTCACGACTTCCGCCGAAGCTGCCTCCCCTCCTTGTTCGGGCAGGCTTCGGCGTTCGTCGTCACCGGCCTTCTAGCCACTGCCGCTCCATATCTCATCATTCCATTTGTCTTGTCTTGTTAATTACACACACCTGGTTCTTATCCCCTCATTAGTCCGTGTATAAGTGTTCCCTCTGCCCCCTTGTCCTTGTGGGTGATTGTTTTATGTGTGTTGAGTGTAGCTCGATGGATCTACTCATACCTTGTTATTGCCGGGGTAGATTGTTCCCCTGTGCCTGTATGTTGTTGTCACTATCCAGTTCAACTGTGTACGACGGAATAAACTCTGTATTCTGTGATTTACCCTCCTGCGCCTGACTCCTTCTAATCACACTCATCACACAAAGTGGTAGTTATGTTGTGTAAATCAAATGATACAAACCCCCCAAAAATCCATTTTAATTCCAGGTTGTAAGGCAACAAAATAGGAAAAATGCCAAGTGGGGTGAATACTTTCGCAAGCCACTGTACATGAGAATGGTATTCATTGACTACAGCTCAGCGTTCAACACCATAGTGCCTTCAAAGCTCATCACTAAGCTAAGGATCCTGGGACTAAACACCTCCCTCTGCAACTGGATCCTTGACTTCCTGACGGGCCGCCCCCAGGTGGTAAGGGTAGGTTCCAACACATCTGCCACGCTGATCCTCAACACGGGGGCCCCTCAGGGGTGCGTGCTCAGTCCCCTCCTGTACTCCCTGTTCACCCACGACTGCATGGCCAGGCACGACTCCAACACCATCATTAAGTTTGCCGATGACACAACAGTGGTAGGCCTGATCACCGACAATGATGAGACAGCCTATAGGGAGGAGGTCAGAGACCTGGCTGTGTGGTGCCAGGATAACAACCTCTCCCTCAACGTGACCAAGACAAAGGAGATGATAGTGGTCAATGATGAGACAGCCTATAGAGAGGAGGCACTACAGAGGGTAGTGCGTACGGCCCAGTACATCACTTGGGCCAAGCTTCCTGCCATCCAGGACCTCTGTACCAGGCGGTGTCAGAGGAAGGCCCTCAAAAATTGTCATAGACTCCAGCCACATATTCTGGCCGTTCTGCCAATCGGTCTGAGGAGGAGGTCACAGTCACCTGCACGAACCAAGAGAGTGAGAGAAGATGCATACTGCGTACAATTCAAGGCTATCTCTTCAGACAATAACATTTTCCCTTACAATGGTTTCCGTAATGAGTACACCCCAGGAGTGTATACTCCAAACAGCGTTTCTATTGGACAGGTTCAGCATACAGGGAGGGACCTACCTGAATCTGTCCAATAGAAACACTAGTTTTCGTTGCAAAACAGCAACTGTTTGGAGTAATGATTACACCCCCAATGTGTAATGAAACTAGCTAGGTGTCTAACGTTAAATATGAAGTTGCCACTCAACAGCAAGTTGCCATGTATTTTTGTTTAACTAGGCAAGTCAGTTAAGAACAAATTCTTATTTACAATGACGGTCTACCCCGATGCTGGGCTAATTGTGCGCCGCCCTATGGGACTCTCAATCACAGCCGGATTATGATACAGCCTGGAATCGAACCAGGGTTTGTAGTGAAGCCTTAGGGCCTATGGTTACTGTTCAAGCAGTTACAACTTTTAGTCAGTGGTGTAAAGTACTTAAGTAAAAATACTTTAAAGTACTACTTAAGTAGTTTTTTTGGGTATCTGTACTTTACTTTACTATTTATATTTTTGACAACTTTTACTTTTACTTCACTACATTCCTAAAGAAAATAATGTACTTTTTACTCCATACATTTTCCCTGACACCCAAAAGTACATTTTGAATGCTTAGCAGGACAGGAAAATTGTTTAATTCACACACTTATGAAGAGAACATCCCTGGTCATCCCTACTGCCTCTGATCTGATGGACTCACTAAACACATGCTTAGTTTGTAAATTATGTCTGAGTGTTGGAGCGTGCCCCTGGCTATCCGTAAATAAAATAAAACATGGAAATGGTGCCGTCTGGTTTGCTTAATATAAGGAATTTTAAATTATTTATACTTTCTTTTTGCTTTTGATACTTAAGTATATTTAAAACCAAATGCTTTTAGACTTGTACTCAAGTAGGATTTTACTGGGTGACTTTCAATTTACTTGAGTCATTTTCTATTAAGGTATCTTTACTTTTACTCAAGTATGACAATTGGGTTCTTTTTCCACCACTGCTTCTAGCTACTAGAGAACATAGCTAGTTAAAGTCACGGCAGGCTGCAAATCTGTTTTCAAAGATGTACGATGAAATAATCTTGATCATTTTAAGGAGAACAAAAACGATTTACATTTGAACACCACTGCAGAAGCTCTTCACCATCTTCCAAGTTGTTTTGTGTTTACTTGAAGAGATGTCAAAATAACCCCCACTGTGGTTGTGAAATTCCAGAAAAGTGAATTCTACCAGATGAGAGTATAACATCCTGGAATTTACAACATACTAGAGTTTTGAAAATGCACAATACATTTTTGCATACTGAGAATGCGCAATTGCATTGTTTCCCGCTTTCATTAGTGCATCCACATATCTAACTGAAAGCTGATTTCAGCTGTTGTCAAAGCCAAAATGAGTATGACATCCGGCATTTAAAGTATACTCTATTTTTGAAAATATCACACTATAAAGCTTTCTTTTTTCGCATACTCAAACGGCCTTTATAATAATAATAAGCCATTTAGCAGACGCTTTTATCCAAAGCGACTTACAGTCATGCGTGCATACATTTTTTTGTGTATGGGTGGTCCCGGGGATCGAACCCACTACCTTGGGATTACAAGCGCCGTGCTCTACCAGCTGAGCTACAGATGACCACCCATACATATCTAGGACTTGAGTATGGGTAATCGGACACAGCCATAGAATCGTGAGAATCGCAATACATATCGCATCGGCACCTAAATATCATGATAATATCGTATCATGAGATCCCTTTCCATTCCCTATTCACATACTGGCCAGGCTATGATACAGTACCAACGTCAGATAAATCCCTGTTGTCTCAATCAACATGTAACAAACTGGCTTCTTCGGTCTGTAAAAATCACCTTGGGGTGACCAGACCCACAGTGTGGAATGGTCTGGGTTTTCCAGTAGTTCTTGGTTTAGTACAGAGCTGTTAGTGTCTAGAAGGAAAGCTAGGGGGCGCTGTAGCTTCACTCAATGGCACCACTGGTCTCCACGTCTTTCCAGACTCTACACCACAGCACTGGATTGATTCGATCAACTTGATTTAACTTTATAATTCTGACAGTGATAAAGGATTGGGACAGAGGATTGGGTTGTGGGTTCTGACTGTGGACCAGGAGACAGACTGAAAAGACAGACAGAAAGACAGAAAGAAAAACAGACAGACAGGCAGATACAGAATAATGTGCCATTTGGGGATGGAAACGATGATACATTTCAACTGTGGACCGAGTGATGAAATACTAGACTTACTACACAATGAAAACAAATGGCCAACTAAAGACTCTAAACAGGTGCCATTCCTTATCCACACACACACACACACACACACACACACACACACACACACACACACACACAGTCACACACACACACACACACACACACACACACACACACACACACACACACACACACACACACACACACACACACACACACACACACACACACACACACACACACACAGAGATTACACTTAACCACACGTAGTAGTGTTCTTTGTTCTTCTGCAGAAGGCCTGTTGTTGTCATGCATTATGGAACGTTCAATAAGCTTAGGCCTAATTCCAAATATAGGTTCCCCCTTACTTGATTTCCACACAACATGTATGGGAACCTGTCCAATGATTAATTGACACACACAAACATACAGAAACGTGATGACCTTGATGACTGTCTGTCTGTCTGTCTGTCTGTCTGTCTGTCTGTCTGTCTGTCTGTCTGTCTGTCTGTCTGTCTGTCTGTCTGTCTGTCTGTCTGTCTGTCTGTCTGTCTGTCTGTCTGTCTGTCTGTCTGTCTGTCTGCCTGTCTGCCTGCCTGCCTGCCTGCCTGCCTGCCTGCCTGTCTGTCTGTCTGTCTGTCTGTCTGTCTGGGGTACTAGACTGTGTCTGCTTAAGTCTACCAAACAACCATTGTGGGGTCTTCCTTCTCCTCCTCCTCCTCCTCCTCCTCCTCCTCCTCCTCCTCCTCCTCCTCCTCCTCCTCCTCCTCCTCCTCCTCCTCCTTCTCCTCCCCCTCTTCCTCCTCTTCCTTCTCCTCCTCCTCTTCCTCCTCCTCCTCCTCCTCCTCCTCCTCATTCTCCCCCTCCTCCTCCTCCTCCTCCTCCTCCTCCTCCTCCTCCTCCTCCTCCTCCTCCTTCTCCTCCCCCTCTCTACTCCACCGCCTGCCTGACTGCCTGTTTGGGTGTGTGTCTGTCCGTCTGTCCGTCTGTCTGTCTGCGTGCCTTCACCCCTCTGTACCCGTCAACCACCACCCTGTCGGTGGTGTGTATTACACTGCTCCAAAACAACACATCCTAGATCTGAATGAATGAAATAATCTTATTAAAAACTTTTTTCTTTACATAGTTGAATGTGCTGACAACAAAATCACACAAAAATGATCAATGGAAATCAAATGTATCAACCCATGGAGGTCTGGATTTGGAGTCACTCTCAAAATTAAAGTGGAAAACCACACTACAGGCTGATCCAACTTTGATGTAATGTCCTTAAAACAAGTCAAAATGAGGCTCAGTAGTGTGTGTGGCCTCCACGTGCCTGTATGACCTCCCTACAACGCCTGGGCATGCTCCTGATGAGGTGGCGGATGGTCTCCTGAGGGATCTCCTCCCTGACCTGGACTAAAGCATCCGACAACTCCTGGACAGTCTGTGGTGCAACGTGGCGTTGGTGGATGGAGCGAGACATGATGTCCCAGATGTGCTCAATTGGATTCAGGTCTGGGGAACGGGCGGGCCAGTCCATAGCATCAATGCCTTCCTCTTGCAGGAACTGCTGACACACTCCAGCCACACGAGGTCTAGCATTGTCTTGCATTAGGAGGAACCCAGGGCCAACCGCACCAGCATATGGTCTCACAAGGGGTCTGAGGATCTCATCTCGGTACCTAATGGCAGTCAGGCTACCTCTGGCGAGCACATGGAGGGCTGTGCAGCCCCCCAAAGAAATGCCACCCCACACCATGACTGACCCACCACCAAACCGGTCATGCTGGAGGATGTTGCAGGCAGCAGAATGTTCTCCACGGCGTCTCCAGACTCTGTCACGTCTGTCACATGTGCTCAGTGTGAACCTGCTTTCATCTGTGAAGAGCACAGGGCGCAGTGGCGAATTTGCCAATCTTGGTGTTCTCTGGCAAATGCCAAACGTCCTGCACGGTGTTGGGCTGTAAGCACAACCCCCACCTGTGGACGTTGGGCCCTCATACCACCCTCATGGAGTCTGTTTCTGACCGTTTGAGCAGACACATGCACATTTGTGGCCTGCTGGAGGTCATTTTGCAGGGCTCTGGCAGTGCTCCTCCTACTCCTCCTTGCACAAAGGCGGAGGTAGCAGTCCTGCTGCTGGGTTGTTGCCCTCCTACGGCCTCCTCCACGTCTCCTGATGTACTGGCCTGTCTCCTGGTAGCGCCTCCATGCTCTGGACACTACGCTGACAGACACAGCAAACCTTCTTGCCACAGCTTGCATTGATGTGCCATCCTGGATGAGCTGCACTACCTGAGCCACTTGTGTGGGTTGTAGATTCCATCTCATGCTACCACTAGAGTGAAAGCACCACCAGCATTCAAAAGTGACCAAAACATCAGCCAGGAAGCATAGGAACTGAGAAGTGGTCTGTGGCCACCACCCTGTCAGTGTTATGACGGTCTGTCTCACTTCGGTCTCTGTCCTTTCTCAGTCCTGTCCTGTCCTGTCTATTTTCTGTTCTGTCCTGTCCTGTCTCAGTCCTGTCTTGTCAAGTTTTCTGTCCTGTCCTGTCCTGTCTCTGTCTCTGTCTCTGTCTCTGTCTCTGTCTCTGTCTCTGTCTCTGTCTCTGTCTCTGTCTCTGTCCTGTCCTGTCCTGTCTCTGTCCTGTCCTGTCCTGTCGGTCTGTCTATCGGGATGTTTTGGCAGCCAATGAGGAGAATAATGGTGTTGTGTTGTATGAACCATGTCAGAGGTGGCTCCAGTGCTTCGAGGTTAGGGCTGGGCGTATGTTTTTGTGCAATATTCCAAATGCCTGTATCGCAAGAATCAAGTTTTATAAGAAAATAAATAATTATGAGCGTTTATGTTCGCTTGTTCTCATGTCCTCTCGTCTCCTTCACTCCTTCCCATTTACACACACCAAATCAAATCAAATCAAATTTTATTTGTGAAACGCTTACTTACAAGCCCTTAACCAACAATGCAGTTCAAGAAATAGAGTTAAGAAAATATTAACTAAATAAACAAAAGTAACACAATAAAATAACAATAACGAGGCTATATAAAGGGGTTACTGGTACTGAGTCAACGTGCGGGGTACAGGTTAGTCAAGTTATTTGTACATGTAGGTAGGGGTAAAGTGACTATGCATAGATAATAAACAGAGTAGCAGCAGTGTAAAAACAATGTAAAGAGTTGTTCAGGAGTCTTATGGCTTGGGGGTAGAAGCTGTTAAGGAGCCTTTTGGACCTAGACTTGGCGCTCTGGTACCGCTTGCCGTGTGGTAGCAGAGAGAACAGTCTATGACTTGGGTGACTGGAGTCTTTTATAATTTTATGGGCCTTCCTCTGACACCGCCTGGTATAGAGGTCCTGGATGGCAGGAAGCTTGGCCCCAGTGATGTACTGGGCCGTACGCACTACCCTCTGTAGCGCCTTATGGTCGGATGCCGAGCAGTTGCCATACCAGGCGGTGATGCAACCGGTCAGGATGCTCTAGATGGTGCAGCTGTAATTTTTTTTGAGGATCTGAGGGCCCATGCCAAATCTTTTCATTCTCCTTAGGGGGAAAAGGTGTTGTCGTGCCCTCTTCACGACTGTCTTGGTGTGTTTGGACCATGGTAGTTTGTTGGTGATGTGGACACCAACGAACTTGAAACTCTTGACTCGCTCCACTACAGCCCAGTCGATGTGAAAGAGGGCGTGTTCGGCCCTCCTTTTCCTGTAGTCCACGATCAGCTCCTTTGTCTTGCTCACATTGAGGGAGGTTGTTGTTGCCAGGTCTCTGACTTCCTCCCTGTAGGCTGTCTCATCATTGTCGGTGATCAGGCCTACCACTGTTGTCGTCAGCAAACTTAATGATGGTGTTGAAGTCGTGCTTGGCCATGCAGTCGTGGGTGAACAGGGAGTACAGGAGGGGACTAAGCATGCACCCCTGAGGGGCCACTGTGTTGAGGATCAGCGTGGCAGATGTGTTGTTGCCTACCCTTACCACCTGGGGGTGGCCCGTCAGGAAGTTCAGGATCCAGTTGCAGAGGGAGGTGTTTAGTCCCAGGGTCCTTAGCTTAGTGATGAGCTTTGTGGGCACTATGGTGTTGAACGCTGAGCTGTAGTCAATGAACAGCATTCTCACATAGGTGTTCCTTTTGTCCAGGTGGGAAAGGGCAGTGTGGCGTGCGATTGAGATTGCGTCATGTGTGGATCTGTTAGGGCGGTATGCGAATTGGAGTGGGTCTAGGGTTTCTGGGATAATGGTGTTAATGTGAGCCATGACCAGCCTTTCAAAGCACTTCATGGCTACTGACGTGAGTGCTACGGGTCGGTAGTCATTTAGGTTACCTTCGCTTTCTTGGGCACAGGGACTATGGTGGTCTGCTTGAAACATGTAGGTATTACAGACTCGGCCAGGGAGAGTTTGAAAATATCAGTGAAGACACTTACCAGTTGGTCCGTGCATGCTCAGAGTACACGTCCTGGTAATCCGTCTGGCCCCGCGGCCTTGTGAATGTTGACCTGTTTAAACGTCTTGCTCACATCGGCTATGGAGAGCGTGATTACACAGTCGTCCGGAACAGCTGGTGCTCTCATGCATGCTTCAGTGTTGCTTGCCTCGAAGCAAGCATAAAAGGCATTCAGCTCAGCTGGTAGGCTCGTGTCACTGGGCAGCTCGCGGCTGGGTTTTCCTTTGTTGTCCGTAATAGTTTGCCCTTGCAGCCCTGCCACATCCGACGAGAATCAGAGCCGGTGTAGTAGGATTAAATCTTTGTCCTGTATTGACGCGTTGCCTGTTTGATGGTTCGTCTGAAGGCATAGCAGGATTTATTCTAAGCGTCTGGATTAGTGTCCCGCTCCTTGAAAGCGGCAGCTCTAGCCTTTAGCTCGGTGCGGATGTTGCCTGTAATCCATGGCTTCTGGTTGGGATATGTATCTACGGTCACTGTGGGGACGACGTCGTCGATGCACTTACTGTTCTGATATCCAGAAGCTCTTTTCAGTCATAAGAGCCGGTAGCAACAACATTATGTACAAAATAAGTTACAAACAATGCGAAAAATCACATAAAATTGCACAGTTGGTTAAAGAGCCCGTAAAACGGCAGCCATCCCCTCCGGCGCTAGTGTTTATCAAGCCCCTCCACTTCTTCCTCTCTGACAAGCGGTTTCAACTCGCTATTTGCATTTGAGGTTTGGTCCAACAGAATCAGTTATATGGACACCGAAACACATTGAGCCATTATTTTACTGTAATAGAGAAGTTAACCTTTCTAACGATACCCTTTATATGTCTCAACTCCTCAAACTGCGCGTTGAGTAGACACTAAACGGGAGTATCAGTGAACATTGATTCTGGAAAATGTATGCTCAGTTTGTCAGACATTGAGGTACCACGTACCGCTAGCAGCATTTTAGCCAGACTGTTATACTAGCTGTCTAGTCTGTGTTTTATAAATGTGCAATGAGCATAAAACACAATTTACATAAAGGAATTGGCAACTCTTTCTCATTCTGAGAAATAAGGTAGGCCACTTGATTTCAACAGCTGAACAAAGTGGACAGGCTAACATGTTGTTCAAACCGTTGGAGAGGAGGAGACGGACAGAAGGGTGTGTTCATAACAATTCAACTGTTCTGCCTGGTTAGCTAGAAACTAGATCCAACTTGGCTAAACTTTTAAATATAAAGATTAGCTGCCTACTCACTAGCACGTGGGCTTGTGCTTGAGAGATTGTTTAGGAGACCTGTGTTCATTTTCTATAATGCCTGCTACAAGAAGTGAGTCATTATTAGTGGATGTGCATTATACAAAGGGCATTTTCATAGACAGACTTGAAAGCCAGATCAGTGATTATTGCAAATAAGCAGGTTAAACTATTTTGATAAAAAATAATTAAGATATTATGGTTATGGCTTATATTTAGCCTTGGTATAATTTCACAAACCCTGAATTCATTAGACTTTTGCTGACTGTCTGAAATGCAGTGTATTTGAACTTTAATTGTACAACAAAGTTTATTTAGAAAACACATTAAAGAAATCGATATATGTATATATATACTACCAGTAAAAATAAAGAAAAACCCTGGAATGAGTAGGTGTGTCCAAACTTTTGACCGGTAGTGTACTTTGTGAATAGCCCATAAGTTAGAAATAACGGAGATATGATTTTTAGGTCATATCGCCCAGCCCTATATGGGATGTAATTATAGTTTTATATGTGATGTCATAGCTCCATTGAATAGTAATAATCATCATCATCATTATCAGTCTCATTACCTGGCGACACAAGGCTGAGGGTGAGGTTCAACACTATCTGGGAAGTCAAGCTTCTCGTCCACCATCGTGTCTTTCAATGCCAGTTTGAGTGTACCAGGCCAACAGTGTGTGTGTGTGTGTGTTTGTGTGTGTGTGGCGTGTGTGTATGAGTGCACCAGCCCTGATTGCCACCCCAGCCCAGCCCTGACACACACCCTGCCAACCCTGTCCTGACATACAAACACCCTCCCTCCCTCCCTCCCTCCCTGCCCCCCCCCCCCCCTGCCTCCCTGCCTCCCTCTCTGCCTCCCTCCCTGCCTCCCTGCCTCCCTGCCCCCCTCTCTGCCTCCCTCCCTTCCTGCCTCCCTGCCCCCCTCTCTGCCTCCCTCCCTCCCTGCCTCCCTCCCTCCCTGCCTCCCTGCCTCTCTCTCTGCCTCCCTCCCTGCCTCCCTGCCTCCCTGCCCCCCTCCCTCCCTCCCTCCCTCCCTGCCCCCCCCCTCCCTGCCTCCCTGCCTCCCTCTCTGCCTCCCTCCCTGCCTCCCTGCCCCCCTCTCTGCCTCCCTGCCTCCCTGCCTCCCTCCCTCCCTGCCTCCCTGCCTCTCTCTCTGCCTCACTCCCTGCCTCCCTCCCTACCTCACTCCCTGCCTGCCTCCTTGCTTCCCTCCCTGCCTCTCTGCCTCCCTCCCTCCCTCCCTCCCTCCCTCCCTCCCTGCCTCCCTCCCTCCCTGCCTCCCTGCCTCTCTCTCTGCCTCACTCCCTGCCTCCCTGCCTCCCTACCTTCCTTCCTTCCTTCCTTCCTTCCTTCCTTCCTTCCTTCCTTCCTTCCTTCCTTCCTTCCTTCCTTCCTTCCTTCCTTCCTTCCTTCCTTCCTTTCTTCCTTCCTTCCTTCCTTCCTTCCTTCCTTCCTTCCTTCCTTCCTTCCTTCCTTCCTTTCTTCCTTCCTTCCTTCCTTCCTTCCTTTCTTCCTTCCTTCCTTCCTTCCTTCCTACCTACCTACCTACCTACACTATACTGTATATACAAAAGTATGTGGACACAAGCTCACAGAACGGGACCGCCGAGTGCTTAAGCGTGTAGCGCGTAAAAAGCATCTGTCCTTGGTTGCAACACTCACTACCGAGTTCCAAACTGCCTCTGGAAGCAACGTCAGCACAAAAACTGTTAGCTGGGAGCTTCATGAAATGGGTTTCCATTGCCGAGCAGCCACACACAAGCCTAAGATCACCATCCGCAATGCCAAGCGTCGGCTGGAGTGGCATAAAGCTCGGCTGTCATTGGACTCTGGAGCTGTGGAAACGCGTTCTCTGGAGTGATGAATCACGCATCACCATCTGGCAGTCCGACGGACAAATCTGGGTTTGGCGGTTGCCAGGAGAACGTTTCCTGCCCTAATGCATAATGCCATCTGTAAAGTTTGGTGGAGGAGGAATAATGGTCTGGGGCTGTTTTCATGGTTCGGGATGGCCCCTTAGTTCCAGTGAAGGGAAATCTTAACGCTACAGCAAACAATGACATTCTACACGATTCTGTGCTTCCAACTTTGTGGCAACAGTTTGGGGAAGTCCCTTTCCTGTTTCAGCATGACAATGCCCCCGTGCATAAAGCGACGTCAATACAGAAATGGTTTGTCGACACTGGTGTGGAAGAACTTGACTGGCCTTCACAGAGCCCTGACCTCAACCCCATCGAACACCCTTGGGTTGAATTGGAACGCCGACTGCGAGCCGGGCCTAATCGCCCATGATCAGTGCCCGACCTCACTAATGCTCTTGTGGCTGAATGGAAGCAAGTCCCCGCAGCAATGTTCCAACATCTAGTGGAAAGCCTTCCCAGAAGAGTGGAGGCTGTTATAGCAGCAAAAGGGGGGACCAACTCCGATTTTGGAATGAGATGTTCGACGAGCAGGTGTCCACATACTTTTGGTCATGTAGTGTATCTCCCTCCCTGTCTCCCTGTCTGCGTCCCTGCCTCCAACCCCTGGTCCTAACACTGTTTATATCTCTGTGTCTGTCTGTGTGTGTGCCAGGCTTGGACATCAGCCAACCCTCTTTGTTACATCACCCGTTTGAAGACTTATTTTTCAAATTGAGAGTTGGGCTGTGTAGGGGGGGGAGTTTCTCTTCTGTACGGTCACCTTCTTAGTCAGACAGACGTTTCATCTGAGAGTGCAGCCTGGCCAGACGACAGTTTCACAGCGGACTGATATTTATTAATCCTCCCAGCGTTCAGAGAATTCTCGTCATTTGCATAGAATGCAGATACACACTCCTCACACACCTCCTCGGCCTCTACAACAACAGTGAGGTAACGTCTCGCTGGGCCTTTCAGGGGAAACCCAATCTGTTAATGGCACCCTATACTCTATAGACACTCTTAGAACAGAGGGTTCCGAAAGGGTTCTTCGGCTGTCCCCATAGGAGAACCCTTTTTGGATCCAGGTAGAACCCTTTTTTTGTGTTCCATTTAGAACCCTCTGTGGAAAGGGTTCTAAATGTAACCCAAAAGGGTTCTACTTGGAAACCAAAAAGGGTTCTTTAAATGGTTCCCCTATGTGGACAGCCGAAGAACCTGTTTAGGTTCCAGATCCTTTTTTTCTAAGCGTGTAGTGCACTACTTCTGAACAGGACCCATAGGGCTCTGGTCTAAAGTAGTGCACTATATAGGGAATAGGGTGCCATTCTCTGGTCTAAAGTAGTGCACTATATAGGGAATAGGGTGCCATTCTCTGGTCTAAAGTAGTGCACTATATAGGGAATAGGGTGCCATTCTCTGGTCTAAAGTAGTGCACTATTAAGGGAATAGGGTGCCATTCTCTGGTCTAAAGTAGTGCACTATTAAGGGAATAGGGTGCCATTCTCTGGTCTAAAGTAGTGCACTATATAGAGAATAGGGTGCCATTCTCTGGTCTAAAGTAGTGCACTATATAGGGAATAGGGTGCCATTCTCTGGTCTAAAGTAGTGCACTATATAGGGAATAGGGTGCCATTCTCTGGTCTAAAGTAGTGCACTATATAGGGAATAGGGTGCCATTCTCTGGTCTAAAGTAGTGCACTATATAGGGAATAGGGTGCCATTCTCTGGTCTAAAGTAGTGCACTATATAGGGAATAGGGTGCCATTCTCTGGTCTAAAGTAGTGCACTATATAGGGAATAGGGTGCCATTCTCTGGTCTAAAGTTGTGCACTATTAAGGGAATAGGGTGCCATTCTCTGGTCTAAAGTAGTGCACTATATAGGGAACAGGGTGCCATTCTCTGGTCTAAAGTAGTGCACTATATAGGGAATAGGGTGCCGTTCTCTGGTCTAAAGTAGTGCACTATTAAGGGAATAGGGTGCCATTCTCTGGTCTAAAGTAGTGCACTATTAAGGGAATAGGGTGCCATTCTCTGGTCAAAAGGAGAGCACTATTAAGGGAATAGGGTGCCATTCTCTGGTCTAAAGTAGTGCACTAGTAAGGGAATAGGGTGCCATTCTCTGGTCAAAAGGAGAGCACTATTAAGGGAATAGGGTGCCATTCTCTGGTCTAAAGTAGTGCACTATTAAGGGAATAGGGTGCCATTCTCTGGTCAAAAGGAGAGCACTATTAAGGGAATAGGGTGCCATTCTCTGGTCTAAAGTAGTGCACTATTAAGGGAATAGGGTGCCATTCTCTGGTCTAAAGTAGTGCACTATATAGGGAATAGGGTGCCATTCTCTGGTCTAAAGTAGTGCACTATTAAGGGAATAGGGTGCCATTCTCTGGTCTAAAGTAGTGCACTATATAGGGAATAGGGTGCCATTCTCTGGTCTAAAGTAGTGCACTATATAGGGAATAGGGTGCCATTCTCTGGTCTAAAGTAGTGCACTATATAGGGAATAGGGTGCCATTTGGGAGTTTAGAGAATGGTCCTGGCATGATTGACACCGACCATACTGATCAATTATCAACACCGACCATACTGATCAATTATCAACACAGACCATACTGACCACTTATCGACACCAAAAGCTTCAAGTTCTTTAGCGTGCACATCACTGAGGACCTGAAATGGTCACACCACACCGACACCATGGTGAAGAAGGCACAACAGCGACTCTTCCAACTTTAGGCAGCTGAAGAAAATCAGAGCTGGGACCAAGAGACTGATGAACAGCTTCTATCACCAGGCCATCAGACTGATGAACAGCTTCTATTACCATCAGACTGTTGAACAGCTTCTATTACCATCAGACTGTTGAACAGCTTCTATTACCATCAGACTGTTGAACAGCTTCTATTACCATCAGACTGTTGAACAGCTTCTATTACCATCAGACTGTTGAACAGCTTCTATTACCATCAGACTGTTGAACAGCTTCTATTACCATCAGACTGTTGAACAGCTTCTATTACCATCAGACTGTTGAACAGCTTCTATTACCAGACCATCAGACTGTTGAACAGCTTCTATTACCATCAGACTGTTGAACAGCTTCTATTACCATCAGACTGTTGAACAGCTTCTATTACCATCAGACTGTTGAACAGCTTCTATTACCATCAGACTGTTGAACAGCTTCTATTACCATCAGACTGTTGAACAGCTTCTATTACCATCAGACTGTTGAACAGCTTCTATTACCATCAGACTGTTGAACAGCTTCTATTACCATCAGACTGTTAAACAGCTTCTATTACCATCAGACTGTTGAACAGCTTCTATTACCATCAGACTGTTGAACAGCTTATATTACCATCAGACTGTTGAACAGCTTCTATTATCATCAGACTGTTGAACAGCTTCTATTACCATCAGACTGATGAACAGCTTCTATTACCATCAGACTGTTGAACAGCTTCTATTACCATCAGACTGTTGAACAGCTTCTATTACCAGACCATCAGACTGTTGAACAGCTTCTATTACCATCAGACTGTTGAACAGCTTCTATTACCAGGCCATCAGACTGTTGAACAGCTTCTATTACCATCAGACTGTTGAACAGCTTCTATTACCAGACCATCAGACTGTTGAACAGCTTCTATTACCATCAGACTGTTGAACAGCTTCTATTACCATCAGACTGTTGAACAGCTTCTATTACCATCAGACTGTTGAACAGCTTCTATTACCATCAGACTGTTGAACAGCTTCTATTACCATCAGACTGTTG
The DNA here is from genome assembly GCF_964263955.1 of Coregonus lavaretus. Taxonomy (NCBI): domain Eukaryota; kingdom Metazoa; phylum Chordata; class Actinopteri; order Salmoniformes; family Salmonidae; genus Coregonus; species Coregonus lavaretus. Next base: position 3,413,704 of record NC_140001.1, read on the forward strand.
AACAGCTTCTATTACCATCAGACTGTTGAACAGCTTCTATTACCATCAGACTGTTGAACAGCTTCTATTACCATCAGACTGTTGAACAGCTTCTATTACCATCAGACTGTTGAACAGCTTCTATTACCATCAGACTGTTGAACAGCTTCTATTACCATCAGACTGTTGAACAGCTTCTATTACCAGACCATCAGACTGTTGAACAGCTTCTATTACCAGACCATCAGACTGTTGAACAGCTTCTATTGCCATCAGACTGTTGAACAGCTTCTATTACCATCAGACTGTTGAACAGCTTCTATTACCATCAGACTGTTGAACAGCTTCTATTACCAGGCCATCAGACAGTTGAACAGCTTCTATTACCAGACCATCAGACTGTTGAACAGCTTCTATTTGTCACGATCGTCTTGAAGCGAAGTAGACCAATACGCAGCGTGTTGCACGAACATGGTGATCTTTATTATCGACAGCGATAAAAAGCACACTAAACAAAACAAATACACGACTCGTGAAGTCCACGGTGACACTGACCGAACACGGAACAAAAACCCACAAACACAAAGTGAAACACAGACAGTTAAATATGGCTCCCAATCAGAGACAACCAGCACACAGCTGACACTCGTTGCCTCTGATTGGGAGTCACTCAGTCAAACATAGAAACAGACTAACTAGAACCCCCAACATAGACATAACCACATAGAACAAACACACTCTGGCTCAACAAATAGAGTCCATTAGCCAGGGTGTGACAGTACCCCCCCCTAAAGGCGCGGACTGCGACCGCGCCTCAAAAACGCAAAACAGGGGAGGGCTGGGTGGGCATACCTCCTCGGCGGCGGTTCTGGCTCCGGGCTTGCCCACCACCCTCCAATAAACCCCCCATAGCGCCCCTGGTCCGGTCTGGTCCCGCTGGCTGGAGCTGACCTGGACGTAGCAGGAGCGGCTAGCTTCAGCTCCGTTGTGGAGCCGTTGACCGGTACCTGATTAGGCACCGGTGACCCAGGCACGGGTTGTGCCGGACAGACGACGCGCACCCCTGGCTTGGCGCGCGAGGCAGGAAAGGACCGGACCTGGCTGACGATGCGCACCCCTGGCCTGGTGCGTGGAGCAGCCACGGGCCGGACCAGGCTGACGACTCGCACCCCTGGCTTTGTGCATGGAGCCGGAACGGGCCTCACCGGACTGACGACTCGCACCCCTGGCTTGGTGCGTGGAGCCGGAACGGGCCTCACCGGACTGACGACTCGCACCCCTGGCTTGGTGCGAGTAGCAGGAACGTTCTGGACCAGGCTGACGACTCGCACCCCTGGCTTGGTGCGAGTGGCAGGAACAGGCTGGACCAGGCTGACGACTCGCACCCCTGGCTTGGTGCGAGTGGCAGGAACAGGCCGGGCCGGGCTGGCGACTCGCACCCCTGGCTTGGTGCGAGTGGCAGGAACAGGCCGGGCCGGGCTGGCGACGCGCACCGTCTGTTTGGTGCGAGTGGCAGGAACAGGCCGGGCCGGGCTGGCGACGCGCACCGTAGGTTTGGTGCGAGTGGCAGGAACAGGCCGGGCCGGGCTGGCGACGCGCACCGTCTGTTTGGTGCGAGTGGCAGGAACAGGCCGGGCCGGGCTGGCGACGCGCACCGTAGGTTTGGTGCGAGTGGCAGGAACAGGCCGGGCCGGGCTGGCGACGCACACCGTAGGTTTGGTGCGAGTGGCAGGAACAGGCCGGGCCGGGCTGACGACGCACACCGTAGGTTTGGTGCGTGGAGCAGGAACAGGCCGGGCGACGCACACCGTAGGCTTGGTGCGTGGAGCAGGAACAGGCCGGGCTGGGCTGGCGACGCACCCCGTAGGTTTGGTGCAGGGAGCAGGAACAGGCCGGGCCGGGCTGGCGACGCGCACCATAGGCTCGGTGCGGGAAGCAGGAACAGGCCGGGCCGGGCTGACGACACGCACCACAGGCTCGATGCGAGGAACAGGAACAGGCCGGACCGTACTGGGGACACACACCACTGGCCCTACGCAGGGATCAGGAACGGGCCGGACCGGACTGGTAACACACCCCAGTACCTCTCGCCGTGCCTCCACACTTTCCCTCTCCTCTGTGACCAGTGGCCCCCTTAACCTGGCGGCCTCCTCTGCACACCCGCTGGACCGCTCCATCGCGGCCTCCTGCTGCCCCGTCGTCCACGTCGTGAGCCCCCCCCTAAAAAAATTCTGGGGTTCTTTCCTCCCCGTGGACCAGGCCTCCCTAGTTCTCGCCAGACTCTCACCCCACTGCTTCCAAGTCCAACCTCTCTGCTCTTCACTTGGCTTGGCCCAGTCGAGACTTTTAATCCACTGCTCCATAGACCAGCCCCTCTTCTCTTCACTTAGCGGGGCCCAGTCGAAACTCCTACTCCACTGATCCCAGGTCCTTCCTCTCTCCTCTTCACACTGCTTGGTCCCGTTTTGGTGGGTTTTTCTGTCACGATCGTCTTGAAGCGAAGTAGACCAATACGCAGCGTGTTGCACGAACATGGTGATCTTTATTATCGACAGCGATAAAAAGCACACTAAACAAAACAAATACACGACTCGTGAAGTCCACGGTGACACTGACCGAACACGGAACAAAAACCCACAAACACAAAGTGAAACACAGACAGTTAAATATGGCTCCCAATCAGAGACAACCAGCACACAGCTGACACTCGTTGCCTCTGATTGGGAGTCACTCAGTCAAACATAGAAACAGACTAACTAGAACCCCCAACATAGACATAACCACATAGAACAAACACACTCTGGCTCAACAAATAGAGTCCATTAGCCAGGGTGTGACACTATTACCATCAGACTGTTGAACAGCTTCTATTACCATCAGACTGTTGAACAGCTTCTATTACCAGACCATCAGACTGTTGAACAGCTTCTATTACCAGGCCATCAGACTGTTGAACAGCTTCTATTGCCATCAGACTGTTGAACAGCTTCTATTACCAGGCCATCAGACTGTTGAACAGCTTCTATTACCATCAGACTGTTGAACAGCTTCTATTACCATCAGACTGTTGAACAGCTTCTATTACCAGACCATCAGACTGTTGAACAGCTTCTATTACCATCAGACTGTTGAACAGCTTCTATTACCATCAGACTGTTGAACAGCTTCTATTACCATCAGACTGTTGAACAGCTTCTATTACCATCAGACTGTTGAACAGCTTCTATTACCATCAGACTGTTGAACAGCTTCTATTACCATCAGACTGTTGAACAGCTTCTATTAACATCAGACTGTTGAACAGCTTCTATCACCATCAGACTGTTGAACAGCTTCTATCACCATCAGACTGTTGAACAGCTTCTATTACAATCAGACTGTTGAACAGCTTCTATTACCATCAGACTGTTGAACAGCTTCTATTACCATCAGACTGTTGAACAGCTTCTATTACCAGACCATCAGACTGTTGAACAGCTTCTATTACCATCAGACTGTTGAACAGCTTCTATTACCATCAGACTGTTGAACAGCTTCTATTACCAGACCATCAGACTGTTGAACAGCTTCTATTACCATCAGACTGTTGAACAGCTTCTATTACCATCAGACTGTTGAACAGCTTCTATTACCATCAGACTGTTGAACAGCTTCTATTACCATCAGACTGTTGAACAGCTTCTATTACCATCAGACTGTTGAACAGCTTCTATTATCATCAGACTGTTGAACAGCTTCTATTACCATCAGACTGTTGAACAGCTTATATTACCATCAGACTGTTGAACAGCTTCTATTACCAGACCATCAGACTGTTGAACAGCTTCTATTACCATCAGACTTTTGAACAGCTTCTATTACCATCAGACTGTTGAACAGCTTCTATTACCATCAGACTGTTGAACAGCTTCTATTATCATCAGACTGTTGAACAGCTTCTATTACCATCAGACTGTTGAACAGCTTATATTACCATCAGACTGTTGAACAGCTTCTATTACCAGACCATCAGACTGTTGAACAGCTTCTATTACCATCAGACTTTTGAACAGCTTCTATTACCAGACCATCAGACTGTTGAACAGCTTCTATTACCATCAAAACGGATGGCACTGTGATAGACTACATCCAATTTGCTGAGTAGAGTGTTGGAGGCTATTTTGTAAATGACATCGCCGAAGTCAAGGATCGGTAGGATGGTCAGTTTTACAAGGGCATGTTTGGCAGCATGAGTGAAGGAGGCTTTGTTGCGAAATAGGAAGCCGATTCTAGATTTAGATTGGAGATTCTTAATGTGAGTCTGGAAGGAGAGTTTACAGTCTAACCAGACACCTAGGTATTTGTAGTTGTCCACATACTCTAGGTCAGACCCGTCGAGAGTGGTGATTCTAGTCGGGTGGGCGGGTGCCAGCAGCGTTCGATTGAAGAGCATGCATTTAATTTTACTAGTGTTTAAGAGCAGTTGGAGGTGCACCTGTGGATGTATTTCAAGGCCTACCTTCAAATTCAGTGCCTCTTTGCTTGACATCATGGGAAAATCTAAAGAAATCAGCCAAGACCTCATAAAAAAACTTGTAGACCTCCACAAGTCTGGTTCATCCTTGGGAGCAATTTCCAAACGCCTGAAGGTACCACATTCATCTGTACAAACAATAGAACGTAAGTATAAACACCATGGGACCACACAGCCGTCATACCGCTCAGGAAGGAGACGCGTTCTGTCTCCTAGAGATGAACGTACTTTGGTGCGAAAAGTACAAATCAATCCCAGAACAACAGCAAAAGACCTTGCGAAGATGCTGGAGGAAACAGGTACAAAAGTATCTATATACACAGTAAAACAACACCTATATCGACATAACCTGAAAGGCCGCTCAGTAAGGAAGAAGCCACTGCTCAAAAACAGCCATTAAAAAAGCCAGACTACGGTTTGCAATTGCACATGGGAACAAAGATCTTACTTTTTGGAGAAATGTCCTCTGGTCTGATGAAACAAAAATAGAACTGTTTGGCCATAATGACCATCGTTATGTTTGGAGGAAAAAGGGGGTTGCTTGCAAGATGAAAAACACCATCCCAACCGCGAATCACAGGGGTGGCAGCATCATGCTGTGGGGGTGCTTTGCTGCAGGAGGGACTGGTGCACTTCACAACATTGATGGCATCATGAGGAAGGAAATGTATTTGGATATATTGAAGCGACATCTCAAGACATCGGTCAGGAAGTTAAAGCTTGGTTGCAAATGGGTCTTCCATATGGACAATGACCCCAAGGATACTTCCAAAGTTGTGGCAAAATGGCTTAAGGACAACAAAGTCAAGGTATTGGAGTGGCCATCACAAAGCCCTGATCGCAATCCTATAGAACATTTGTGGGCAGAACTGAAAAAGCGTGTGCGAGCAAGGAGGCATACAAGCCTGATTCAGTTACACCAGCTCTGTCAGGAGGAATGGGCCAAAATCCACCCACCCTTATTGTGGGAAGCTTGTGGAAAGCTCCCCGAAACGTTTGACCCAAGTTAAACAATTCAAAGGCAATGCTACCAAATACTAATTGAGTGTATGTAAACTTCTGCCCCACTGGGAATGTGATGAAAGAAATAAAAGCTGAAATAAATCATTCTCACTACTGTTATTCTGACAGTTCACATTCTTAAAATAAAGTGGTGATCCTAACTGACAGAAGACAGGGAATTTTTACTAATAGACGATCCAACAGGTTCAGAGTGTCTGACTGTCCTCCCGGCTAGACGATCCAACAGGTTCAGAGTGTCTGACTGTCCTCCCGGCTAGACGATCCAACAGGTTCAGAGTGTCTGACTGTCCTCCCGGCTAGACGATCCAACAGGTTCAGAGTGTCTGACTGTCCTCCCGGCTAGACGATCCAACAGGTTCAGAGTGTCTGACTGTCCTCCCGGCTAGACGATCCAACAGGTTCAGAGTGTCTGACTGTCCTCCCGGCTAGACGATCCAACAGGTTCAGAGTGTCTGACTGTCCTCCCGGCTAGACGATCCAACAGGTTCAGAGTGTCTGACTGTCCTCCCGGCTAGACGATCCAACAGGTTCAGAGTGTCTGACTGTCCTCCCGGCTAGATGATCCAACATGAGGAGGAAAAAATGAGAAGGAGGTGAGGTTACCTGAAACTCTTCTCTCTCTCTTAACACGTGTTTCTGGTCTTCTGTCCCTCCGTGGTGGTGATTTTGGGGGAATGTTTCAAATCTGAGTGTAGCAACAGACTCACAGGGGCGTCGGCGCAGCCGGGGTGGTTAGATTGACACACACACACACACACACACACACACACACACACACACACACACACACACACACACACACACACACACACACACACACACACCATGGAGTGTGTGTGTCTCCTTCAAACTGGCGCTGTGTTTTTGGGCTATGGTTAGGTTGTTTTGGCACGGGGCTGCAAAGTGACCTTTGTTCACAGGTATCTACAGTGGGGGGAAAAAAGTGTTTAGTCAGCCACCAATTGTGCAAGTTCTCCCACTTAAAAAGATGAGAGAGGCCTGTAATTTTCATCATGGGTACACGTCAACTATGACAGACAAAATGAGTTTTTTTTCTCTCCAGAAAATCACATTGTAGGATTTTTAATGAATTTATTTGCAAATTATGGTGGAAAATAAGTATTTGGTCAATCACAAAAGTTTCTCAATACTTTGTTATATACCCTTTGTTGGCAATGACACAGGTCAAACGTTTTCTGTAAGTCTTCACAAGGTTTTCACACACTGTTGCTGGTATTTTGGCCCATTCCTCCATGCAGATCTCCTCTAGAGCAGTGATGTTTTGGGGCTGTCGCTGGGCAACACAGACTTTCAACTCCCTCCAAAGATTTTCTATGGGTTTGAGATCTGGAGACTGGCTAGACCACTCCAGGACCTTGAAATGCTTCTTACGAAGCCACTCCTTCGTTGCCCGGGCGGTGTGTTTGGGATCATTGTCATGCTGAAAGACCCAGCCACGTTTCATCTTCAATGCCCTTGCTGATGGAAGGAGGTTTTCACTCCAAATCTCACGATACATGGCCCCATTCATTCTTTCCTTTACACAGATCAGTCGTCCTGGTCCCTTTGCAGAAAAACAGCCCCAAAGCATGATGTTTCCACCCCCATGCTTCACAGTAGGTATGGTGTTCTTTGGATTCAACTCAGCATTCTTTGTCCTCCAAACACGACGAGTTGAGTTTTTACCAAAAAGTTATATTTTGGTTTAATCTGACCATATGACATTCTCCCAATCCTCTTCTGGATCATCCAAATGCACACTAGCAAACTTCAGACGGGCCTGGACATGTACTGGCTTAAGCAGGGGGACACGTCTGGCACTGCAGGATTTGAGTCCCTGGCGGCGTAGTGTGTTACTGATGGTAGGCTTTGTTACTTTGGTCCCAGCTCTCTGCAGGTCATTCACTAGGTCCCCCCGTGTGGTTCTGGGATTTTTGCTCACCGTTCTTGTGATCATTTTGACCCCACGGGGTGAGATCTTGCGTGGAGCCCCAGATCGAGGGAGATTATCATTGGTCTTGTATGTCTTCCATTTTCTAATAATTGCTCCCACAGTTGATTTCTTCAAACCAAGCTGCTTACCTATTGCAGACAGCTCTTTGGTCTTGGCCATAGTGGAGTTTGGAGTGTGACTGTTTGAGGTTGTGGACAGGTGTCTTTTATACTGATAACAAGTTCAAACAGGTGCCATTAATACAGGTAATGAGTGGAGGACAGAGGAGCCTCTTAAAGAAGAAGTTACAGGTCTGTGAGAGCCAGATATCTTGCTTGTTTGTAGGTGACCAAATACTTATTTTCCACCATAATTTGCAAATAAATTCATAAAAAATCCTACAATGTGATTTTCTGGATTTTTCTCTCTCAATTTGTCTGTCATAGTTGACGTGTACCTATGATGAAAATTACAGGCCTCTCTCATCTTTTTAAGTGGGAGAACATGCACAATTGGTGGCTGACTAAATACTTGTTTTCCCCACTGTAGATGAGGGTTGTGGGGAAGGGAAGGGAAGAGAACCAGACGGTTCTGAGCTGTATGTTGTGGTGAAGGGAAGAGAACCAGACGGTTCTGAGCTGTATGTTGTGGTGAAGGGAAGAGAACCAGACGGTTCTGAGCTGTATTTGTATTTATTAGGGATCTCCATTAGTTCCGGCCAAGGCACTAGCTACTCTTCCTGGGGTCCAAACATATTGAAGCACTTACATTACGTATAAAACAAAATACAAAACAGTACATCATATGACATTATTACACCACTACATGTCTACAATACATGTTTAATACCACCATACAACAATATCACAATCTGTGTGTATGCATGTGTCTGTGCCTGTGTGTGTCTCTTCACAGTCCCCGCTGTTCCATAAGGTGTATTTTTACCTGTTTTTTTTTATCTGATTCTACTGCTTGCATCAGTTACCTGATATGGAATAGAGTTCCATGTAGTCATGGCTCTATGTAGTACTGTGCGTCTCCCGTAGTCTGTTCTGGACTTGGGGACTGTGAAGAGACCTCTGGTGGCATGTCTCGTGGGGTATGCATGGGTGTCCGAGCTGTGTGCTAGTAGTTTAAACAAACAGCTCCGTACATTCAGCTTGTCAACACCTCTTACAAAAACAAGTAGTGATGAAGTCAATCTCTCTTCCACTTTGAGCCATGAGAGATTGACATGCATGTCATTAATGTTAGCTCTCCGTGTACTTTTAAGGGCCAGCCGTGCTGCCCTGTTCTGAGCCAACTGCAATTTCCCAAGTCCCTCTTTGTGGCACCTGACCACACGACTGAACAGTAGTCTAGGTGCGACAAAACTAGGGCTTGTAGGACCTGCCTTGTTGATGGTGTTGTTAAGAATGCAGAGCAGCGCTTTATTATGGACAGACATCTCCCCCATCTTAGCTACTGTTGTATCAATATGTTTTGACCATGACAGTTTACAATTCAGGGTTACTCCAAGCAGTTTAGTCAACTCAACTTGCTCAATTTCCACATTATTCATTACGAGATGTAGTTGAGGTTTAGGGTTTAGTGAATGATTTGTCCCAAATACAATGCTTTTTTTTTGGGACATATTTAGAACTAACTCATTCCTTGCCACCCAATTTCCCGAAACGAACTGCAGCTCTTTGTTAAGTGTTGCAGATATTTCAGTTAATGTAGTAGCTGACGTGTATAGTGTTGAGTCATCCGCATACATAGACACACTGGCTTTACTCAAAGTAATGTCATTAGTAAAGATGGAAAAAAGCAAGGGGCCTAGACAGCTGCCCTGGGGAATTCCTGATACATAGGAATACTCTTTCATTTCACCTACCTATAGGAGGCTGCTGAGGAGAACGGCTCATAGTAATGGCTGGAACGGAGTGCCTGGAATGGCATCAAACACATGGAAAACCATCTGTGATTTACTGCTACTACTACGGCTTTCTATTTCAATACGTTTGAAGCAGTTGGGTTTCATTAGGCTGTTTACCTGGTCTAATGTCTTTCTGCTGTGTTGCAGGTTACAGAACGTTCACATAAAAACCTCTTGTCTAGATCAGAACAGATATTGTTTGGCTTGTAGAATAAGGGAGAGTAGGGAGAGGTGGAGAGGAAGGAGAGGAGAGGAGAGGAGAGGAGAGGAGAGGAGAGGAGAGGAGAGGAGAGGAGAGGAGAGGAGAGGAGAGGAGAGGAGAGGAGAGGAGAGGAGAGGAGAGGAGAGGAGAGGAGAGGAGAGGAGGGAGAGGAGAGGAAGGAGAGAGGAAGGAGAGGAGAGGAGGGAGAAGAAAGGAAGGAGAGAGGAATGGATGGAGAGGAGGGAGAGGAGGGAGAGAGGAGCGAGAGAAGAGGAAGGAGTGGAGAGGAGGGAGAGAAGAGAAGAGGAGAGGAGAGGAGAGGAGAGGAGAGGAGAGGAGAGGAGAGGAGAGGAGAGGAGAGGAGAGGAGAGGAGAGGAGAGGAGAGGAGAGGAGAGGAGAGGAGAGGAGAGGAGAGGAGAGGAGAGGAGAGGAGAGGAGAGGAGAGGAGAGGATGGATAGATAGATAGATAGATAGAGAAAGGCAGAAGAGGGAGAGGAGGGGAGAGGAGGGAGAGGGAAAAAAGATAGAGGGACAGAGAGGAGAGGAGGGAGAGATATAGAGGGGGAGAGGAGAGAGGGAGGGAGAGGAGAGAGAGGAGGGAGAGAGAGAGAGAGAGAGAGAGAGAGAGAGAGAGAGAGAGAGAGAGAGAGAGAGAGGGAGAGGAGGGAGAGGAGGAGAGAGGAGGGGAGAGGAGGGGAGATGAGCGAGAGATAGAGAGAGGGACAGGAGGGAGAGGAGGGGAGAGGAGGGGAGAGGAGGGGAGATGAGCGAGAGATAGAGAGAGGGACAGGAGGGAGAGGATGGGAGAGGAGGGGAGAGGAGGGGAGATGAGCGAGAGATAGAGAGAGGGACAGGAGGGAGAGAGTGAGAGGAGGGAGAGGAGGATGAGAGTGAGAGGAGAGGAGGAGGGAGAGGAGGGGAGAGGAGATGAGGGAGAGGAGGGAGAGATGGAGATGAGGGAGAGGAGGATGAGAGTGAGAGGAGAGGAGGAGGGAGAGGAGGGGAGAGGAGAGGAGGGAGAGGAGGGGAGAGGAGAGGATGATGTAAAGCAAAGGAGAGGAAGGAGATGCAGAGAGTGAAAGGAGAGAGAGGAGAGGAGGAGCGAGAGATACAGGTAGGGAGAAGAGAGAAAGATAGACTGGAGGGAGAGAAGGGAGTGGATTGAGAGATAGAGAGAGGAGGGAGAGGAAAGAAGGAGAGGAGGGAGGGGAGGGGAAAATAAATAAATGGCGAGGAGGAAGAGGAGAGGAGGATGGAGAGGAGAGGAGGGAGAGATAGAGGAGAGAGAGGATGGATAGATAGAGAAAGGCAGAAGAGGGAGAGGAGGGGAGAGGAGGGAGAGGGAAAAAAGATAGAGGGACAGAGAGGAGAGGAGAGGAGGGAGAGATATAGAGAGGGAGAGGAGAGAGGGAGGGAGAGGAGAGAGAGGAGGGAGAGAGAGAGAGAGAGAGAGAGAGAGAGAGAGAGAGAGAGAGAGAGAGAGAGAGAGAGAGAGAGGGAGAGGAGGGAGAGGAGGGGAGAGGAGGGGAGAGGAGGGGAGATGAGCGAGAGATAGAGAGAGGGACAGGAGGGAGAGGAGGGGAGAGGAGGGGAGATGAGCGAGAGATAGAGAGAGGGACAGGAGGGAGAGGATGGGAGAGGAGGGGAGAGGAGGGGAGATGAGCGAGAGATAGAGAGAGGGACAGGAGGGAGAGAGTGAGAGGAGGAGGAGAGGAGGGAGAGGAGGACGGAGAAGAGAGGATTGAGAGATAGAGAGAGGAGGGAGAGGATATAAGGAGAGGAGGGAGGGAGAAGAGGGGAGAGGAGCGAGAGATGGAGATGAGGGAGAGGAGGGAGAGATGGAGATGAGGGAGAGGAGGGAGAGAGTGAGAGGAGAGGAGGAGGGAGAGGAGGGGAGAGGAGAGGAGGGAGAGGAGGGGAGAGGAGAGAGAGGATAGAAGGAGAGGAGGGAGAGATAGAGGGAGGGGAGAAGAGGGGAGAGGAGCGAGAGATGGAGATTAGGGAGAGGAGCGAGGGAGAGTCAGTGGAGGAAGTGGTAGGCCACACAAGCTCACAGAACTGGAACGCGTCGCTCGCAAAATTTGTCTGTCCTTGGTTGCAACACTCACTACCGAGTTCCAAACTGCCTCTGGAAGCAAAGTCAGCACAAATACAGGCGAATACATTGATAAAAGTCGTCTTGTCCTAGAAAGATTTACATGGTTATCAAAACGTCACACCAGGGTAAGACTACACGAAACACAGCCCTTATTTTAAGTGTTTCTAAAAAAAACTATGGAAAAATGAATGGTAGAAAAATGATCGGAACCATTTCGCTGTCTGACCGCTAGGTTTTATGGGTATTATGACTCATACTGTGGTACTCTATTTACTTACATTTGAAGTCGGAGGTTTACATACACTTAGGTTGGAGTCATTAAAACTCGTTTTTCAACCACTCCACACATTTCTTGTGAACAAACTATAGTTTTGGCAAGTCGGTTAGGACATCTACTTTGTGGATGACACAAATAATTTTTCCAACAATTGTTTACAGACAGATTATTTCACTTATAATTCACTGTATCACAATTGCAGTGGGTCAAAAGTTTATATACACTAAGTTGACTGTGCCTTTAAACAGCTTGGAAAATTCCAGAAAATGATGTCATGGCTTTAGAAGCTTCTGATAGGCTAATTGACATAATTTGAGTCAAATGGAGGTGTACCTGTGGATGTATTTCAAGGCCTACCTTCAAACTCAGTGCCTCTTTGCTTGACATCATTGGAAAATCAAATGAAATCAGCCAAGACCTCAGAAAAAAATTGTAGACCTCCACAAGTCTGGTTCATCCTTGTGAACAATTTCCAAACGCCTGAAGGTACCACGTTCATCTGTACGAACAATACTACGCAAGTATAACTGCACATGGGGACAAAGATCGTATTTTTTGGAGAAATGTCCTCTGGTCTGATGAAACAAAAATAGAACTGTTTGGCCATAATGGAGCAAGAACACCATCCCAATCGAGAAGCACGGGGTTGGCAGCATCATGCTGTGGGGGTGCTTTGCTGCAGGAGGGACTGGTGCACTTCACAAAATAGATGGCATCATGAGGAAGGAAAATTATGTTGATACATTGAAGCAACATCTGAAGACATCAGTCAGGAAGTTAAAGCTTGGTTGCAAATGGGTCTTCCAAATGGACAATGACCCCAAGCATTGTTCCAAAGTTGTGGCAAAATGGCTTAAAGACAACAAAGTCAAGGTATTGGAGTGGCCATCACAAAGCCCTGATCTCAATCCCTATAGAAAATGTGTGGGCAGAACTGAAAAAGCGTGTGCGAGCAAGGAGGCCTACAAACCTGACTCAGTTACACCAGCTCTGTCAGGAGGAATGGGCCAAAATTCACCCAACTTATTGTGGGAAGCTTGTGGAAGGCTACCCGAAACCGTTGACCCAAGTGAAAGAATTTAAAGGCAATGCTACCAAAATTCTAATTGAGTGTATGTAAACTTCTGACCCACTGGGAATGTGATGAAAGAAATAAAAGCTGAAAGAAATAATTCTCTCTACAATTACTCTGATATTTCACATTCTTAAAATAAAGTGGTGATCCTAACTGACCTAAGACAGGGAAGTTTTACTAGGATTAAATGTCAGGAATTGTGAAAAACAGAGTTTAAATGTATTTGATTAAGGTGTATGTTATGTAAACTTCTGACTTCAACTATATGTGGGGAGTTATTCTGGAAACCCTTCTGAAGGTGGGGTTAAGATGAATCTGTCAGCATGGTTACGGTAGAACAATGGTTACAAAGAGACAGACAGACAGACAGAGAGAGACAGGCAAGCAGACAGACAGACAGACAGACAGACAGACAGACAGAGAGATAGACAGGCAGGCAGACAGACAGACAGGCAAGCTGGCGGACAGACATAAAGACAGACAGACAGATGGACAGACGGACAGACGGACAGGCAGACAGACAGACAGACAGACAGACAGACAGACAGACAGACAGACAGACAGACAGACAGACAGACAGACAGACAGACAGACAGACAGACAGACAGACAGGCAGGCAGACAGACAGAACGACAGGCAGACAGACAGACATACAGACGGGTGGACAGACAAACAGGTATGCAGGCAGACAGACAGACAGATTGATGGACAGATAGAGATAGACTGAACCTTTCCTGTAGAACACGGTTACTTCCAACCTGCAGTGAGAGTATTTATGACAGTGTTCTTTCTTCTCAACATGTTGAAAAGCAGAGTGCTGCATTTAGAGGTTAGATCATGTGGTTTGGATTGTTGTTAATCAAGAGCAAATGACACACAGTCAGTCCTCCCTCAGCCCCTCTCATCTACCCCTTCCTCTCCCCTCTACCCTCTCCCCCACTCCTCCCTCCTCTCCCCTCACTCCTTTCTCCTCTCCCCCCTCCTCTCCCCTCTCCTCTCCTCTCCTCTCCTCTCCTCTCCTCTCCTCTCCTCTCCTCTCCTCTCCTCTCCTCTCCTCTCCTCTCCTCTCCTCTCCTCTCCTCTCCTCTCCTCTCCTCTCCTCTCCTCTCCTCTCCCCTCGTCTCCCCCTCCCCTTCTCTCCCCTCAGCCCCCTCCTGTCCTCTCTCCCCCCACTCTCCTCTCCTCTCCCCCTCCTCTCCCCTCCTCTCTCCCCCTCCCTCCCCCTCCTCTCCCCTCAGCCCCCTTTCCATCCCTTGGCAGGAAGAAAGGAAAATCCATCCAATAATTTTTTCTTCCTTTAGTTTGGTTGGACATTACTGTCTGTTTGTCCCGGCAACCACTAGCCATTACTAGCCCACATGATACATCAGTGAAATCACATATAGTGTTTGTTTTGCACAACAACAGTCAACAACACTGCTCTGTTTTGCTAATTATGGCAATGTGTTTCCAACTGTCATCTCTTGTTAACTTAACGTGTTGGTGGTTTTGCAATAACTCGCTAAACGCACAGTTGGAAGTGGAACATATTGGAATTCCGGATGTTTGGAACGGGATTTTCAAAGGATTTTCAATAGGAGCAACACAAGCTTCAATTCTATTTCAATTCCAGGCAATTTAGGAAATTCATTGAGTTTCCACCAAACCGGTCCTATACGTGTCAATCTGACCCTGCATCCTCTCTCTCTTCTTCTTTCTCTTAAGCTGGAGGGAACATTAAAGAATATATTTAATTATGAATACTAACTATAGTGTTAATGTGTATTTGATTATGAATGCTAACTATAGTGTTAGCGTGTATTTGTTTATGAATTCTAACTGTAGTGTTAGTGTGCATTTGTTTATGAATACTAACTATAGTGTTGGCGTGTATTTGTTTATGAATGCTAACTGTAGTGTTAGTGTGCATTTGTTTATGAATGCTAACTATAGTGTTAGCGTGTATTTGTTTATGAATGCTAACTGTAGTGTTAGTGTGCATTTGTTTATGAATGCTAACTATAGTGTTAGCGTGTATTTGTTTATGAATGCTAACTGTAGTGTTAGCGTGTATTTGTTTATGAATGCTAACTGTAGTGTTAGTGTGCATTTGTTTATGAATGCTAACTATAGTGTTAGTGTGTGTTTGTTTATGAATGCTAACTGTAGTGTTAGTGTGCATTTGTTTATGAATGCTAACTATAGTGTTAGCGTGTATTTGTTTATGAATGCTAACTGTAGTGTTAGTGTGCATTTGTTTATGAATGCTAACTATAGTGTTAGCGTGTATTTGTTTATGAATGCTAACTGTAGTGTTAGTGTGCATTTGTTTATGAATGCTAACTATAGTGTTAGCGTGTATTTGTTTATGAATGCTAACTGTAGTGTTAGTGTGCATTTGTTTATGAATGCTAACTATAGTTTTAGCGTGTATTTGATTATGAATGCTAACTATAGTTTTAGCGTGTATTTGATTATGAATGCTAACTGTAGTGTTAGTGTGTATTTGATTATGAATGCTAGTTATAGTGTTAGTGTATGTTCACTTACACAGTTAGTTCCCACTCTAAATCAGCAGGATATTTGGTCTGATAGGACTGTGAAAACAAGGTCCAGAAGGGGTTTGGTTTGACCAGCTCTTTGGCCAAGTCAGTGCAGACAGAAGAGCTTGAAGCGACGGACTGTGTATCGTTAAGAATTGTTCAAATTAACGTTTCTCTCTGGCAGTCAACACCAACATCATCACAACACCATCGCAAGCCAAGGATACATACACATGTCTGTCCCCTTCAGCTACAGCAGAATCACGCCTTGATGTTGACACGTCACACACTGATGCTCTGGACACAGGTCGTTTGAGGTTCGATAAGGAGTAATCGGGGAGCTGGAGGTAGTTTGAGGTTTAACCTCTACGGGATCGGTGTCCCTATACCGGGACAGTTGCTGCTCAATATGCGATATTTGACAAGAATGACTTGTAAACAAAAGCCAACTTTCCGGGACATATAGATGTCTTATATGGGCAGAAAGCTTAACTTCTTGTTAATCTAACTGCAGTGTCCAATTTACAGTAGCTATTACAGCAAAAAAAAAGACCATGCTATTGTTTGAGGATAGTGCACAACAACAAAACACTTTTGTCACAGCAACTGGTTTGATACATTCACCTCTGAAGGTAAATAATGTACTTACGTTCAGTAATCTTGCTCGGATTTGTCATCCTGAGGGTCCCAGAGATACAATGTAGTGTAGTTTTGTTTGAAAAATCAATTTTATGTTCAAATGTAGGAACTGGGTTCTACAGTTTGACCCCCCTGCTGTCTCTGGCTCCACCCCCACCCCCGCCCAGTCATCTAGAGGTGTGAAGGTTAGTGTATTTTCTGTAGGGAAGCTAATGATCCATCATGTATGACATTCCTGGGAGTGTGTAAACTTGATTTTTTTATTACCATAGCATTTTTGTATGTTCTCTATAGTTATGTACAGATGAAGTCGGAAGTTTACATACACCTTAGCCAAATACATTTATACTCAGTTTTTCACAATTCCTGACATTTAATCCTAGTAAAAATTCCCTGTCTTAGGTCAGTTAGGATCACCACTTTATTTTAAGAATGTGAATTGTCAGAATAATAGTAGAGAGAATGATTTATTTCAGCTTTTATTTCTTTCATCACATTCCCAGTGGGTCAGAAGTTTACATACACTCAATTAGTACTTGGTAGCATTGCCTTTAAATTGTTTCACTTGGGTCAAACGTTTCGGGTAGCCTTCCACAAGCTTCCCACAATAAGTTGGGTGAATTTTGGCCCATTCCTCCTGACAGA